>NW_022196688.1:0-503829 GCF_008641045.1 Pistacia vera | reverse complement strand
GACTCGGGGAACTTAAATCGGTTAATCAACATGTACTTCATACACTTGGCGTCATTAATGCAGCCCTTGAGCTCGTGCCTTGAGTTCCTATACGACACGCCGACGATCAACGCTCTTTTACGGCCATGCACTTGGGGCGGCGCTCCGGGAGGCGCGTGGTTGTAAGGAGAAGGAGTGCCGGCGGAAGACTGCGGAGGAGGATATGGTTGGTGTAGGGAATTGTTGGCGGAGTGGGATGATCCGGCTGCAGGAAGTGATCGAGGGTCGGCGATGCGGGTGACAGCGTGGCAGATGGCGCAACGGATTGACTGGGCCCCAGGAGGCAGCTGTAACGGCGTCTGGCAGTTGGTACAGTTCACGAGCATCAACATTGTGGTGGTGGTTGTGCGTTTGGTTTGGTTTGGATGTGAATTTCGTGATTTGAGGAAACAATTATGAAGAAAGCGTTTTACCGAGATCAAGAAGGGTAGAGTTATATATAGTGGGTGTTGAAAGTCAAACCTAAACTCAAAGGTAGATTGTAAAGAAGGGCGAGAAGGAAGTGATTAAAGTGAAAAGAAAAGAGAGATTTGATGAGGATTGAGGAAGGTGACGGGGAGGGAGGGAGAGAGAAAAAGATTAGATTTTGACTTGGATGGGACGTAGCATAGTGTAAATGTACGCAACCACTTTCCGATGATAGTTCCTAGACCAGACGGACGCGTTTTGAAATTTTCTTTGATGATTTTATGGATTTATTTAGGCTGCGGTGGGAGGTAATATAAGATTAATAGGTTATATATCTTAAATACCACCTTATCAAGTAATATATTGAAAGTAATTTGATAATTTTTATTTTTTTTTTAAGTATCGTAAGATTATTAAGGGTTTGTTTGAAAGTTTTATGATAGTGGTTATAAGAATAAATCATCGTAACGATTTTAAGGTAAATCATCGTAACGATTTTGAGAAATTTTTAATAACAATTTTTAAAACGTGTTTGGGAGTTTATTTTCTAACGGTTCTGATAATTTTTTAAAATAATAAATTTATATATATATATATTTATAAAAACACCTTAATTTAAATATTTAAATGAAAAGAAGCACAAATCATTACATTATTTATTTTTATCTTCTTTTCTCTCTAATCAAACAAGAGGACAAAAACACCCAACTACTTATGCAATCAATAAAAACAACATGGTAATATATTATTTTCATGTAACACTCACACATGTGATTCAGTTTACAAGGGTATATTTACTAGACATTCATCATCTCCAACCAACAATTAATGTCAGGGCCAAACACCAGTTTCTGCATATGACAGCTTTATGATTCCAGATTACCAATGCCCAATCCTCTGTTTTCTTTTGGTTTAAATATCTGCTTTCATATGCTATATAAATTATATGTTTCATCGTACAAAGAGGGGTCCGACATGATTTATCTTTCCAACAGCCTCGGCGCCTCAAAATGAAATCTGGCTTAAGAACACCAGTCACTGTTCGATGGAGAGAGGAAATTTTGATGATTTGTAAAGGATGAAGGCCTGATAATTCTGTTTTAAGTATCCAAAAACACGGAATCGGGGTGTTATAGTATATCATGGAATAATAGTGGAAATGAGTTTTTTTTTATAAAATTTTTAAACCAGTCAAAACACCCGATTTATGGTGTTTTATAAACCCATAAAAAATACATTACACTAGTTTTTGGGGGTTTTTAAACCAGTCAAAACCAATCTATAAAAAATCTGGCAAGTAATGGTTTTAGAATACCTCAAAACAAGTCTAATTAAAAACCCCCCAAAACTAGTGAAAAAAAAACTCCATAGCAAACCCTAAGGTAATCTTATTTTTGTTATAATTTTATCTCTTATTAATAAAATTTTAGGATAATAATATTTTTATTTTTAAATTAATTTACATGAATTGGCTTTTACTATTTCACCCCAATTAAAGTAATTTTTTTAACAAAATTACCCTTAAAGTCAAAACAAATTGCAGCTCACCCAAGCAACCACCCCCACCCCCACCCCCACCCACCTGTCATCGCCTGCCACCAGCCAAATCACCGTTGATCGTCGTCGGAAGTCACCTGGAGTAATCTGGCCATTTTTGGCCAGATCTGCTCCCGATATGGCCTTTTTGGCCATCAATGCGGCTAGAAACAGCCATATTGGAGCCTCTCGGTGACGATGGGCTACTCACGACGACTCTAGGTGACTTTTGACAACTTCCTTCGGCGGCTGGCGATGGTGGGCAGTGGCTTTGGGTGGTGGGGGTGATTTTGTTATAAATTAAAGTTTTTATATAAGTGTGGGTGTTTTAGCTAAATCTTAAATGTTGGGGGTTAAAAAAATAATTCAAAAATTAATAATAAAAATATTATTATATTAATATTTAAAAAGAGGGCAATTTAGTAATTTAAATAATATACCCACAACTTTATTTCTCCCAATCAAACATATTAATATAGCATACCCACTAAGTTATTTCAACCCACCAAACACATTTTCTTAAAGATTCTTAATAATCTTCAAGATAATCTAACATTCTAGTAATCTAACATTTCTTGAACCAAACGCACCCTAAATGATAACTCAAAATTGTGATTGATGTCTACAATTTGTCTTGATCATTTAAGGTTATAATATCTTAATTTGTTTGTAAAATTAAAAGGGACTTTTAAATTTCATTTTAATTAGATAGGAAAAAAATCATATATATACATTAATTCAAGTCATTCCAATAATTAAAATAGAGAAGTAAGAAATAGTTATTCTTAAATTTATGTATTAGTAGGTATGGCATTGGTGATGAAATGCGAATATATAATTAGAATAATAATTTTATTCTTAAATGATTTATTTTAGCCCTTATCTATCCACCGCCACCAACTTTTGGATAGGGGAGGCATTAAGTCAATTGGAATTGTGTGTGAGAGAATTGTACGTATTGATTAACATTAAAGCATCTAATACTTATATTAATAACACACGTTTCGATTATTGAGTGGAGAATCATAAAATTTAAATATATTTTTAACGTGGAAAATAATTCACATACCAAATAGTGTAAGAGATTTTTTAACATATAGTCAATGAATTGTCATTTCAATAATGAAACATCTAGTCTTAATATATTTGACATATGTCCTTAGATTAAAGAAAACAAATCACATGATACGTATCTAAAAAGAGAAATTCTTAACCCATCTAATTTGTAATCAAATAAAGGAAAAATACATCAATTATTAGTGTATCATTGTTGTCGGCTTAAGTGGAGATATTCGAATATTTTTGTTAGGAGAATATTGACTATAAAAATATGCTACTTGTGCCAACAATGAATGGTTCGAGTGGGCTAGTGAAACCAATAGCTAATTTAATTATTTGTTTAAAGTAAACAATAATAATAATGATGAAATTACGTTTCTGTTAACAACAATGGCATTAACTTAGCATTACTCTAATTAAGTCGATTAATTAAATGAATGTGGTAGGGCATCTTGGTGCCCCAATTAAGTCCGAATTTGTGCCTCATTTGCCTAGTACCCTTTTTTAGACTACTGTGTCATTCAATGGCCTAAAATGATAGCAATTAAGCCAAAAGACATGTGCTTGGTTAATTTAATCTCGCATGTACTCGTGATTAGTTTTTGCACATGATACTTGCTGATGACTTTTGATTTTAATTTAATGGATAATCTGATCTAAAATTCCTGTTTACCTTAGTAATTTTAACATATTAGTTATATTATATATAGAGCTAATACAAGGTTTGGTTTTGGGTAAAATAAGAACTAAAAGGAAAGAGGAAGGATGTCCATGCAATGAGGCCCCAGGAGAAAGTGAACACATTTAAATTTTATGTGATGGATAATATAACATTCATTTCTGGCCATTAGTAAGTCAACCACTAACCACAAATGAATAACCGGAAAAACCGACGATTTAGCCTCTTCTCTAATTTTCACTTATTACTGCCTTATAAATAATTGGCATACGTTAATCATTCACCAATCAAACACACAATCCAAACATGTTGAGTAAAGAGATCAAGCACATTGCCATTTTCACAATTTTCCTCATTTATGCTGATGGGACGCCTGTTCCTATGAATAATGGACCGCCAATTCCTGCTGATAAATCACAATTAGATGGCTGGTTCCAAGCCAATGTTAAGCCTTGTAATAGCAGGCAGAAAAGTGTAGAACCTGAACTTGCTGCGGCTGAGGCTGGATCTCGTGTTATCAAGGTTAGAATGGATGGAAGTGGTGATTTTAAAACTATAAATGATGCACTTAACAGCATACCGTCAGGGAACGACACAAAACGTGTCATTCTGTGGATTGGACCTGGAGAATATCGAGAGAAGGTCAAGATTGATGGAAGCAAAAAGTTTGTGACGCTTTATGGATCGCCTAATGCTATACCGACTTTGACATTTGATGGAACTGCAGCCAAGTATGGAACAATTGACAGTGCCACCCTTGTTGTGGAGTCTGATTACTTCATAGCTGCTAATATTATAATAAAGGTTTGTGTAATTCCTTTAATAAAATTTGATATTGTATCATTCTACTTAGAAGTGTCTTCGAGAAGTAATCGTAACGTTTTGTATGGATTTTTGTGTTTAGAATTCTGCGCCAAGGCCAGACGGGAAAAGGGTTGGAGCTCAGGCTGTTGCATTGAGGGTCTCTGGAGACAAAGCAGCCTTCTATAACTGCAAAGTGTTTGGGTTCCAGGATACCTTGTGTGATCACAAGGGCAATCATTTCTTCAAGGATTGCTACATTGAAGGCACTGTTGATTTCATTTTTGGATCAGGAAAGTCATTATATTTGGTAAGTCCAACTCCTTGAAATAGATAAGAGTATTTGATTACTTGTGCTATTATATATAAAATGGATTTTGATGAATGCAGAACACGGAGTTACATGTGATGGGGGATGGAATGAGTCAATTTACAGTAATAACAGCACATGCTCGGGACAGTGAAAACGAGGATACAGGATACTCATTCGTGCATTGTTCAATAACTGGGAGGGGGAGTACATACTTGGGCAGAGCTTGGAAAACTAGCCCAAGAGTGGTTTATGCTTTCACCAGCATGGGCAAGGTCGTCACACCAGCTGGATGGACCAACAATTTCCATCCCGAGCGCGATCGGTAACCTTAATTTCTTGATTTACTTAACGAATCAAAATCTCTCACCAACTGAATTAATGAATCATGGTATAAATGAATTGCAGGAGTGTTTTCTATGGAGAATACCAGTGTTCAGGAGCAGGGTCAACTCCAAAAAGTAGGGCTAAATTCACCAGACAGCTAACCAAGGAAGAAGTCCAACCCTTCCTCAGCCTTGGCTACGTTCAGGGAGCTCAATGGATACTCCCTCCTCCCACACTATAAAAAAAAAGCCTCTTCTTAATAAATGTAGCTGCTGCTTTAAGTACAACTTATGAACGTAGCATTAGAGCTTGTACAAATTGTTTAGACAAGCTTACTTTATGTAGCACTGGCTTTGTACAAGTGGCCAAAGCCTAAACATTTCTAATTTATGAAATTAGAGATTTTATTGTAAAGTTGATCAGTTACATTAATTGATCATTTTATTGAGATGTTAATAAATTATTCTTAACAATGAAATATGAAGATTCAGTTTATTATCTACAAAGAGTACAATAGAATTTCTGAAATATATATATATATATACACACACATATGTATTATAAAATTATATTTTTTTTGGCATTCTATATTATGATTGATAATTTTATATAAATATCTACAAAATAAAGTTTAATTGGAAGAACTAAGTGATTTGATATCACATTATCCATACGACATATCATGTAATCTTACTTTTTGTTTATAAAAGTTGTCAATTTTAAAAGATTCTCAATAATAAAGATTTTTATATAAATCAAAAATAAAAATAAATGTAACTGTGGTATGAGTTTATAGGACGAAGTACAAATGACATTATACGTTATAAAAGACTTTTTTTTTTTGTGAACAATATTTCCTTCGTCTATTCTTATGCCCACTGAATCACCTAATTATTATATGACTCAAAGCCACACCACTGACCTAAATTTTCCACAAAAAAGCACTACAAACTTGAAAGTCCTAAAAAGGCGAACATTTTAAATTATTATTATGACTCAAAGCCACACCACTGACCTAAAGTTCCAAAAAAGCACAACAAATTTGAAAGTCCCGAACTTTAAACCTCTCCCCTGGGCCCCCGTGGACAGATAATAAACAATTCAACTATTATGGTCAATTATATTCAAAAGGTCTTGTATTTGTGTTGTGGGAGTGAGAGAGATAATACCATATTTGTATAATTACTTTGATGCCAATATAGTTTTAACATTAGACAAGTTTCAATGTAAATCTTATATATATATATTGTTTATGGACGAGTCGAGTCTTCTGTATATAACTGTATTTGTTCATTCAAAATTTTATAACACATATGTAATTTTTTTTTTTTTTTTGGCATTCTATTATGATTGATAATTTTATATAAATATCACAATAAGTTTAATTGGAAGAACTAAGCGATATACATCATATAGTTTTATAAACTAAAATCTTATCTTTTAAAAGATCTCAATAGTAAAGATTTTTATATAAATAAAAAAATAAAATAAATGTAAATGTGGCATGAATTTATAGGACGCAGTACAAATGACATCATATTTCCTTCATCTATGCTTATGCCCACTGAATCACCAAATTATTATATCGGGGTAGCGGGCTCGAAGTCTCACAACTGACCTAATTTCCACAAAAAGGACAACAATTTGAAAGTCCCCAATATGGCAATATATTATATGGCAGTTGAAGAAAATACTGGGTCTGCCGTCTGCGCGTTTCTATCAGATTATAATTATTGACCTTTCCACTCACTGGCTCACAAGTTGAAGTCTGCCAAAAAATTCCGCAGACAGGGAAGCACAAGCAACTTCTTGCCAAGTGGTAAAGGTTGAATATCGTCACTAATTGCTTAATATTTCTGATTCACATTATGTAATCCCTACAGTTTAGTCCTTGCCTATCCTCTCTGATTCATAGTTGTGCAAAAAAATCTATATAAAGGAGTAGGAGCCTTGTGTTAGAGGCACAAAGTGAGAAAGATTGATTAGAAGAGAAAAAAAAAAATGAGGGCTAGTCTTATGTGGTGCATTGGTGGTTTGATGGTTGTGGTGATGGGCGTGTTTGAGATTCCAATGGTGAAAGGAGGCATAAGTCCCAGCCAGTGTGAGCAGGAGAAGAGGCTTCTGGTAACGCATGCAGGGCAGTTGTATTAGGCCGAAACCCCTCTGCCAACTGTTGCCAACGCGTTAGAGTGACTCATTTTGAGTGTGTATGCCCTTATGTTCTCCTAAGTTGGCTGCTCTCCTTGGAGTTCACGTACCATTAAGGCAAGTTCAAGGGTGTGGAGGACTGTTCCGCGCAACTTCAAGTGTGGAAGTAATACCCTTCTCACCCCAGAAGTACAATCTTACTGTTAATTATATAGCCTATATGGCTAACTTGATTTTCTTATTTTCTGCAGGTATCACTACTCCTCCATGATCAGAAAGAATCGTGCCGAGATGAATGATGATCGATAAAATGATGTCCAGTTTGGTTGATTTGATCGGCAGCAGTGAATAACATATGTTTCTTTTCAACTGCTCTTTTGCATATACATGTGCATACGAGTAAGGAAGAGAGATGTAATGAATGTATAAGCTGTTTCTATTAACCCTAAATCAATAATAAGATGACTTCGCATGCTTTGACGTTTTATTAGTTAATTATGGTGTCTTCTATGTCATCGATCCTTAATGGTTCTTTACAAGACCCTCAGAATGCATGGGGTCTTTGGTGTATTGTTGTGACTATTTCGTATGCTAGCAATGTACTAATCGACAAGTATAAAGTGATGAATAAAGTGATGAATCCCACATGGACTGTCTGCTAAACAAATAAATAAATTGACTAATCTTAATTGTTATTTGAGATAACGAATTGATGATATGAATTTAAAATAAAAATAAGAATTTGTAGAAATTAAAACAATTAAATATAAAGACAAATATCACTTTATGATAAAAATGTTAAGGGTTTCGATTATACCTAAACCAATGTGACAGACATGCTATAAAAATCAAATTCCGGAAATTTATTGATATAAAGATGGCTAAATCCCTCAATTTAACACAATTGTGAAATTCATTAACAGTTAGTTCCGCTCTCGCTTAAACCTAAACTGGCCATATAAACCTCATAAGACTCTCCCGAGTATCCTATTCAATCTATGATCTATGCTATTTATGACCTAAAGTGATTCACTGCCCTTTATCATCACATCATAAAACAGTTGAACACAATGAAACCCTAATCAAAAAATTCTAATCAGACTTCACCGCCCAGTTCATCATTCAATAAGCCCTAAATAATTAAAGAAACATCATATCCAAAGCATTAAGCAAATCACACAGATTCTTGTAGAACAATAAATTCCTGAATGCTTTAAAAATTGAAAATCAAGTCAACGTGGTTTGGTAGAATCTACCCTTAACAATAACAATCTACCCATAATCAAAGTGATAACAATCAATATCAATTTTGAACTCATCATCATAACAATTCCAAACTGATAAATAAAAGTTGAGTAAGAGAAAACAAAAGCTGAAATCTTGAAGAATTGATTTCTAGAAATGTATCGCGCCAACTTGTCTCGAATGAATGTGCTAGACCTCTCTCCTTTGATCTCCTCCTCATCTTTGATGTGTTTTGCACACACCGCCACAACAACCCACCCCCCCCCAAAAAAAAAAAAACAGAAAATTGCTAAGGACCTCTCTTTTGGTATTAAAGTTGTGAGGGTATTATGGTAAAAAGCCACACTTAAATTAAAAATCATGATAATAAACTTGTCTTCCATGAACTAATGTAACTTTCAGCTCATTTTTAACCATTTTCTAAGCTGAACTGGATCACACCAAAACATAAAAGTTGTAGCCCTGTATCTTATATTTCTACTTATTCAAGAATTATCCCAATTTGATGTCTACAGCTCACGTTAATGCAAAAATACTAATGTATGTTCAAAGATATTTTTCTTCAGTTCGCAACGGACTGTTCATAATTTCAAGCCAAGTTTTACCATCTTCCAGTCAGAATAAGGAAAAAAGCCAAACATGAAAGTTGTAGCTCTGCTTCTTAGATTTTCATAGCTTTTAAATTCAGGTCATTCCAAGTTGAAAATCTCAAGTTACGTAATTTACGCTCAACACCATCATTTATTCTTAAAATCATCGTTTAGGCCTACAAAGTAAAATTATAGAATTATGTAGCAATTGTGTTGGAGATCCCATATCGACTAGACACGCTTAAGCTAATGAGTTTATAGAGTGGACAATTCTCCCACTCATAAGGCTTTTTGGGTGAGGAGTTAGGCCTAAAAACCAACAAGTGGTATCAGAGCCAATCCCATTTGAGCTGAATGATTGACCAATGGTAGGCTACCAAACTATCTCCATTTATAGGCAAGTGGACCATATGGGCTTGACCATGAGGGGAGTGTTGGAGATCCCATATCGACTAGACCCGCTCAAGTCAATGAATTTATAGAGTGGGCAATCCTCTCACTCAATAAGTCATTTCAGGTAAGAGTTAGGCCCAAAAACCAACAAATTATGGCCCAAACTATATGAGAAGTATCCTATATCTTATGAAATTCAATACAAAAATCACTATGAAAGATAGGATTATCATGTATTAATCATAAGACAATTTTCGGCACACAATTTCTCTAATTTTTGTTGTGCCAAGTCTCACACACGCTAAGCTAGTTCCTATACGAACTAAATTTGGATGAGGTTCATTCTATAAATTACTCTAAATAGTTTATACATCCAAATTATGTATAAATTCACCATCAACCCAATTATTTAGTGTGTGTGTGTGATTTTTTCATTAAGCTCGGAGAAATCAGTTGTCAATGAGGTTATTGTTAGTGCATGCCCTAGGAACCAATCGTGTCATCGGTTCTGAGGCATTATTTTTGTATATATATGTGAATGTATATATTGTATATACATTTTATCTTACAATAAAAGAAAGTGTTCTTATTTCACATGTGGTTTATTACTTCATTTATAATAGTATTACATGTGAAATGTCCGGATGATACAAATCTTTAGAAGATCAAAATTATCAAAGTATTCCCTACATAGGTAATATTAATTGGGCAATAATATTACATAGTAGGCATGCTGAATGCCTCGTAGAATATCATGTGATGGTATTGGTGTGGGTGATTATAAAAGTTATATCACTAGGGCATTAGCATGAATACGCGGTTAGTGAACTGTTTATCGAATATGACCATTATGATGAATCACATGGACATTTAAAATGTAGTCAATGATTTATCATAAGATGCGTACTAGGGTATTATATCCTTAGACCTGAGATACACGGTTGGATTTGCATAAACGCATATGGTTCATATGGTGTATAAACATGAGGCTAATCATGCCATGTGTTAATAAGCCAATTGGCCATGGTGTTGTTTATGTGTGAGGACAAGTGATAGTCAAGATGGGATCCGGTGACTTGGATAGATTGATATCAAGTTCCTAGACAAATGTCAAAATACATTGGAAAAGGGAAATCTCCGGCCGGGTATATAAAATGTACATGAAAGGTTGTTTCATGGTGACACGTTCTGTATATATTGATTAAAATAAGATAAGGATTTTGACATACCATGAGTCCATTCTTAATTAGGATTAGATAACGGAAGGATTTGATTATACAACGTGTATGATTGTAAAAGGTTCGTTGGAGTATATCTTCATTGTGACTTAGGGGTTAGGAGCATTGCTAATGCCTACCATATCAGTGAGAGTTTGTTCATAAGAGTTATGACAAAACATATTGAAATAGATTGTGATATTAGGCCCACGGCTAGGCCACAGTGAACCAAGAGGTCACACATAAAAACTAAGGAGAATGGAGAAATAGCCAAAGAGAGTTGATTATCTAAGGTTGGCTAGCACCTACCAAGGGTAATAAAATTATTTATATGAAAATTTTCTTTATATTAAATTTGATTTTACAAGGGGTTTGTAATTGTACAATTTAAGGGTTAAATTGTTATGTAAACAATTTAAGAGTTAAATTATTAATTGTATTAAATGTTATACCAATGTTATCATTTAAAGAATTTAACACTTCATAACAATTATGGAATTGTTTAGAAGTCCAAAACAATTATTGAATGTTTACAAGGATTCCTATATAAAGAAAATGATATATCAATTTTTGTGTAGAAAAAAAATCTCTAAGAACCCTAAATCTCCCTCTTGGTCAAATCTCTTCTTCCCTTGGTGTGGATACTCTTTTGCTTAATTTCTCTTGAAATTAAGAGGCTCCAAGGTTGCTAAGGGCTTAGGTAACATGTTCTACCTTACTTATTTCAATTTGATTGAATTTTTTTTTTAAACTATGACTATACTTGTTTATATATGATATGCTTGATTCTCCATGCATCCATCTTTCAAATGGTATCAGAGCCAAGGATTTGTCCTTATTTGTCTAAAATTGGCCAAAAAGTTCATGTTCATATGTTGAATATGTTATGTATTTTTCCAAATTTTGATTTGTGAAGTTACATGTAACTTGCTTTGTAAGAATTGTAGATCCATGCATAGTATGCTTAATATGCCATAAAAAATTGTTTTAATCATTTTAGTGGATAGCAAAATTCGGCCATGACTTAGTGTTTGAACTTTTTTATTTCAATTAATTCTTATGACTTTGTTTGAAGAACATGAAGGTTATGGCACAAACATCAATATTTAATGGAAATTTTAGTGTTTGATTGAAGTTGCCAAATGAGTTTGGGTTAAAATGTTGCTGTTCAATATTTATGGCTTGAAGAATAAGATTCCTGATGGTTAGACATTGTATGGATGCTACTATGTCAATTTTGATGAAAATTGATGTTGTTCACATGATTTTGATTATGTGACATTTTGGCCATGACAAGTTTGTAAATTAATTGTTGATTAATGAGCATACTTGTTTAGACAATTTAAATGAATTGTTTAATAGTGATTAAAATGTTCATGGATACATGGAGATGTTTTTTGTTCTATGAGAAATAGTTGCATATTTTTTAGTAAGGTGCAAAAAGGTTGTTTGATCTTGATTGGCATAATTTGTTATTTATTGTGTTTTGTTAAATATGTGATTTATATGACATTAAAGGGTATTAAGATAATTTGTCTTAAAGAGTTAAGGGTAAAATTGTCTGTGTGCCAAAAACATGGAAAAGTAGTGTAAACACAATTTAATTGTTATTATGTGTTTGATAAGATTAATTAGATTAATGTATATAGTATGACATGTGTCTTATAAGATAAGCATAATTTTCTTCACCAATTATTAATGGCCAATATTGGTTGAATAATACTTATTATGTAAATGTTACATTATACCCTAAAGTTTAATAAATTGTTTTTATTTATGCTTATTGATGGGCAATGTTGAATATATTGATATATGAGATATATGTGTGTATATCAACATAATGCATTTTTGTCATGTTTGATAACATGTGATGCATATTGAAGCATGCAATATGCTTGTATGTTTTATGCATATTAATTATGTCATTGTATATAGTTAAGTTTTAGTATTAAATGAAGTGTTGAAACTTAATTTTATGGCAGACATTTAGTTTTAGGTTTGTAGTTTGGGGGTTTGTTTTATATTTAGTTGATACATATTATGAATATGTATAGGGTAGATATTAAAACATTACCTAAAATTAAAACCTAAACTTTAAATCTTCCCTAATTAAAATATTAAGTCTATGCCTTCCATTATGAGTCACTTATTCTTTGCCATAAAATTAGAGATCCAAGATTTCTATTATGTGAGGGATGCTAATTTATGACTTAGAATTGACTGTCTTAGTTCTTGGATAGAAATTCACATTGTACCCAAGATTTCTATTATGTGAGGGTATAATAGGAATTCTATTTTAGAAAGCATGATGGGTCGGATTTAACTAGTGTAGGGTACCAAGATTTCTATTAGTGAGGTTCTGAAACTAGAGGCAAGAAAATGAATCATAACTTATATGGTGATATAAAAGGAAATAGTTTCCTACTTATTGAATTTAATGGACCAAGATTTCTATGTGAGGTTTATTAAATTGATAAGAATTTGATTCCCACTAGAAATTTTTAATCCAGCAAAATTTCCGAAGCTTTATCCAGGGAAGTATAGGATTTGAATAAAATAGTGGGAGCTAATTAGATTAGCTTAATAAAATATATATAACAAAACACTCATAATTTGTTTTTAATTTTCTTGCAGCATCTCTCATAAGATATCAATAGTGAAAGATGAATAATCTACTGTTGAAAATCCTGGATAAGAACAAGTTAGTTGGCCGTAGTAATTTCAATGATTGGCTGAGGAAACTGAAAATATATTGAATTCAGAAAACGCAGCCTATGTTTTAGAAACACCCTGCCTGAACCTCCTCTTCTGATGCTCCTTCTGATGAGCATAATGAATATAAAAAATAGAAGGAAGATGAACTTAAAGCTCGCTCTTATAGTTGGCATCGATGAGTGACGAGCTTCAGAGAAAGTGTGAAAAGATGAAAAGTGCTAATGAAATTTACCTCGCGTTACAAAGATTGTATCGTGAGAATTCGAGGATAAGGCAATATGAATTAAGTTCAACTTTATTTGGAATGAAGTTGAAAGAAGGCGTGTCACCAGAAGAAACTGTCATGAAAATGATTAACATTCTGGGGCAATTACATGACATGAGAATTGAAATGCCGGATACCCTCAAGGAGGATTTGGTTCTCCAATCTCTACCTCCAAGTTTCACACCTTTCATCAATAATTATCATCTCAATAGGATTGAGAGAAAACTTCCTGATTTGTTGAATGAGATTCAACAGTTTATGATCAGGAAAGTAAAGGCAAAAGGCAGGAGGTTGTAAGTATGGCTTCTTCCAGTAAGACAAAGAAGAAAAAGCCAATGAAATCTCAAAAGAAATTGGGAACAAGACCCAAGGAAAGGGATTTAAGAACAAGGCTGCTCCTCAAGCCAATAAATCTAATGAAAAGGCCAATGCTTTTGGTGTAAAGAAAATGGGCATAGCATATGAATTCCATTACTAATAAACGAACTCGGAATGAAATTAATCCTAAATTACTTTGGTATCATAGATTAGGTCTATATAGGAGACAGAAGAATAAACCAGTTAGGAGAAAGTGGACTTTTAAGTTCATTGGGTTTAGAACCTTATCCAACCTATGAATCTTGTCTTCAAGGAAAAATGATCAAGTCACCTTTAAGAGTAAAGGGGAAAGGGCCAAGAATTGCTGGAATTAATACATACAGATGCATGTGGACCATTTAATGAAATGGCCAGAGGAGGTTTTCACTACTTATTACCTTTATTGATGATTATTCAGGTATGAGTATTTGTATTTAATGAAATACAAATCAGAATCTTTTGAAAAATTCAAAGAATTTAAGAATGAAGTAGAGAAAAATTAGAAAGAGTATTAAAATTCTACGATCAGATCGTGGAGGTGAATACTTGAGTACAGAATTTCGAGATTTTCTAAAAGAAATGGGATTATATCACAAAGAAAATGGTGTATCTGAAAGGAGAAATCGTACTTTATTGGATATGGTGCGATCGATGATGACTTTTATGGACTTGCCGATTTACTTGTGGGGGTATGCCTTACAAACAGCAGTGCATATTTAAATAGAGCACCATCTAAATCAGTCCAGAAAACACCATATGAAGTGTGGTATGACAAACCACCTAGTCTTAACTATTTAGGTCTGGAGTTGTCCAGCTTATGTCAGATTGTAAAACAGATAAGTTGGATGTAAGATCTGAAAAAGGTCGATTTGGAGGTTATCCTAAAGAAAGTTTAGGATATTATTTTTATGTCCCTACTGATCAAAGAATTTCAATCAGTAGAAATGCACATTTCTTGAGAAAGAATTTTAGATGAAGGAGGTGCAGGAAGAAAAGTTGAACTCAAAGAATATTCCGAAGAGTCTCAAATCGATCATACTCAGATAGGTGAACCAGATCAAGAACCTTCAACACATGACACAATGGTTCCAGCCCATAAACTTTCTAGAATATCTCGACCTCCAGAGAGATATTATGGCTTCTACATGAAAAAGTTTTTGAATCTTTTTCAGTAGGAGAAGTTGATCATGGAGATGATCCTAAAACTTATGAAGAGGCGATATTAGATGTCGATTCTAGAAGATGGCTAGAAGCGATGAATTCTGAAATAGAATCCATGTACACTAATTAAGTTTGGACACTTGTTGATCCTCCAAAAGGAATAGTTCCATTGGTTGTAAATGGGCTTCAGAGAAAGGTTGGCGCAGATGGAAAGGTAGAGACCTATAAGCTAGACTGGTAGCGAAAGGTTATACTCAGAAACAAGGGTTGGATTATGAGGAAACTTTCTCACCAGTTGCAATGCTTAAATCCATCAGAATCATGCTAGCCATAGCAGCAGACTTGATTATGAAATTTGGCAAATGGATGTCAAGACCGCGTTCCTCAATGGATTTATTGAGGAAAACATATTATGCAACAACCTGAAGGTTTTGATCCAATGCTGAGAGACATAAAGTGTGCAAATTGCATAGATCTATTTATGGATTAAAGCAAGCTTCCAGAAGCTGGAATCCGATTTGATGAAACAATCAAAACTTTTGGTTTCATAAAGAATCCGGATGAACCGTGTGTATACAAGTGGGTAAAAGATCATGTCATGATTTTCCTCATTATATGTAGATGACATATTATTAATGGGAAATGATATTGCATGATGACTGAAGTTAAGATGTGATTGTCAAAAGCTTTCTCAATGAAAGATTTGGGAGAAGCAAATTACTCCTAGGAATTCGCATCTATAGAAATAGAGCGAAAGGATTGATAGGGTTATCTCAGAGCATGTATATAGAGAAAATGTTGAAAAGTTCAACATGTAAGACTCCAAAAGAGTTTTTTGCCTTTCGGTCATGGACTACATCTTTCTAAGGATATGAGTCCTAAGATTGATCAGGAGCGACAGCGGATGCGTAATATACCCTACGCTCTTCCGTGGGTAGTTTTATGTACGCAATGCTATGTACAAGGCCTGATATAGTTTATGCTATAAGTATGGTGAGGAGATATCAATCAAATCCAAGAGAGAAACATTGTCAGCAGTTAAAACAATCTTTAGTACTTGAGAAGGACTAAAGATTTAATACTGAGTTATGGAGGTTCAGAATTGAAAATCCAGGGATACTCAGATTCTAATTTTCAATCAGATGTGGATGATAGAAAGTCTACATCCGATTCATCTTTACATGTAATGGAGGAGCAGTTAGTTGAAAAGTTCCAAACAGTCGACCACTACCGACTCCCTACAGAAGCTGAATATATTACTGCTTCAGAAGTGGTAAAAGAAGGTATGTGGATACGTAAATTTGTAGCTGACTGACGTGGTTCCGAACATGAGTTATACGATAACCTTGTTTTGCGATAATAATGGTGCTATTGCACAAGCAAAAGAACCAGAGCACACCAAAATCAAAACATATTCAGCGTAAATATCATATTTTGAGAGAGCTTGTTGAAGCTGGAGAAATTTTGGTGCAGAAAACGCCTTCAGCGGATAACGTAGCTGATCCACTTACTAAGCGATGACACAGAAGCAATTAGATCATCATCTTGAGAAGATGGGTATTAGATACCACAACGATTGGCTCTAGTGCAAGTGGAAGTTTTGTTAGTGTATGCCCTAGGAATCAATCATGTCATCGGTTCTGAGGCATTATGTTTTGTATATATATGTGAATGTATATAGTTTGTATATACATTTTATCTTATCAATAAAAGAAAGTGTTCTTATTTCACATGTGGTTTATTGCTTCATTTATATATATGTATTACATGTGAATGTTCGGATGATACAAATCTTAGAAGATCAAAATCATCAAAGTATTCCCTACATAAGTAATATTAATTGGGCAATAATATTACATAGTAGGCATGCTGAATGCCTCCGTAGAATATCATGTGATGGTATTGGTGTGGGTGATTATAAAAGTTATATCACTAGGGCATTAGCATGGACACCGCGGTTAGTGAACTGTTTATCGAATATGGCCATTTATGATGAATCACATGAACATTTAAAATATAGTCAATGATTTATCATAAGATCGTACTAGGGTATTATTAATCCTTAGACCTGAGATATCATGGTTGGATTCTGCATAAACGCATATGGTTCATATGGTGTATAAACATGAGGCTAATCATGCATGTGTTAATAAGCCGATTTGGCCATGTGTTGTTTATGTGTGAGGACAAGTGATAGTCAAGATGGGATCCGTTGACTTGGTATAGATTGATATCAAGTTCCTAGACAAATGTCAAGATACATTGGAAAAGAGAAATCTCCGGCCGGATTATAAAATGTTACATGAAAGGTTTTTCATGGTGACCACGTTCCGTATGTATTGTATTAAAATTAGAAAGGATTTTACATACCGTGAATCCATTCTTAATTGGGATTAGATAACGGAAGGATTTGATTATACAACATGTATGATTGTAAAAAGGTTCGTTGGAGTATATCTTCATTGTGACTTAGGGGTTATGGAGCATTGCTAGATGCCTACCATAATCAGTGAGAGTTTTGTTCATAAAGAGTTATGATAAAACATATCGAAATATTGTGATATTGGGCCCACGCTAAGCCACAGTGAACCTAAGAGGTCAACAACTAAAAACTAAGGAGAATGAAGAAATAGCCAAAGAGAGTTGATTATCCAAGGTTGGCTAGCACCTACCAAAGGTAATAAAGTTATTTATATTAATCATTTTCTTTATATTAAATTGGATTTTACAAGGGGTTGTAATTGTAAACAATTTAAGGGTTAAATTGTTATGTAAACAATTTAAGAGTTAAATTGTTAATTGTGATTAAATGTTAATCCAATGTTATCATTTAAAGAAGTTTAACAACTTCATAACAATTATGGAATTGTTTAAGGAAGTCCAAAATAATTATTGAATTGTTTACAAGGATTCCTATATAAAGAAAATGATATATCAATTTTTGTGTAGAAAAAAAATCTCTAAGAACCCTAAATCTCCCTCTTGGTCAAATCTCTTCTTCCCTTGGTGTGGATACTCTTTTGCTTAATTTCTCTTGAAATTAAGAGGCTCCAAGGTTGCTAAGGGCTTAAGGTAACATGTTCTACCTTACTTATTTCAATTTGATTGAATTTTTTTTTTAAACTATGACTATACTTGTTATAGTATGATATGCTTGATTTTCCATGCATCCATCTTTCAGTTATAGCCCGATCCAGAATCAGTTCAGCTTAATCGATTGCCCAACCCAACATAAGCTCGTCGAGATATAGCTCAACCGAGCACAAGCTAGTGGCGACCAACCTCGACAATTATTCAATCAGCTCACAGATAACCTCAAATCCCAGATATCTTGGAAGGGATCAGATCGACAACAATCTTGACGTAATCTCAGCACTCAAAGGCAGGAATATCGAAGTTGCATTTCAATCTTAATTGTAATCCTTTTATTTTCGTTTTTTTCCTTTATACAAAGTCTGTATATAAACCCCTTTCAACGATGAGAAAGGGGTTAGCGAATTATTCTAGGAATACTATTGTAAACTCTCACAGTAAATACAAAAATAATGGACGTAGGCTTAAAATCTTAACTAGCCGAACCACTTTAAAACTCTTTGTGTTACTTATTTTACTGCATTTTTACATACATTACTGGTTATTCTTAATCATGCACACATTGGTTCTGATTCCATCAAGATTAATCAAATCACTCTAACTGGTGCGAATCCCATATCAACATTTAGTTACCACTTCCCATGGATTAATTAACTTAGTTTTGGAAACTAAATCATTGAATTAAGTAATTGCAGGATTGACTACTATGGGGAATACAAGTGCTTTTGACCAAAGGCAAAACCCCAGTTGCAGGGTTAGATACTCCAAGCATTAAAGTGATATACAGAAGCTTGATCTTTCCTCAAACTTGATCATATTCAGGATCATAATAAGAGGTATCGGTTTTTTTCCCTACTTTTCTGGAAAAAAGAAAATGATGAAATATGACAAAAATTCGGAGCCCTCTCTCTCTCTCCAGAATGTATAATAACAGATTAAATATGGGGTGAACGATGATGAGAAAAGACAAGATCTGCCACAAGAAAGATGACAGGTTGAAGTGTTTTTATACTAACTAATCTGAAAGGATAATTAAGAACCTCAGAAGTACATTATTTTCATGATAGGTCTATATATTTTTTCATAACTTATATATTGTTCCTTGAATAGAGCCTGACAGGAAGGCCCATGCCAGGGTTGGGAATGGGATCTGCTATCATAGGCTCATCTGGAATCTCCTCAGTCCACCTGTAAGTTGTTATCAAATAGTGAATTATCAATAGCACTTCCACTCTAGCAAATTAAGGCCCAGGACAAATTCTTTGACCCGCTCCAAAAGGAATGTAGGTGTATGGAGGCATCGACTTTGTCAGGGTCTGGAATCTTGATGGATCAATTTTTTCTGGTTCTGCAAATATTTTATCATCCAAATGCGTGCCAGAGGTTACCCACAACACCAGGAATTTTCACTCGAAACCTTACACTTACATACATAAACAAATTGGATCAAGCTAGGAATTCTACTTTTAGTTATAGATATCGCTCTCTTAATTCTACATATTACGTACCTGCCATCCTTTTGGGGATATCAAAACCATCAAACCTGGTGTCTCTCCAAGCACGCCTGAAATTGCCAATAACTGGAGGAGTCAGTCTCATGATTTCTTGAGCTACACTCCATGTGTATTTCATCATTTGCACCTCTCGCCGACTAAGCTTTCCACCACTTCCTTCACTAGCCTTCACAACTTCCTTTTGCTCTATCAAAGTTTAAAGTGTTTATTGCAACCAAGTTCAAATGTAATCGACAGGGAAAAAAAAAAAATTCCTGACAGCTTCCTTAGATATAAATTGTAATAATTGGCAATTTAGATTACCTTGAAGGACTTTATCACAAATTTCGGCATCCCTAGCACGGAGTCTCACAAAATGGATAAGTAGAATTGCAATAGTGTCATGGCTTGCCATCATTAGAGTTATAAGATTATCAATAATTTCTTCCTCTAACAAGGGTTTACCATCTTCATCTCTCAGACTGACTAAAGTTGATATAATATCTTCATGAGAACTCACTTTCCCTTCTTCCAATTCTCTTCTCCTCCTAGCAATTAACTGAGTAAACAAATTTCTTATCCTAGCTCGAGCAATCAATGATTTTCTATACAAGGTCCCTGGAAAATTCAAAGGGACGCACCGTATTCCTTTGAGGGCAATTGCAAAATTCTCTAATAATGCATCTTTTTCCTTTCCTTCTGATAATGCGTAGAGGAGACTGCAAGTGACTTTAAATGCAGTTTTCTTCAGCTGGGGTGCTACCTTTACCGACTCCATACCATTGAGTTCCTATAATAATTACATGTAGAAATCAATACATATATGTAAACTTTCAGCAATTGATTAATTGGCTTCAAGAAATAAGAACAGATGCGTAAATTAGTGGATTCTAAATAGGCAGCAGAATTTAATGACTCTTGTATACTACGTACCAGGAATAATTGTTGCTTGATCAGTGAATCCATTTCACATACATATCTTTAGATGCTTTCAGGTCTTAGAGAGTTTATAATTGCGCTCTTAACAAGCTTGGATCGAGGCCCAGAAATCTCAAAGATACTATTGTTTCCAAGTATGGCTCTTACAGAAGCTGGTTGGTTACATGCAATGCCACTATCACTGTCACTGAATATAAATCTGTTACCTGCTTGGCCAGTAATAATAACGGCATTAGAGCCTATGAGCGAGGTCTTGAATATTGGTCCATACTCATTGTTAGGGCCAAAAATCGTCCTTGGCCCAAATTGGAAAATAGGCGTGACACCGAAGTAGCAGCGAAGCCCAATCCTGATGACCCTACCGCGTTAAGCCCATTTGGTACAATGTGTAGCCGGCCCGAACCACGTGGGCACGAGTCTCCTAATCCCAGCCCATTTCTCAAGTCTATGGGCGAGTATAGAACCCACGAACTCACCTCCCATTCCTGGGCACTTTCCTGTTCGGAGTTCTCCTAATCAAAGTTAACTTCCTATCCGGATGTTGATAAGACAGCTGGTTACGGCCCTGATTCTTCTAGGGTTGACATCAGAGTCACGCTAGGACTCCTACTTCTACCAGGATTAGGAGACCAAACAATCACTATATAAGCAGAGGCCAGCCCTCTCACAATGGACATCAACATTACCCCTTCATACCCGAGACTCTTTACTTGAGAGTTTCACTTATTCGCCGTAGTCACGGTCCCCGACTAGACTTCCGGTAATTTCTCGTTCCCTAGCCCTCACTATATTAAGCCTTTCAGCCTTGCTGACTTGAGCGTCGGAGTGCCTACGGCAAACACCACCCTGGTGTTTTCCGTTCGCTTCACGCGTGTGTTTCTCTACGTGTGCAGGTACAGCAGATCGCTAGTGGCCTCAACGTCACGGGATCAGACCCTCCTTTCCGTACAGGTAGATTTTTACGTCTACACTCATTGGTACACTTCTTCATCCATTCAGCAACCAGGTTCTTTTTCTGTGCCTTGAAGAAGCTTAAAGATTCTCCAACAATAGGCAAACCCAGTTTTCCTGGAGGAAGCTTTCTTCCAAGCTGAGGGTAAACTCTATATCTCCAGCATCCAGCCAAAAGAGTTACTGGAGTCACAAGAATAAGAGTTGTAATTTCTGGGGCGAAAGTGGAATCTTCATGGCGAAAGTTTACTTCCATTGCTACGAATGAACGAGATCAGATGGCATATATAAACTTATATACTTGGAGAAAGAAGGGAAGACCAATCAGAATCTAGAGACGGTGATAACTTAGAGAGGATATCGTCATTCTGATAAGTTAATTAAAATGTGGAATCTTTTCTTGAACGGCTGGAAAACAAAACTAGAAAGCTTAGATAGTGATGTATATTGCACAAACCGAAGGAACCACGTTGTGCTTCCTTGAGATGGACATTTCAATAAGAATAATACTTTGCGTATTAACAGATTTTACTAACCTTTGTTAAAATTATACATAGTATCTATACTATGCGTATGATATCCATACTATACTTTAGTTAGTACACAGATTAGTACCCATCCGTTAGTACCCATAGTATCACTCTTTCAATAATATGAAAGATTCTTTCCTCATCTTTTTCGTGGGAAAATACGTATACCACATAACCACTTTATAGTAATATTCTATATATGAAAATTTTGTTTCCAACTTAGATCAGTTATAAGCAAGAATAAATTTTATATTGTAATAAATTATAATTTTTTTAGAACCCGTTTTAAGGAACTTGTCTCTATATAGTAATAATTATATGTATATTACAATAAATATATGTTATGTTACATTAAAGATTGAAGATGAAATAAAATATTTATCTAAAATTATTTGGGACAATGATTTATTTTTTAGAATTGTTATCACATATTTTATCTTGTAAGTATGTAATCAGTAGTTAGCATTGACACCTTCTTGTTGAGCCACAATATTTCTAGCTCTCAAACATGTTTAGAGCTTCTTGATATGAAACTTGTGGTATTTCCATACTACCATCCTCAGGATTGTATTTTTCTTCTTCTTGTTTAATTTCAATAATGATTTCTTCTTCAGTCAAAATATACACGACCTGTTGTTTATTTGGATAATTAAGAAAAACATTAATATCATTTGATTAGTGTAGTGAAGTTGTCGAATCTGATCACTCAATTTTATAACGATTCCTTGATATCAATTTCCATATTATCCTAATAATACTAAAACAATGAATTGAAATCCTAATATTACTAAAACATGAATTATAAAATAAGAAATCAAAACAATAATTTTTTAATCAAAACAATAATTCTTGTAACTACACCTCTATTAAGTTATAACTTTCTTATAGTAATAAATTTAGTTGGTTTCAACATTATAACTATAAAAATGTTTTACTGAATAAGATTAACAATTTTATGGGATACCGCTCGGCTCTTATGGTACACTCCAAATTCATTCTACACAATTCTTTGTAGTTATCAAATTTTTAAGCAAGAGCTGTCTCCTTGTGCTGGTGTTGTCTTTGGAATCCTGACTCTGGAGATAAACTTTAAACTCTGTATTCGACAGTTGGATTTCTTTCTTTTATTCGTTTTTAATAGTCGAGACAGAGATGTATTGGAGGTTTTAATTAGATCTTGAAACTTCTTCCAACTTTTACTCTATTTGGACTATAGTAAAATTTATGTTCATTTGCCCAAATTAATTTTACCAAATCTATCAGCAACCGAAAGTGCATACAAACACGTCACAAGATTAACAAAATTTGGAATTTTTGATAAAATTCCAAAAGGGATTTTGTAATGGAATAAAGTAGTTGACAATAATAATAGACTGACCTCGCAAAGTAACTTTGTCTTGTTTGCGTTAAATGTACTGTATGAAATGGCCTGAAACAAACAAAAGAGACTGATAACTAAAGACATAAACCAAATTGGGCTGGGATTATAAAACTGGGTTAATGTTTACACATGATATAGACCCAAAATATGTGAATATGAGACACCAATTTCAAGAGGCCCACCATCTATACCCACTGTAGAAATAAAGACATTTTTTTTTTTTTAATAAAAGAAAAATTTTAACCATATTACACTTTTAAAGTAACGTAGTAGGATTTTTCTAAAATAATTATTAATTGTTCTTTATATTGATAGGTTAAAGAAAACATGTTTGAAAATTTAGAAATTATTTTTTTTAGTTTTAAAAAATACCAAACCTACCTTTCCTAAATAATATCATCAACTATAGTTTCAATTTCAAACGGCAAACATTGCAATCTAAATATCGAAAAGCACCCCATAAATTCGAGAAAATTACAAAATAACCATCTTCCCCAATCCCTGGATCACAAAGCCACCCACGCCTCCTAATCCCTAATCTCTACCTTCAAACAGAACCTAAAAAACCTCCCAAAACCCATACACACCACAATAAAGAATAATAGAGATGGAAGACCAACACGAACACGATGACCAAGAGCATGAGGTATACGGCGGAGAGATCCCCGACGAGATGGACGCCGACGTTGACACCGACGATCAGAATCTCGACCATGAACAAGAACTCGACGACCCCAACTCTAACTCCAAGGTTTTTTCTTTTCTTTTTCTTTATTCAGTTTTTGCAAGATTTCTTCTTTTTAATTCTTTTCAAGTTTTGAAACAAAATTAGGATTTGGAGGACATGAAGAAGAGGCTGAAGGAGATTGAAGAAGAAGCCGGCGCTCTTCGTGAAATGCAGGCTAAAGTCGAGAAGGAGATGGGAGCTGGCCAAGGTCTCTCTTTGTGCATTATGTTACTCTGATTTTATTGATTTATTAAATAAATTTTGATTTTTGGATCTGGGTTCGGACTTGATGAATTTGTTTAGTTCATTGTTGATAATTTGCGCTGTACACATTCAGCTTTCAAAATCATTTGTTGACTTTTTGATATATATTTATGAGGAAAATTTACCAAACTTGTAGGTGTTGATACTTGAAAAAAGGAAAACTTTGGACTTGTAGTCTGGAAAGTGAAACTTGTCATAAAAAGTAAAATTTTTAAGATGTTTTGTATCAATAGCTATTGATATACCCTGTATGTTACTAGTATGGCGATGTTTTGTAACCTAATGACGAAAGTGGGCAACTTTTAAGTCTTATGTTTGTAATTTTTTTTTTTTTTTTTCTATTGGCAACATGTTCTGGATAGCAGTGAAATTTAGATTTGCTTCCATGTACTGACTATTTTGATTACTAATGCTGTTGCCTTCACTGTGAAATCTGGTTTGTGCCAGTTTTCCAGAATATTTTGATTAATGTTTGTTGACAAAGCCAATAACTGATGTGGATAAGGGATAGATCTGCAAACTTGTTATATTGCTTTATTGTTATGTTGAAAAACTTATGTGACCTGGCTCAATGTCATGTAATTTTGCCTTACTTATTGTCTGTTACACTTTTTAGTTCTAGCTAACAGTATTTCTTATGTTGAATTTTTAACCCTGGATATGAATGAAGATCCCTCAAGTACTTCAGCAACTCAAGCTGAAAAGGAGGAAGTGGACGCCCGCTCGATTTATGTTGGTAATGTGAGGTTTCTTGCCTTATATTTTTTATTTAGCTTTTCCTTTTCAATTTTCCAACAATTAATAAGCTCACTTTGTAGTTAACAGTGTTATTCATCCTTTATTGATATATTCAAAGAAAGTATCTGCTAAAATGTGAACTACTTCTGTTTATCCCAAAGCATTTGACTGATGTATGAACTTTAAGGCTGATGATATGAATATAACATGAACTCGTGTTGTATAAGATAGTGTTCCTAATGCTTTAAAGTTTGACAATTGCGTAACACTCCTATTAATAAGTGCTTCTTTTTTGCCTTCACTGCATAATTTTACACCGAAAAGAGATTCAGGTAGCTCTTCTTGCAAAAGAGCTGTGCCAATTCTAACACCACAAATATCACTGTTCACCTCAAACAACTTCGCAAAATTAAGTAGGACAATACAAGTGCAACTCAAACTTTTTCCTTGATAAGTGATTTCTTTTCTCCAACTCATTAGCCTTGCTGATAATTCCTCTCTTCAGATATTCCGTGATAGCTGCAATTATAGTGTTGAAATTCCATTGTGATTTTTGATAGAAAGTTGCTTATCCATGGAAACTGCAAACCACCCCAGCAACTATGGTGGTGAAGTCCATGTATTTAGTTTAGTGCTTGCTTTATCTGGTTTTGGTCAATTGAATCTGAATAAGATAGTCACATTATAATTTATACACTTTTTATATTTCGTGTTGTTTCTATGTGAGTGACAACCAACACTTTAGATGAAACCAGTAACTCTTTTGCTGTGTATGTGTACATGGAATTTAGGTAGACTATGCTTGTACCCCCGAGGAAGTGCAGCAGCATTTTCAGTCCTGTGGAACTGTCAACAGGGTGACAATTTTGACAGACAAGTTTGGTCAACCAAAAGGATTTGCTTATGTTGAGTTCGTTGAAGTTGATGCTGTTCAGAATGCTCTTCTGTTAAATGAAACAGAGCTGCATGGTCGTCAGTTAAAGGTCTTTAAATTTGTCTTTTTGCGTATAGTTACTGTATGAATTTAATTTATATTGAGTGTTGGGTTTGGTCTATCTTCAGGTTTCTGCAAAGCGAACCAACATTCCTGGTATGAAACAGTATCGTGGAAGGCGGCCCAACCCATATCTTGGTTTCCGAGGTCGGAGGCCCTTCATGCCTGGTGCTCCTTTTCCTTCATATGGTTATGGGTAAGTCTGAGAAAATCGTTACACTGTTAGTTTGGTGGGAGGACTAACAAACATAAGCGAAAACACGAACGTGTAGGTTCATGTCTATCTTGGTTGTTGCTTCTGTGATTATGCACATGTATTTGTTTGCATTATTCAATTATTCAAATCAGACGAGCTATCTTTTCATTCTATTTTTGTTAACTCTACCACTAAAACTTATATTTATTCGACTTTCAATATCTGTCTTGAGGATCTGTGAAAAAGCTTTTGGGCTTTGGAGGGGTCCTTTATACTTTTACGTTTTCTTCCTGCTTCACATTTAGAAACTAGTGCATGTATGTGTCATGAATTGTATATTTGCTTCATTCGAGCAACATTTTGAATCTCCGCTGGAAGTGCAATAGATTAATTTTTTTTTTATTTAGTTTTTTGATTGATGGCTTGGAAACTGCTAGCTTTGCCTTTATATTTCTTGTTTCATGCTGCAAAAAATATAAATCAAATTTATCAGTTTCTGTGGCTGTTCATGTTCTGAATTCACTTATTTCTCCACATTCGCAGGAGGGTTCCCAGATTCAGGCGGCCGATGAGGTACAGGCCATACTAATGGTGGATCTTAAGTTAGTACTGGCCACAATCATCAGAAAACCATTCTCTGGTGGTTTATGATAATTGTCATATAGTTACTCCTAGAAGCTGGAGGGAGGAAAGCACTTGTATCATTATATGCCTGTGGCATCAGTCAACTGGCTTCCTCTCAAATGGTTTTTCCTAGTTCCTGCAGCAATGATAGATTTATGGTCGCTTCAAGTTCTGCATTTTCTTGCTTTGAAAAGAGATAAGAAGAGGCAGAAATTCAAATATTGTAGTAACCTTTTCTTTTGTTTAAAAAAAAAAATGTATCTACGAATTACTGGTGTCAAATGGTTCAATTTTTAAGTTTCTCCCTGTGGATTAGTTTAAACTTCGAAGGAATTAATGTGGATCAAGTGATGTTTTCCCAAATTGGTGGGCTACTTTTACGATTATAGTTCTCTGATTGTTCATTTATTTTGGTCTTGTCTTTGTCTAAAGAGTACCAAAAAAAAAAAAAAAAACAAAAAATTTGAAGAAAATAAAAAGAATTATGACAATATATTGAGTTAAAATATGATGCTTTAAACTGTGAAAATTAAAGTGTATTTAAAAGTATTTTTAGGGCTGTACATAGCCCCATCCTTGATATAAATTAAAATTAAACTTTAACACGACCAAACTCAAATTTAAAAAAGTAAATCAACAATCCAACTTTAATACGAACAGTTAAACATCAAATGTTTTAATAACATTACCATTTTTAGTAATAAAAAATCTTAAACGTTAGGCTTGGTCTGGGCCTGGATAGAGGTAGGCCCAAATCCTTTCTTCTCCTTCTCTGTTGGATTTTCAACTCTCTCTCGCTCTCCATTTCGTGAGGGACTGAATGGCTGCTTCTAAAGAAGGTGAAGATGCACCGAACACTATATCCTCGTAAGCGTCTGCTTGGTTCCTCTCCTACACTTTAGTAAATTTGATTGTTAATATTATTGTTTATTTTAATTTTTGGTGGTGATATTCAGGCCAAAGAAGATTTATAAAGACCCAGATGATGGGCGACAGCGATTTTTGCTTGAATTGGAATTCGTTCAGTGTCTTGCTAATCCCACTTACATTCACTGTATGTTTTTTCTCGACTCATCTTTTGAATTTGAGTACCTTTTATTCTATTTGCTTTTAATTTGCTCTTTGAATAGCAATTTAGGGTGCTTACTAAACCTTGCAATCTCGTTGTTCTTATGGATTTTTTAACGTTATTTATCTGAAACTATCTTAGGGATTACTTTTTCTTTTCTTAAATCTGCTGTTAATGATTCATTACTTCTTAATAAATGAAACAGTTTGAAGTTTATTTTTACACCCATTTGCCCACATCTTTTTTTTGCAACATCTCGAATGATTAAATTATAATAATATGCTGCAAGCAAAAGTGTATAGATAACTGATATAGAAAATTTGGGTTTGAATTATTAGACCTGACCTAAATTACTTTTAATTGCCCTAATTTCAGCATTGGTTGCTGAAGCATTGAGTTTTGAGCAAGTCCCACTTGGTGTGCCTATATGGCACCAGGTGTTTGCATATATGTTTCAGTAAATATATGCTGGCGCATGGGTCCTTGATTACTGCCACGTAACAAGATAGAGAGTTTTTGCTTCAACCGTATATTTCTATTCTTATGAACCGTTGTCTGTGTTTGTGCATGTGTGCATATAAACTCAAATAGTCACACTCTCATGCATATCAAATAACTTTAGTACTTCACTCTGTCAATAATCACTGCTGTTATTTGTTGCTACCATTGCATTTCTGCCTGATGTTTGGTCCTTGATTTTCTCTGCAGATTTGGCTCAAAACCGCTATTTTGAAGATGAAGCTTTCATTGGCTACTTGAAATATCTTCAGTACTGGCAACGACCAGAGTATACAAAATATATAATGTGAGATGATTTCTTGAAAGTATGCTTCTACTACCTTTAGACTTGTGTTAACTGCATTGATTTCCAGGCTAAAAGGGGATAAGCCTCTGCTTATCCAATTAGTTAATTTCTTCATTTTTCTTTTGGAGGGGATGAGGGGCTGTTGGGATGTTGGGTTGTTTTTATGTTTTTATCCTTGTGCTTATCTTCTAGGACGGTTTCAGGTATCCTCATTGCCTCTTTTTCCTTGAACTTCTCCAAAATGCAAACTTCCGCAATGCAATGGCACATCCAGGCAACAAGGTCAGATTCTGCTGTTTTTTCCCTACTCCTTTGAGTGTGCTTTTGAAGTCATGTTATTTCTCTGTTAAAAGTTTTGTGGTTTTGTGTTCGTCTTAAAGTCAAATATGTCTTCATTGATGTTTAGGTCTATTTTAACAACTTTTTTGAAGTAACCCATGGAATTTTCAGTTCTTTTAGTTAGGACCAATAGTTCATATTATCACTTCTTTTTCATCATTTTCACTTCACTAGATTGTTTTTATGAGTTATTCTTGTTTGCTTAGTTGAATGTATTTTATTGTTCATCAAGCATTTTGTTGGAAGGTATATCTATGTCCTTTGACAAGGTGTTTTTGTTGCAGTTTCTAGAATATCCTAACATTGGTTGACCATTTAGTTGGCATCCCATAAGTGTTTTTGTTTTTTTTTTTTAATTTATTTATCTTCTTTATATTATTGAACAGTATAAAATAATTAGTTGGGTGAGATTAAAAGTAGGTCTCATTATGTTCCCTGAAAGAAATGCACGCCTTATAATTAATATTAAAGCATTTATGTTTGTTCTCAACTTGTAATAAAATCATTTGTTTATCTTGGAACCTGAAGGAATTGGCACATAGGCAGCAATTCTTTTTTTGGAAGAACTATAGAAACAATCGATTAAAGCACATTTTACCGAGACCTCTTCCTGAAACTGTTGAGGCGCCACCAGCTGCTGCTCCATCTCTGCCACCTGCTCCACCTCTGCCAGCTACAACTATCCCTATGACAGCTCCTCCTCCCCAAGCCCCTTCTCCTATGCAGTATGGTATTCCCTCAGGACCTGCTCTCGCAAAAAATGATATGAGGAGTAGTAGCATTGATCGAAGAAAGAGAAAGTATGTACAGTGAACCATATATAGTAGAATGAACTCTTTTTCTCATCTTTCCTAATGAGAAAAGTAATTGCTCAGAAGGTCCATCCAATATCAACGTTCTGATACAATTTTAGTTTGGTTATTACAGGAAAGAAGGATAAATTGACCTATCACCCCATTTCATTTACTCGTGATGAGATATATTTGATGAGGTAATCAATGTTTTCTTTACATCGTTAGTGAGAATGAGGAGATATGCACTAATTCTATGTTTACAAAGTTTGAAGCTGTCAACATTTCTAGAATGAAGTCAGAACCACAAATATTCTTGAAATCAAATCATTTCATTGGATGATACCTTTGTGTTGCTAGTATTCATTGTGCCAATGAAAGATTAATTGTTACCGTAAACAAAATCTGACTATCAGTTTCTGTGATAAATAAAGTTTGTGGTTGTAACCCGAGACCTTGGTTCAGCTCTGCCAAAAATTCTTGGATAAATGCATGGGGGCTTCCATATGAGGATTTACAAAGTAGCTGTTTTCTAAGTCCATTCATATATATATGTTAATGACTTGCATGAAAGGACAGAATTTTTTCGATAGCTATAGATGTCCGATTTCTTTATCCTAACTGAAACGTGTGTTTATACAGAAGAGTAGTGATTTTGCAGGTCCATTAGTTATAGTTTGAGGCCGGTAGGTGGCAGCCTCGTAGTGCAAGAAGTGTGGCCAGTTGTAAGAGAAACGTGTAGTGTTTGCTTGCTTAATTGTACTAGACCTAGTTAAGAAATAATTAATTAATTTGACGGATGTAAATAAAATTAAGCTGTGTGTATTGAATGTGAATTAGATTTGAATGGCTTTGACGTCATCACTTCCGTAATCATTTAAATGTGTACAGTTTAGAATTTCGTCAGCTGTCCAAAATTAAATTGCATTGGGATAAGATCACAACTAAAAGTAGCTATGAGGCGGCAATGGGCCACCTGTGCTAATAAATTCCTTGCTTAAGCAATTTCGATTATTTATAAAATAATTTGTATGGTAATTAAATTCAGTTCTTGTTATCTATAACTATATAAATAGTAATTGTTTATATACAGATATTTATCTAATAAATAGCAATTTAACTAATCTCTTATTAGAATAATTAATTTATCATAATTCTCAGTCCTTTTTTAATTGTGCGGGAAAGTGGAAACAGAACCCACTCCACGTCATTTGGATAGGGTTGGACGCGGCGAATAGCGAAACGTTCGTGCCGCCGTCAAGTTTAGCGTCAGCTGCCAAATTTACTTGAAACTACTGGCTGTGAACTGTGATGTGGTGCCTTGTCAGTGTATCCATTGAAAAGTTTCAAACGGAAAGTACCTCATAAATAATATTTAACTCAACAGCTCAGATTTCTTTTGGGAGCATTAAGATGTAACGTGAACGTCTGTGTTTTCCTGGAAATCAGTGTCCATGATTTCTGGCCTTTCCAACTAAAATGGATGGAGTTAATTGACTCCTCCTATTTTGCCCCTTTCTCATTCCTAAATTACCCTTCTAAAAATATTGTCCACGATAAATTTCAATTTGTTAAATTAATAAAGCTTGATTCATTTCTATTATATATGAAAACAATGTACTTAGGAGTTGATTGAGAGAAATTTAAAGGTTTTCTTCTCTAATTTTAATTTAAAAAACATTTTACTAAAATCAAAATTAACAAATAAAGCGACTAATTTACTTGTTTTTAATTTAATAATACAGAAACGACGTGATTAATTGTGAATAAGGTAAGATTGTAATTGAAGAGTAAAGATTGGCAACTAGGATGGGAAGAGAAAAGGGTTTAAACAACATTACCGTTCTTCAACTTATTTCCATAATTAGTTGACTCAGTCACTCACATCTACCTTCCCTATATATTCCCCTCTACAATTCTTTGTTACAACAACCCAACCCCATTATTCATACCCCATTATTCATTCTTGGTACTTCCACAATCTTCCCTTCTCCGTCACCACTTCTTCTAATCATTCATTGGCAGATACAGCCATGAATGCTCTTGCTGCCACCAGCCGTAACTTCCGCAACGCTGCGCGGATTCTCGGGTTGGACTCTAAGGTTGAACGGAGTCTTTTGATCCCTTTTAGAGAGATCAAGGTTTGTGCTCTTTTGCTTTTACTTCATGATGGTGTATTTCATTTGCTTGTTTTTTCATTCCTTTTATGTACATCATCACGTGCGCTTGGTTTTTATGATCAGGTGGAGTGTACCCTTCCCAAAGATGATGGAAGTCTCGTCACTTACGTTGGATTTAGAGTCCAACATGATAATGCACGTGGACCCATGAAGGGAGGAATCAGATATCATCCTGAGGTCTCAGATTTTCATTGCTTTTGTTTCTGTTTCATGATGCACAGTAATTTTTCTCTTCTGTCTTTTTTTTTTTGGGTTTGAATTCATCCATATTATATAGTTATGGTTCTCTATGGATGTTAGATTCCGATTTGAGTTTTTTTTTTTTTAAATATTGAGATATTGAAGGACAGTGAATGTATTTTATTTCGTATACATATGCTGTCCTCTTGCCCTTCAGATTAATTTCGAGTTTAAAATATGCTTTTCAATCAACAAATTGTATCTCTGGATTCAAGACACAGTATTTAACATTTGTGTTATATGCTATTTCTATATTGGTGTTACAATGTTATTTGGTTGTAATATCTTTGCTTTATCATGTCTTCAATAATCCCTTTTTGGTTTTTCTTATTGTGACATTGTTTCCTTTGATAGATGTAGCAAATTGAACATATTCGAACTACTTTTTCCTGGAAGCTGGATGATTAGTTTTCCTTGAAGCAATTTTGTTCCAAGCTTAATTTATAAACATATGTTAAATAGGTAGAAAAAATGAATGAGAGAACAATTTCCCCAAATTCCTACCAATAGTACCATCAATTCTGTCATTGAATTAATGTTCAGAACAAAGTAGTTGTACTGGCCTTCTGCATTTAAACATGAGTGCGTATAATTTCTTACTTTAGATTCGACTTTTTTTGACAGGTTGATCCTGATGAAGTTAATGCTCTGGCTCAACTAATGACCTGGAAGACAGCCGTGGCGGACATACCATATGGCGGAGCAAAGGGTGGGATAGGATGTAACCCAAAAGAGTTAAGTAATAGTGAGCTGGAACGTCTAACTCGTGTCTTTACTCAGAAGATCCATGATCTCATAGGAACCCATGCTGACATACCAGCACCGGATATGGGCACAAATGCTCAGGTCTTATATTCTGCCTCTTTTTTTTTTTTCTTCTCATTTCTTGATTTATTATCACTTTCAATATAATTACTTATCTAACTCGCCTGTTTCTTGAATATATGTGCAGACTATGGCTTGGATTTTGGATGAGTACTCGAAATTTCATGGTCATTCTCCAGCTGTTGTCACTGGAAAGCCCATTGTAAGTATTTAAGGACTGAGATTTCTGAGTCCTGGTCTGTTAGTCGTTGAGTTGGATGTGATCCCTCTCCTGCCTTATCTCATGCCTTTATTTTGAATTTAGGATCTTGGTGGATCATTGGGTAGAGAGGCTGCAACTGGGCGTGGTGTTGTTTTTGCAACAGAAGCTTTACTTGCTGAACACGGGAATGCAATAAGGGATATGACTTTTGCAATTCAGGTAGAGTTACCTTACATTTGAGTTTCAGTTTATACGTGAGTTAAAATGAGTTGTTTGAGGAAACTTAACTTATTTTATTGAAAATTTTATCTTATTAATTTTGCAGGGATTTGGTAATGTGGGTTCTTGGGCAGGAAGGCTCATTCATGAGAGAGGTGGTAAGATCATCGCAGTCAGTGACATAACTGGTGCAGTTAAGAACGCAAATGGAATAGATATTCCTGAATTGCTCAGGCATAAAGAAAGTACCGGTAGTTTGAAGGATTTTCACGGTGGAGATCCCATGGATCCTAGTGAGCTTCTTGTCCATGAATGTGATGTTCTCATCCCTTGTGCTTTAGGTGGAGTTCTGAACAGGTTAGGCCCCTTTTGCCAAGAAATTTGTTCGTTTTTTTCGATCTCTGTTTGTTACTTTCTGCATGTTTTGTTATCAGATCATTGTACTTTTGACAGCTTCAATTATTCTAAAATTTGCTATAAAGTCAAACTGCCACTTTATATTGGCAAAGGTTGAATCTTATTGTTGCTGCTATATATTTACTATTATGCAGATTTTAAATGACTAACCTAATTTATGTTACTTTTGAGAAAATTTCATGATTGAAGTGTCTTTCCACTTCAGCAAATTAGTTAGTTTAACATATTGCCGGTTGCACATGACATGAGCTTTCTTTGTTTATTATAATAAAAGATTTCTTAGCTTTTCTAATCTAATTTATTCCAACTGAGTTGCCTTAATCTCTATGTTTTTCCATTAAAGGGAAAATGCTGCTGATGTAAAGGCCAAGTTCATAATAGAGGCAGCAAACCATCCTACTGATCCAGAAGCAGATGAGGTAACATTGCAGTACTGGTTTCTTCTTTTTTCTGTGAGAAATGTTTTGGAGGGTTTAGTGCAGTACTGGTTTCTTCTTTTTTCTGTGAGAAATGTTTTGGAGGGTTTAGTAATGAGATTTTGATATTGCAGATACTATCCAAGAGAGGAGTTGTAATACTTCCTGACATCTATGCAAATTCTGGAGGTGTAACAGTTAGCTATTTTGAGTGGGTTCAGGTAATAAAATTAAAGCTCTTTCAACCTTTTGATGTTTGCAAGATAGTATTACAATAAATAATGTGTCAGATGAAATCCTCAACTCTGATTGCTAAATATCTCTGTTTTTCATCTGATGCAAAAGTTGTTTTAGTTTTGGTCTCTACACTGTTCACATTGTCTTTGGACATTCAATCACTTGTGTTATCGACAGAGACAGAGCTAAATTTGATAAGCAGTTCTTGTAAACTAAAACATAGATGGCTGGGAGCCCAAGATTCATGTCAGAAGATGAACTGATTCATTATTATAATTTATTTTTTATTTTTTGAGAAGGCTAACATGGTTAGGATTTTGTGCAATCTTGCAGAATATTCAAGGTTTCATGTGGGAAGAAGATAAGGTGAACAATGAGCTTCGGAGGTATATGATTAAAGCTTTTCATAACATCAAGGGCATGTGCCAGACACACAATTGCAATCTCCGAATGGGTGCCTTTACACTTGGGGTGAATCGAGTTGCACGTGCCACCCTATTGAGGGGTTGGGAGGCATAAATGTTTTTCTACAATTCTTTCTTTTCTCTTTGATCTTTTGAGCTGTCTCCAGCCATAGCATAAGAAGGCAGCTTGGAAGCCATTCTTACCTCCCGCCAAGTTTTATTTATTTGTCTTTCCAGAATTTTTGAACTTTTAACAGATGTAAGTCTATTCTTTGGGGGGATTGAATTGTTATATGAAACATTTGGCTCTTAGCAACAATATTTTTTTTAAAGATTTTATCAGTATCAGTTTTGCTATTGCTGCATATCGTTTTGTTGACGGATATTGGAACTAAAAGTCATAAATCGAAGTACTATTATGCACATCAACATTTCAAAGGATATTTGAAATGATTAATACACCGTCTTAGATTATGTCAGTGTTTGGGCTAATATGATTATTTTAATGAAGCCTTCGCAATCGGTACATTTATCAATTAGTAAAAACTCCAAATTGACGGGATTTCTCAAAATCCTGGTAATTTGCGGTGACTCTAATGTTCTTCAGTGAATCTATCCATAATTATTTGGGACAAGAGATGATTGTCTTGGTGAACTCTCAAAATGCAACGTACTTGATCTCGCCAGCTTCCCATAACTTTACTGACAAAAAACGGGAAGAGAAGATAATCTTATTTATTGTCAAGTATGGGCCTTCTCTGCTTTTTGTTCTTCCATCATAACAAAAAAGAACAATATAGAAAGAAATAGAAAAGAAGTAAACAAAGAATTCTGTTGAAACGATCATGGCTACCGTTGCCATTTCTGCTTCACTGCAAAGAGCCGGCAGCTCTAACCATGTAACTAAGAAACAACAGCCTCAAATAAGACCTGCCCGCTCTGTTGGAACAAAGCAGGTGTCAAATGTAGTTACTTTAAATGTGGAGGGCCAAAAAAGTTTAGACATAGTTGAACAACAAGAGACGTCTTCTTTACAAACGGGTAAGTCAAAGGATGTTGAAGATGAATTAAAGCATGGTTCGGAGACAGAATCTTCGGCTCCTAAATTCATGAATGAGCTTTGGAAGAATTAAATATGTTTGTTAAGGACGGCAAGATGGATTGATTGTTGCAGGTAAGTGCCTTATCATCCAACAAGATTACTTTTGCTTAAGAGAATTTCTTTGAGTAGATGCTAAACTTGTTTCTTCATAGAGAAAGACACTTCAATACTAGTAATCTAAATTGCTAAGTAATTATTATGTGCGGATCTCTTGTAGAAGCAAAAAGGAGAAGGCTTCTTGAAATGTACCCAGAATCAGCTACCAACCAAGAACAGTACTGTTTAGGAGCTCCATCATACCTTGGTGGGCATGGCTGAGGAGATCACATCCCCCAGAGGCTGAGCTACTCAATGGTCAGAATTCTACTCTGAAAGCCTCTTCGTACTTTTGTCTTAAAGTAGCAATATCATAATTTTATTAATAAAATTTATATGACAGGTCGAGCTGCTATGGTGGGATTCTTCATGGCATACATTGTAGACGCATTGACGGGGCTAGATGTAGTTGGACAAACTGGGAATTTGGTGTGCAAGGCAGGAGTGTTTTTGACAGTGGTTGGTGTCATACTCTTCAGGCAAACTGAGGATTTCAAGAAGCTCAAAAACTTGGCTGATGAAGCAACCATGTATAACAAGCAATGGCAAGACCAAAATTCCGACAGTGGAAACAAAATTTAGTTTTGATGTGATGTCAGTGTTTCTTAAGTGATATTATATTTACATGATTTTTCAACAGGTTTCTAATCTCTTTTATTCTTAATAATAATACGAGCAAAGCAAATATATAAATACTTGAAGCACAAGTTACTCAACTAAAAGAAAATCCAATCCAACGGCTAAAAACCATTGTGTAATGGGGCTGTAGTGGATGAATCTTTGTCACAATCTGAGTAAATTACATCAAGTACAAGTTACTCAACCTGATTTTAAAGTTTACCATAACCTCTAATTTTCAGATACATCACTCTTTATTCAATTTAAAAACAAGTATATTTAATATTCAAAAATTAATTTCTAAAATAATATTATAATATAGGTCATTGTATTATCGTATTTATAATATTGAAATACAGGTTCAGTATTATTTTTCAAAACTATTTTAAAAGACAGAATTCTATTGTCATTGAAAATTACGTTAATGACCTTCCCAACGAAATATTCAAATAACTTTAAGACTTTATCATCAGCTGGCACTGCTCCAAAACCAAATCAGAAAAAACACTTCCGCGAACGGAGAACTTTGTTTTTGTTGCCATTTATTACGTCTTATACTGTCTTATAAGTTAAAACAAAGTCATTATAGTCACAATTTGCAGATGCCAAATCCCTCCTCTCAATATCACTCCCATCCAGTCACCAAATCTCAATGTCATCTGTCCACAAAATCCCCGATACCGAAGCGGAGCGCCGTTTGCGTGACGCCGAGGAGCGGCTTCGCGAGGCTATAGAAGAACTTCAACGCCGAGAACGCTCGCGCGCTGATGGCTCCAAGCCTCCGTGTCATCACGCGTCTGACGAGTCTTGTGTTGCAAACGCCATCGGTAATCTCTGCCAAAGCTTTCTTCTTTCGTACGGCGTGAGAGTTGGGATTGGAATTCTACTACGCGCTTTCAAGCTCGCGCGTCGCCAGTCTTATTCTTCCATTCTCGATCTCAAAGTAAGAATTTCTCTTAATGTGCCTTTCATGAATTTGAATTTTGATTACAATTTGTGTGAAAATTTGAATTTTCTGTTTTGTTTTGGTTGATTACAGCAACTTGTGTCAGAGAAAGATTTGATTGTGCGAGAAGAAGCTTGTAGAATAGGTTTACTGTTTGGTGGGTTTACTGGATCTTATCATGCGCTTAGGTGTTTGTTGAGAAAGTTCAGAAACAAGGAGACACCGGTTAATTCGTAAGTTTTTTTCGTTCATATTATCTTTTGGTTTGATTTGGTTGTGGTTTTGTTGGGTTCATTTAAAGGGATATATGATTGGAGCAGATTTTTAGCAGGTTCAATTGCTGGTTTGTCGGTTTTAGCTTTAGATGATTCGAATAGGAGACGAACGCTTGCTCTTTATCTTTTGGCTAGAGTGGCTCAGGTACATTTGAGAGTTTATATCATATGTCACCTGTTTCAAGTTTTGGGAATTCAGGTTTTAATGTCTGCGTATTTGTTGTTATCAGTGTGCATATAATTCTGCTAAGTCTAAGAACAAGTTTCACTTGTGGGGTAGTTATTGGAGACATGGAGACTCCTTGCTCTTTGCTCTAGCCTGTGCCCAGGTAATTTCAAGTTGATATATATTTTTCAATCAATAAATTATTCTCAATAAATTAAGTTTATGATTTATTTTGCGTTATCAACTTACACTGAATGATGCTGGTGGAACATCTGATAATAGGAGGTGAGAAAGTTGTTGAGAGGCTGGTGATGTGAAACGGAAAACTTTTTGAAATTCATTGCAGTCAGTTATTTAACTGTTTCCATGCGGAATGTTTGCTTCTTACTAATTTCTTACTTAAGGATAGAATATTGTCTTAGATGCCACTACTTGTATAGTAAATAGGAAACCTGGTACTTTACAATTTTAACATGTGGTTGGAATTTTATCATGTCTTTTGCACATATGAAAATTCCGTCCTCTGATCTTTCATGTGTTTTTTTCCCCCTTTCACTGATTCAAAGGCTCTTTTTAGGTTATGTATGCCTTTGTCATGCGTCCTGAGAGCTTGCCAAAATCATATCAAGAGTTTATACAGAAGACTGGTCCAGTTGCAGCACCTGTTTACAAGGCTGTCAGGGATAGCTGTCGAGGTGGTCCATTCGATGTTGCCTCTCTTTCAGCTTATTTATCTAGTAGAAAGAAGTTCAACCCAGTGAAGTTGGAAGAGTTCCCCTCTATTATTCCTTGCTCTGTTATTCATCCAGACACAGATTCATGTCTGACTCACAATGCTAATGCAGCATCAGCTACATTCAGAAAAACATTTCCGCTTTACTTTTCCTTGACATTTGTGCCATTTGTTGTTCTGCACCTACAGAAGGTATACCTTTCGCTCATGGTTTCATGTTTTAACTTCGCTTTCTTATGCTTCCACTTTTAAGACAAATGTAAATGACAAAACCATGCACGATGAATGAAGAATTTTGTGTGGGTATTGTAACACCTATCTTGAATACACTCCAACCACAAATCTACCTCCACTACAAGACAGCCGTCTTTTCTTCTGTCCTCTGCAACTCTTCCAAAAGATTGAAACATGTGTTGAATAAGCTTGACATGGTTAAAGCTCATGATGTGTCAAAGAATGCCTCTTGTTAACAGCATTGCCTAAGAAAGGAAAATGGTTATTTCACGTGACTTTCATCATAGACATTATCAGCTTCATCCATTTTTTCATTGAGGCATGGTAAATTCCTTGGCCTGGCCCCTTGTCTGAATCAGGACTTTCCATAATTGGATAAATATGTTGGTCTTTCATACATGATAGTACAGCATTTCACTACTGAGTTATTATACCAAAGTCATAGTTGGTTGGACATGAATAGCATGTTATACTAGCAGTATGAACTTGCATTATTTCTGTACAACAAAGGCCATTTGTATAATCTGATAGATTTCTTCTTGGATTTTGATTTTGATGATTGGTATTGGTTTCTAGCTAAGTATGTTAGTCAAATTTCACTTTTGGAATTTAGTTGTTATTTTTTCTTTTGCCTCCCTAATATTATGAAGCATCTCTAGTTCATGGATGCTCCTGCTCGTACCTGTTGGCTTGCTCTTAAAGGAGCTGTTCGCTCAACAACATTCTTGTCTGCATTTGTTGGAATGTTTCAGGTAACTGTCTTGTCATTTTCTTTCTTTAAAACCAGCATGAATAGATTCTAATTATTCTTTTGGGTGATGAAGGGAGTCATATGTGTGCACAGAAAAGTCGCCTCAAAAGATCACAAGCTTGTATATTGGATAGCAGGTGCAATATCAGCCCTTTCTGTACTACTAGAGAAGAAAGCTAGACGTGGTGAACTTGCTCTATATGTTCTTCCAAGAGCAGGAGATTCATTATGGTATATTTTAGTAAACCGTCTTCTGATTCCTGATGTAAAGAATGCTGAGGTATGCTCATGTATATCCTTTACTTTGAGAGAATTCTTCATTGACTAAGAAACACCTCCCATATTTTGTTGACTTAAGATGGTTTATGTAATTAAATGGTGAAATTGAGAGTTTTCAGTTTGTTGAATCAGTGTAACTTGTTATGTTCATAAGCTGAATGTGTGCTTCCAAACTGTTGCAGGTGGCATTATTTTGTGCATGTATGGGAGGAATCATGTACTACTTAGAATATGAGCCGGATACCATGGCCCCATTCCTCAGAGGCCTGATTCGTCGCTTCCTTGCCAGTCGAATAAGCAATCCAACTCCTCCATCTAATCGGAGTGCATCATACACATATTTGCAAACTCTTGATGCCATGACGAAACCAAAGTTGCAGGACAGCCGAGAAGCTGAAACTTCTCAGTCCCAGAAATACAATCTTGAATCAATACCTGGGCTTTAAGTAAACGGTGGCTTACTACAGTGCCACTAGAACTCAGCCCCCCTTATTCTTTGTCATTCATTTTATATGTACTATGTGGCAGAGCAGCTAGGGTCTGCTAAACTTGGGAGAATCTAACCGAAGGGAATTGCTATTTTTTCACAGCTTTGTGTATTTTTTGCATTCTCAATCAATCAAGGGTTTCTTGATTCTCAACTCGGTATAGGTTATCATATAATGTGTTTTACACAGTGGAGTAGTTTCTTATTGAAATAACGATAGTTGTAAAGGTTTTGGAAAGGTTTTCCTATACTCAAAACCTTCTACATTATATCTAACTCATCAAGTAGAGCTATGATAGAGCTTGACATGTGTCTCAACTTTAATTTTGCGCAGTGTAGAGTCTTAGTTAAACCTTTGAACAGTATGACCAAGGAAATAAACAAATAACAAAACAAGTATCATCTGTCATATTATTTTACATTTTCCCTGTATGACCACTTCAATACGTTTGCGTTTAGCATTCCCAGAGAAAACAGCTTGATAAATTCAACCAGCATGGACAGAGAACTCTTTGAAGCAGCTCTAACAGGAGATGTCCAAAAATTGCACCAACTTCTGCTACGAAATCCCTTGTTTCTCCAAACCGCTGCTCTTTCTTCAGCAGCTAATCCCCTCCATGTTGCTTCTGCATACGGGCATATTCATTTTGTGAAGGAGATTATAAGGCTGAAACCAGAATACGCTAAAGAAGTGAATCAAGATGATTTTAGCTCCATGCATGTGGCATCAGCCAATGGGTATGTAGAGATTGTAAGGGAGTTGATAAAAGTTGACCCGACGCTTTGTCTTCTGCAAGGTAGAGATAAAAAGACTCCACTTCATTGCGCAGCTATCAAAGGGAGAGGTGATGTAATAAGCGAAATGCTGTCAGCTTGTCCAGACTGTGCCAAATATGTGACTGTTCAAAGAGAAACTGCTCTGCACCTTGCTGTTAAGAACAACCAATTTGAAGGGATTAGAGTTTTGTTGGACTGGATTAGAGATATGAAGAAGGAAAGCATCTTGAATATGAAAGATGAGCAGGGCAATACAGTGCTGCATTTAGCCACCTGAGAAACAACGCCAGGCAAGTACGATATAATATTCTCAGATTTAATCCTGTTTTCGATAATTCCATTTTCTGGTATGTATTTGCCTCTTGTTCTTTCAGCTTCACTCTTTCAGATCGTTATTAGGGCGCATTTGACTTCACAATTTAAGGCCATTGTCAGAACTTTGTTGGCTTGGACATCTTTCCAAAACCATTTTCTTAAAATAATGTGTTTAATTTTATAAACCATGATCAAATTGAGGTCAAACTCGACTAATCTCTATCGAGAAGATTAAGTTTTTTTTTTATTATTATTTTGAAAAGAAATTTAACTTATTTTATTAGTAGGTCAATGCTCTTAACGTAACTAAATATTGGTGTTAAGTTATTCGTCATTTACAAACTTAAAAACAGCTAATTTAGCACCAATTATAAACCTTCTTTACCTAATCCCTCAGGTACACTGTTTTAAAAACCGGATCGGAGGGCAAACCGCTCTGATGGCCGGTTCACGGTTCAACCGGTCCAACCGGTTGAACCGTGAACCGACCATCAGAGCGGTTTGCCCTCCAATCTGGTTTTTAAAACAGTGTACCTGAGGGGTTGGACCACCGGTTGAACCGATGGTTTGACATGTTTAAAATCTAACAAAAACACCCCTAATAATTACCATCAGACCCTAAAGGTTTGAAATCTAGCAAACACAACCCTGGCCAAATGCAAATCGACCATCGATTGGGAGACCAGCGGCGACACACCAGGGAGGGTAGATCGAATGATGGGGAGGGTGAATCGGCAGCTAGCAAGTAGAGGCATCGTCGGAAAATGGCAGATCGGTGGTAAAGTCACTGGTCGCGGTTGCTTGTTTTGGTGAGATGACTGGATCTTCGTGAACGACGGCAAGGGAGCTTGGGAGAAGGTAGATCGGTGGCTGAGGAAGCTTGTCGATGCCAGAGAAGGCCGATCGATGCCGGGAAATGGAAGAAAAATCTCGCGGCGAAGGTGGACGACGAAACGTCACCCGGCGGCTGGAGATGAAGCGTGACAGCGCCAAAGAAAGTCAGAACTCAGAGGTGGTTTCCGACAGTAAGGGAAGGTGGAAGGTCGCCAGAAAAGGGGAGGTCATTGCCGATTTGCATTTGTCCAAAGGGTTTGTTTGCTAGATTTGAAACCTTCAGGGACTGATGGTAATAATCAGGGGTGTGTTTGTTATATTTTAAACTTTAAATAGTTAAAAAGAGTGAACTTGCCTGGAGAAGGCCCCGGGCCCTGGTCCAACCAGTTGGACCAACCGGTCCGGTCCGGTTTTTAAAACAGAGCTCAGGTATTAATCATCCTGTGGAATAAAACTTTGCCGTTGTCCTTGTGTTTCTGCGGCATAATGTCGCCAGTTAGTTTGTGAATATCAATTGGTATCTGTTATTTGAAAGAATACGCCTCCCTGCAAGTAGCACCTGCACCTATATGACTTTAATTACAAATTAGGATTTGGTACCCTAAAAAGAATCGGTTTGCAAACTAGAACAATTCGTATACTAAAAAATGTGAAATTAAATGGTGGCTGTTACTGCTTGAATAGAAAGTTGAAAGCCAGGAATTTAAAGAAAAGTAGAAAAAAGCAATGTGCAGGTAATGGAACTGTTATTTGGCAATGGAGTAACTGGTCCACAGCTGTTGGAAGTAAACGCAACAGACCAAAGCGTTCTCACTGCACTTGATGTGCTACTGATTTTTCCCAAGCAAAGCTGGGGATAGAGAAATCAAAGAGATCCTTCGCAGTGCTAGAGCTATGAGAAAGATAGATATTATTCCTTCATCGACAAATGACAATCAAATCTTTGTAAACACTCCTGCAACAACAGAGGGACATGGACGTCCATTACAACAACGGCCAACTGATTTGGAGGACTACTTCAAGTTCAAAAAGGATAGAGACTCCCCTGGTGAAGCCCGTAATGCATTATTAATTATCGCAGTTTTGGTGGCAACTGCAACCTTCCAAGCTGGAATGAATCCTCCAGGCGGCGTTTGGCAAGACAACGGCACTAGCATCAACAACAAAAATAAAGTAGGGAGTTCTATTTTGGGATCTGTGAATGCTGTTACATACGGCATTTTTATGGCTTCCAACTCAATTGGGTTTGCATTGTCTCTTCACATGATCTACATCCTCACTCACAATTTTCCCTTGCAATTAGAGCTTCAAGTATGTATGCTTGCAATGTTTTCCACTTACAATACTGCTGTGCCCAATCTTGCACCAGAAAAATTATGGCTCTTCCTCACTGTGTTGACGGCAATCTTGCCTGAAATTATACCATTTCTAACCAAGTGGGTTAGAACATATATGAAGCGGATTGGAAAGCTTGTAGTGAATATCATCCCCACCACAAGATTTCAAATGTTGACCTAAACCCTAAAATCGTGCTATATCCTTAACACCCGTCGCACCAGGAATGAAGTCTTTTAGCAGTCCCCTCTGCATAAAATTGTAGCACCCTCGTTGTCAGTTTTTCATACTATACAATAATAATATGGTGAGATCTCTTACAAAACCAAACTAGTATCAATGTCAGTAGATACTACATGTTATAAGTTAAAAGTTCGTTGTTTAATTTATTTTGATTCTCAATTTCATATTATGAATATTACATCCAATATTGTGTTCCAACGTAATGATAGTAAACAGATAATAGAGGAATTCATAATATAGAGAATAATCAATGTTTAACACTAACTCCACCGATCCACCGTCCACCTGGACCCACACTAGGACCAACTCTTCTTCTCCAAAAACACCTATATCAACAAACACCAAATAAATTCAGAAATATAGATGTTGTTCAAAATTTATTTTAAGTGGCACTTTTAACTTGCATGATAGCACTGCTAGCCAAATAGCCTTGGAGATTATGAAGCCTCTGCAACTGTGAAGGAGCCCTTCAATATAATGACATTTATTTACGGAAATTCATTTAGCCTGAAGGCTGCCTTTGAAATTGCGGTACTAGGAACCAACAAAGTGCTCTACAACTACACCAGTATCATAAAATATGTCTCTGATCATTACAAGATTAACACCATAGGGAAGGCGTGTCAGATGAAAGACATTCAATGGAAGCATGTTGAATGGTGATACCATGCTGGAAATGAAGAAGTTGGCAGAAACTTTTTGAACTGCAATTTTACTGCCAGTTGGACTCCCACTGTTCATGCAGAAGTAGATTTTGAGTTACTGTTTTGGATTGATTCAGTGACATGTTTAGGTGTATTAGGTTTGGTTAAGTGTAATTTCACTCATGCTTGTACGTGTATTAATAGTTGTAGTAAGTTTAAATTTGAATTTTGAAATTTCATTAGTTGGAACAGTGGCATGTGCGTTGTATATTTTTACCCCTGTTTTTTTAATAAAAAACATAGCATTATTGCAGTCTCACGTTTCTCTTTCGTTCATCTGTTTTTCTCTTTCTTTTCCATGCAAAACCAACAAGTGGTATCAGAGCATATATAAATCTTAGAGAGCCTGATAATTAACCTTCATTCTCCTCACTTTCAACCCTTATTACGACACTCACTTTGTCAAAACTCCAAACATTCAGTTTTAATGGCGCAACCTTCAGCCTCTCTCACTCCTCCAGTTTTTAATGGCGAGCAATACCACATGTGGGCAGTCAAGATGAAAGCATTCCTTCGTGGACAAGGTCTGTGGCAGTACGTGGAAGAGAATCGTCAACTGCCTCACTTGGAACCAAATCCCACCCTGAATCAAATCAGGATTCATGAAGAAGAGGCTACCAAGGCACTGAGAGCTCTCTCTCACATTCATGCAGCAGTGACTGACCTTGTATTCACAAGGATCATGGCGTATGAAACACCAAAGGAAGCATGGGATAAGTTGAGAGAAGAGTATACGGGTAGTGATACAACAAGAGGCATGCAAGTGTTGAACTTGAGAAGAGAATTTGAGTTGCTGAGAATGCAAGAAACTGAGAAGGTGAGGGAGTATGTTGATAGATTAATGAGTGTGGTTAATAAAATTAGACTGCTTGGGGTGGAGTTGACGGATAGACGAATTGTGGAGAAAGTGTTGTTGAGTCTACCTGAAAGGCTTGGGGCTAAAATCTCCTCTGTTGGGGATTCTAAAGACCTGACTCAAATAACACTTACTGAGCTGGTCTATTCCTTACAAGCTCAAGAGCAAAGGAGGCTTTTAAGGCTAGAAGACGCAGGTGAAGGTGCTATGGTTGCAACACATAAAGAAAAGTTTATACATGGAGGAAATAAGAGAAATGCAGGAGACAACAAAGGGAAAGAGAAGGCCAACGTTCAGTGGAACAAATCTGCTGGGATAAAAGAGTATCCATCGTGTTCCTATTGTAAGAAAAATGGACACTCAGAAAAAAGGTGCTGGTTTAGACCAAGAATTCAGTGTAGAGCCTGCAAACAATTCGGCCATATAGAGAGAGTTTGTAAAAATAAAGGGGAATCCTCTCAGCAGCAAGCTAAGATAGTTGAAGATGTGTAGCAAGGGCAGGACGCTGAGCAATTATTTATGGCATCCTACGGGACAGCCTCACCATGCAATGAAACCTGGTTGATTGATAGTGGGTGCACCAATCACATGACTCCAAATTTGCAAAGCTTCATCAGCTTGGACAAGGCGTTTCAATCCAAGGTCAAGATAGGGAATGGAGAATTTATGGATGTCAAAGGGCGAGGTGATGTGGCTATGCAAAGTCAATCAGGTATTAAGCTGATTTCTGATGTGCTTTATGCTCCTGAATTAAATCAAAGTTTACTTAGTGTTAGACAAATGTTAGAGAGATAATATGTCCTATATTTTCAGGATCAATCTTGTAAGATACTAGATAGTGAGGGCAGTGAACTTATGAGAGTTAGAATGATGGGAAAAAGCTTTCCCATTGACTGGAAAAAATCAGAATTCAAAGCTCATAGTGCTAAGCTAGATGAATCTGAAATTTGGGACAAACGTTTTGGCCATTATCACTACCACGGCCTCAAGCAAATACAGACCAAACAGCTAGTCCTGAACATGCTGAAAATTGATGAACTGAAATCCATTTGCCATGCATGTCAACTTGGCAAGCTGAGCAGACCTCCCTTTCCCGTAAAACAAACTTGGAGAGCTGTAGAAAAACTCCAACTCATCCACACGGATGTATGTGGACCTATGCAAACAACTTCTTTGAATGGGAGTAATTATTTTGTCTTGTTTATTAATGATAAAACTAGAATGTGTTGGGTGTATTTTTTGAAGCAAAAAAATGAAGTGGTTGGAGTTTTTGGGAGGTTTAAACAGTTGGTTGAAAACCAAACTGGTTTGAGTATCAAAATGGTGAGGAGTGACAATGGAAGTGAGTATACATCAAAAGAGTTTGAAACCATCTGTATAGAGGCAGGAATTAAGCACCAATTCAGCAGCCCTTATACTCCACAACAGAATGGAGTAAGTGAAAGAAGAAATAGAATCATTGTGGAGTTGGCGAGATGCATGTTGGCTGAGAAGAAACTACCAAAATGTTTTTGGGCAGAAGCTGTAAACACTTCAGTCTATTTGCTTAATAGACTTCCCACAAAAGTCTTGATCAACCAAACCCCTTATGAAGCTTGGTATGGGATCAAACCTACTGTGGATCATTCAAGGGTCTTTAGCAGCATTTGTTATGTCTTGGTTCTAGTAGTCAAAATGAGGAAGTTGGATGACAAAGCAACTATAGGAATTTTTAGTGGATATAGTAATCATTCTAAGGCATATAGAGCGTATAATCCAGAAACCAAGAAGATCCATATCACTAGAGACTTAAAGGTTGATGAGAAAGGTGTTTGGAATTGGGAAGAGAACAAAGTTGATGAAGGAGAAAGTCCACAACAAACTAATGCTATTAGTGATGAAGTTGTTAAGGAAGATGGAAGTGAAACTGAAGAAGAGCTCCCGATTAGAGGTACTCGATCATTGGCTGAGGTATATGAGAGGTATAATATGGCTGCACTTGAACCAACAAGCTTCACTGAAGCAACAAAATTTGAAGCTTGGAGAGTTGTTATGCAGGAGGAGTTAGCAATGATAGAGAAAAATCGGACCTGGAAGCTTGTGGATAGACCAAGGGATAGAAAAGTGATTCAAGTCAAGTGGATTTTCAAGAAAAATTTTAATCCTGATGGTTCAGTTCATAAGCACAAAGCAAGGTTGGTTGTTAAGGGATTTGCTCAATAATATGGATTTGATTTCCAAGATACATTTGCATCGGTGGCAAGGCTTGACACAATCAGACTGTTACTTGCTTTGGCTGCACAATTTGGGTGGAAAATATTCCAACTGGATGCCAAGTCTGCATTTTTGAATGGATGGCTCAATGAAAAGATTTATGTTGAGCAACCGGATGGGTACCACGTTAAGGGCCAAGAGAATGAAGTGTATCTCTTGAGGAAGGCTTTATATGGACTAAAACAAGCTCCTAGAGCCTGGTATAGCAGGATCAATGAATATTTGAGCAGCTTGGGTTATTTGAGAAGTCCCAATGAACACACATTATATGTAAGAGAGGTGGAGGGTGAACTGATTATTGTCTCACTATATGTTGATGATCTTCTCATTATCGGAAGCAGTCTAAGTAAGTTGAATGAGTTTAAGGAAGCCATGCATTGTGAATTTGAAATGACAGACCTTGGGAAAATGTCTTACTTCCTCAGTATGGAGATTAATCAAGCTTCATGTGGCATATTTGCTAATCAAAGGAGGTATGTTGTGGAGGTTCTTAAACAATTTGGCATGGATAAATGTAAATTTGTCAATAAACCGTTGGTTGCAACTCAGAAATTGAGCAAAAAAAGATGGGGCTATAAAGGTAGATAAGAGTTTATACAAAAGTTAATATGTTGTTTGTTGTATCTAATAGCAACCAGGCCTGACTTAATGTTTGCAATAAGTCTCATCTCTAGGTTTATGAGTAATCCAAGTGAAAACCATTTCAGGGCAGCCAAGAGGGTGCTCGGGTATATTAAAGGTAATCCTGGACTTGGTGTGTGGTTTAGGAAGTCTGAAAATTTCCAGCTTGTGGGACATTCTGACAGTGATTGGGTTGGATTGATTGATGATATGAAGAGTACATTCGACTATGTGTTTTTTCTGAATTCAGGTGTTGTGTGTTGGATGTCTAAGAAGCAGGAATCAATAGCTCAGTCAATTGCAGAAGCAGAATATATTTCTGCTACTTCAGCTGTGAATCAAGCCATTTGGCTTAAGAAGATTTTGAATGATCTAAAGTAAGCTCAGAAATAGACTACTGTGATTTTTTGTGATAATCTGTCCACTGTTGCTATGGCCAAAAACCCAGTTCATCATGGCCGTACAAAGCATATTAAGATAAAATTCCATGCAGTAAGGTAAGCTGAGCAAGATCGTGAGGTTGAGTTGATACACTGCCGGGGAGAAGAACAAGTTACTGATATTATGACTAAGCCATTGTCCAAAGCCAAGTTTGAATATCTTCAATTCAGACTTGGTGTTTCCAGCAATGATATCAAGGAGGAGTGTTGAATGGTGATACCATGCTGGAAATGAAGAAGTTGGCAGAAACTTTTAGAACTGCAGTTTTACCACCAGTTGGACTCCCACTGTTCATGTAGAAGCAAATTTTGAGTTACTGTATTGGATTGATTCAGTGACATGTTTAGGTGTATTAGGTTTGGTTAAGTATAATTTCACTCATGCTTGTACGTGTATTAGTAGGTGTAGTAAGTTTAAATTTGAATTTTGAAATTTCATTAGTTGGAACAGTGGCGTGTGCGTTGTATATTTTTACCCCCGTTTTTTTAATAAAAAATAGAGCATTATTGCAGTCTCACGTTTCTTTTTCGTTCATCTGTTTTTCTCCTTCGTTTCCATGCGAAACCATCAAAGCAACTCATGAAATTCACCCAGACCTAGGACTGGTGGGCAAATTATTTGTAGGCAGAAGTTCAACAATCTGCAGTGAATTCAAATGAAAAAGAACTAGCAATCTTGTAAGATAGAATAAGTTATTTAGGGAAGTCATAAAGACAAATTATATAAACAATTCAGAATCAGAGCATAAATTCCTTCAACACAAACAAAATCAATATACTTTTCTCAACGTTCATCTCCATCAACTATATGTTTCAGACAGCTCATAAGATTGCACTTGTATGTTTTACATGTGTCATCTCCCTGCGACAAGCTCCACCTTTTTGCAGGACTGGGATTAGCTATGTAACATGCATAGATTCAGCAAACATAACTATAAATAGATTGGTAGGGAAAAAGAGAAATAAATCACCTTAACTTGAGACTCAGTTTTTGGAGCTCCTATTTTTTGTGCTTCACGCACTTCAAATTAAGACCTTAAAAGTACTGGACTGGTTATTGCCTATTACAATGTGAAGAACGGTGAGCTCAAGGTAGGTGAACCCTTGATAGTTCCAGGACAAGTAGCAGATGCAACCTTGAAAACATATATTTTCCTTTTATCAAAGATTCAAGGGAATATATCTTGTATAAGGCAAAATTTAGGACAAAGTAACAATAGCAGGTATCACAGTATAGATCCATCAAGAATGTCATCTTACAGATTTGAAAAATAATAATCTTTAAGAATTTCCAAAAATAAAAAAGAGAATATTAAGAATTTGACATCAATTATGCTCAATTTACTCACAATGACCTCAATAAGCTTTCATGTTTTGTACATGTTCTATGGTAGTCTCATTATCAATGTTGTCAATGTAGGTTTTAGAGTTGGATTATACTAAGAGAAAGAAGGCTAACGTGCATGTAAGAAAGAGTTATAAAGAGAAAAAAATTTCAACATGTGTCTGCTCTGTTTTCGTTCATAGAATAGGGGAGATAAATACACAAAGTTCTCACTGTTTCAACAACTCTTGCAGTGAGAAATTTTAACAAATACAATGCAAACCAAACAACTCTAACTAATATTGTTTTACATGTCAAAAGTGGCCTTAATCACTGGCTATCATCACCTAAAACATCATCTAACAATTTCAAAAAACAACAAAATACAACATTTGAAAAACAGCCTAACATAATCAAACTTGGCGCCAAAATACAAACTTTGAGAGCAAACCTTTTTCCAACAAAATATCACAGATTTTAGCACTCCTCCTTGATATTCTTGTTGGAAACTCCAAGTTTGAATCTTAATTCTTCAAACTTGGATTTGCTCATGGGTTTAGTCATTACATCAGCCACTTGATCTTCTCCCTTGCAATGAATCAGCTTCACTTCACTATTTTGCTCAGCTTCCCTCACTGCATGGTATTTGATTTTGATATGTTTAGTGCAGCCATGAAGGACTGGATTTTTGGTCATAGCAATTGCTGATCGATTGTCACAATACACCACATTTGCCTCACTCTATTCCAGCCTTAAATCCTTTAGAATTTTCCTCAACCAAATCAATTGGTTGACTGCAGCAATAGTAGAAATATATTCTGCTTCTGCAGTTGATTGTGCTACAACCTCTTGTTTTTTGGAAATCCAGCTTATGGCACCTGAGTTTAAGAAAAAAAACATAATCTAGGGTACTCTTCATGTCATGCAAAGAACCACCCCAATCACTGTCAAAGTAGCCATATAAGTTGAGTTCTTCAACTTTCCTGAACCAAATTCGCAAGTCTGCACAGCCTCTAACATACCTGAGAACTCTTTTTGCTACTTGCAAATGCAGCTCACTCAGTCCATTCATAAATCTAGAGAGTAAGCTAACTGCATACATAATGTCAAGTCTTGTTGCTGCCAAGTACAACAAGCACCCAACCATGCTTCTATATCTGGTTTCATCCACTTTAGCAGCTCCATCATCTTTACACAGCTTCTGATTTTGCACCAGAGGTGTGCTAACTGACTTGCAATTTTCCATTCCAAATTTTTTAAGGAGTTCATTAGCATATTTCTTTTGGGAAATGAAGATACCATTAGGAGATTGATAAACTTCCATTCCCAAGAAGAAACTCATTTCACCTAGGTCAGTCATCTCAAACTCATTGTGCAACTCAATCTTAAATTCATTCAGCCAAGTGGGATTACTTCCTGTCACCAGGAGATCATCAACATACAAAGACACAAATGTCATCTCATCACCAATCTCTCTAACATATAAAGTATGCTCATTTGGACTCCTTGCAAATCCCAAAACTAATCAGGCATTCATTGATCCTGCTATATCAGGCCCTAAGTGCCTGCTTCAGGCCATACAAGGCCTTCCTAAGGAGATACACTTTATCCTCTTGCCTTTCAACTTCATACCCTTCAGGTTGTTCTACAAAAATTTCTTCATCAAGCCACCCATTTAAGAAAGCAGACTTCACATCAAGTTGGAAAATTTTCCACTTGAATTGGGCTGCAAGTGAGAGGAGAAGTCTTATTGTGTCATGCCTTGCTATAGGTGCAAAAGTGTTAGAAAAATCCACTCCAAATTGTTGCACATAACCCTTTTACCATAAGCCTTGCTTTATACCTATTGACTGAGCCATCTAAATTCAGTTTCTTTTATAAACCCATTTCACCTGGATGACTTTCCTCCCAACTGGTCTGTCCACTAATTCCCAGGTGGCATTTTTCTCAGTCATGGCTAACTCATCTTCCATTGCTGCCCTCCATTCTTTTACCCTTGCAACTTCAAAGTAGCATGTTGGCTCCATCAAAGACATGTTACATCTCTCATAAATCTCTGCCAAAGTTCTTGTGCCCCTAGTAGGAGCTTCTTCTTCAAAATCTAAGCTGCAATCTGAAGCTTCTTGGTTGTCTAACAGATCTCTTCCTTGCTCCAGGATTCCTTTCTTCTCAACTTGATTTATTTCCCAATTCCACAAAGAGGCTTCATCTACCTTCACATCTCAGTTTATGGTAGCATGCCGAATGCACCAAATTAATTAACCTTACTAACCTAACTACTAAACTGTATATAGGATGAGCAAGGGTCGATCCCACAGGGAATGATTTGATTAAATCCTATATTCTATGCCAATAACCACAACGAAGACAACAGGAAAATAAAATAAAATCTTAAGCAATAAACACGACAACAGAATAATGAAAGGGGTTGTAATCAATGCAATCTAAAGTGAAACAAATAAATCTCCAATGGTAGAAAATATCAAATTAAAAACAACCAGTTCTCGGTTCAAGATCCACCTAAACATGCATTGGACACGAACTAACCGTAACATTATTCTATATCGTTATTATGGAATTACTGACCCTAGGAAACACCAAGCTCTTTTACCCAAATTTTCCCTTAATAGTTACTATTGAAATAAGCTCTTCAATTAGATCCTAACCCTTGAATAACCTAGAATAAGCTCTCTAAGTTTAATTCGATAGCAGCCTTAAGAATTAGGAAAATAGATCAATCCAAGCAACAATCACGCAAAATCGGATTATTTAACTTAGGTTATGTTATTCAAGGTGACAGACTGAAAACTTGTCTATAATCATTTATCATCATGTGTTACTCATTGAATAGAAATAGGACAATTACGTATCACAATTCCTAATTCTAACAAATAAAATTCCGATTAAACAATTTAGCAAGTCATTACTAAATCACCCAAACAGAAAATTATAAACAATTAAAACAGGATAACATAAAAAATTCCAATAAAAACGAGATTGAGAACAATGTTACTGAAGTTAAGTTACACCAATGACATGATTCAGGCTTCAAAATCCCCTTGAACTGAAGAAAGATCAGCCGCACATCTTGACGCAGAAAGTAAAAAAAAAAACTAAAAACTAAACGCTACTGTTGTTCTCTCCTTTTAACCTAATAACTCATAAATAAATAATATGTTTTTTCCTTAATTCTCTCCCATGAAAAACGGAAATTACTTTCCTAGATTTTTGCTAAACGATAGACTTCCAAAACTATCAAAATCTTATCAGATATGGAAAACAGAATTCGTAATCCAGTTTGCACCAGGATTCTCGCAATGTAAAAGAACTTTTCTGGGCTTGGTCACTTCACAAAAGTTGTAGTCCTGGATGTGTAGATGAATTTGGGGCTTTTGAATCACCTGCTTTCGATATCTGAAGCTCCAGTTAGGCCCATTCAAAGACTCAATACTCAGCCAAGAAATCCTTTCGCAAATAGGATTCCAGGTCCGGTTTTGCAACAACTAATGAGGGCCCAAACGAACTCGGATTCTCGCCCATAATACCTTTCTGGAATGTTTGATTCGTCTACTTTACTTTTTCTGAAGAATACTTTTGCAATCAAGAAATCTAACTCCATGAAAAACTTGAAAACCGCAGCACTAGTCAGAATAACAAAAATCTGGAATTTCCTAATCTTTTCTCAATTATTTAATAAAGTCTATCCAAATATGCCAAAGTTACAAAATAAACTCTAATCAACTCAACTAGGCATAAAACATAACAAAAAACATAGTATGGAAGGAATAAAAATATATAAATTGCACTCTTATCAATTTACTAAAAACTTTTTTGTCTTAGGATTATAAATCCTATATGCTTTAGACATGTTACTATACCCAACCAGAATTCTAGTTTCAGCCCTCTCATCCAATTTGCTTCCTTTGCTAGCTGGAATATGTGCATAGCAGATACTCCCAAACACCTTGAGGTTGTCAATGCTTGGCTTTACTCCATACCAAGCCTCAAATGGAGTCTTGTTGCCGAGGGCTTTAGTTGGCAGCCCGTTCAACAAATACATTGTTGTATTTACAGCTTCTACCCAAAAAACTTTGGGAAGTTTTTTTTTCAAACAACATGCACCTAGCCATCTCTATTACAGTCCTATTTTTTCTTTACCTCACACCATTTTGTTGTGGTGTGTATGGACTGCTCAGTTGGTGCTTTATTCTAGCTCCCACACACAATTCTTCAAATTGATTTGAGTTGTATTATGCACCATTATCACTTCCAATTGTCTTCAGACTTAAACCAGTTTGATTCTTCATCATTTGCTTAAATTTCTTAAACATTGCTACCACCTCACTTTTTTGCTTCAAAAAATACACCTAGCACATCCTGGAAAAATCATCTATAAACAGGAGGAAGTACCTACTACCATTCAAGGAAGAGACTTGCATAGGTCCGCACACATCTGTGTGTATGAGCTGAAGTTTTTCAATAGCTTTCCAGGCTTGATTTGCTGGGAATGGTTGTCTACTGAGTTTGCCTATTTGACAGATTTGGCACACTCCTCCTTTCTCCTCAATTTCAAGCATATTTTGGACAAGGTCGTTCCTCTTCATCTCCTTGAGGCCAATGTAATGAAAATGGTCAAGCCTTTTGTGCTATATTTCTGTCTCATCAAGCTTGGCAGACAAAGCTTGAGAAACTGATTTCCTCCACTTAATTGGAAAGCTTTGTCCTAGCATTCCCACTCTCATCAATTCATTGCAACAACTATCAACTACAATGCATGACATATTTTGAAAAAGCAATGAGTAATTCTTTCCTAACATTTGACCCACACTCAATAGACTTTGATTAATTTCAGGCACATAAAGAACATTTGAAATGTATTTTGTACCTAATGGAGTTGGAACGACAACCTCACTTCTTCCCTTGACCTCCATAAATCCTCCATTTCCAATCTTAACTCTAGATTGATAGGAATTATCAAGACTCCCAAAGCTTGCCAAGTTTGGAGTCATGTGGTTTGTACAGCCACTGTCAATCAACCAAACATCACCACAAATTTTTTTATTCAAACATGAGGCCATGAAGAGCTGCTCAGCATCTTGACTTGGTTGTTGAATCTCCAACGTCTGAGCATGTTGCTCCTGTTGATTTCCCTTATTTTTACACACTTTTTCTATGTGACTGAATTACTTGCATGACCTACATTGTATGTCAGGTCTAAACCAGCATCTACTTTCTGAATGATTCTTCTTTTTGTAGTGTGAGCATGGAGGAAATGACCTCATTCCACACGTTTTCCTCCCTGAAAGTTACTCTTCTCTTTTCACTTATTTTCACCAACATACTTCTTGTCTTCCCTATGGTATACTCTTCCTTTCTGACTTGCAACCATGGCTACCTCATTTGAAATTTCTTACCTCAGCAGCCTTCTCTACTCTTGAGCTTGAAGTGAGTGGACAAGTTCAGCCAAACTGATTTGGGACAGATCTTTAAAGTCTTCTAGGGATGAAATTTTTGCCTCAAATCTTTTAGGCAAACTGACCAGGACCTTCTCCACTATCCTCTTATTAGGCAGCTCCTCACCAAGTAACTTAATCTTATTCACCACATTCATAAGCCTATCCACATACTCCTTGACAGACTCAGCCTCTTGCATCTTAAGCATCTCATATTCTTTCCTCAAATTTAGGACTTGCATGTTGTGGGTCTAACTACTTCCTCCAAACTCCTCCTTGAGGATATCCCAAGCTTCTTTGGGAGTTTCACACGCCATGACCCTGGAGAAAACTTGGTCAGTGACAGTTGAGTGCATGCATGACAAAGCTCTTGGAGCTTTGGCTAACTCTTTTTCATGAATTATCATCTAGTTTAGCATCGGTTTGGTCCAAGCTATAGAACTTGCCTCTCCTCCTCCACATATTGCCACAAACCATGGCCTCTCAAATAGGTCTTCATCTTGACAGCCCAAACATAGAACTGATCACCGTTGAAGATAGGTGGAGAAAGTGGAGTTGGGTTTGATGCCATGAAGAAGCTCACGTATGGTGCTTTTGGTCCTGAAAGATCAAGGATGGCTTTGACACCAATTGTAGGTTTTAGAGCTGGATTATACTGAGAGAAAGAAGGCTAACGTGCATGTAAGAGAGAGTTATGAGGAGAGAAAAATTTCAACATGTATCTGCTCTGTTTTCATTCATAGAACATGGGAGATAAATACACAAAGTTCTCACTATTTCAACAACTTTTGCAGTGAGAAATTTTAGCAAATACAATGCAAACCAAACAACTCTAACTAATACTGATTTACAATGTCAAAAGTGGCCTTAATCACCGGCTTTCATCACCTAAAATATCACATAACAATTTCAAAAAACAACCAAATACAACATTTGAAGAACAAGCTAACATAATCAAACTTGGCACCAAAATACAAACTTTGAGCAGCAAACCTTTTTCCAGCAAAATATCACAGATTATAAAAGTCAAATATATCTTGCTCTGTATATACAACTAAATTATCAATAATCCATTCTTCAATCTCATTTTGCAGTCGATCCTTTACAATCTTCTGTGTTGAAAATGCTCTTTTCATAGTGGGACTAGTAACCAGTAGAATCAAGGCTAATGTCACCAACAAATAAACTAATGGATACACGCTATCTTTCCTAGGCTCAACCACTCTTTCAGCAAGATTACTAATCCCTTTCGATCCCAAAAACTCAATGTTAGGACGCATATCCATAACATAAGTCTCAAGTTGCATTTCAAGTGCCATAAGCTCTAATCTAGAGAATTCTTTTGGATAAAATTCAGCAAAGCGAAATAACTTTTGTTTATTAAAAGCAGCAAAGGAGTTGCTTGGAGAAAGACATGTCAAACAAATAAGCAATTCAGAATTCACCTCATCGAAACGGTTGTTTAGCCTTGAAGTTGCATATCTAAAATGCCATAGAATAATTCAAAGCAATAGTAGTACAAATTTGTGATCTCTTGAGCTTCATGTCTTGGTCATCCTTGAGTTGGATACTTATCATTCATGTTGGGCACATCTATACTATGTTCAACAGAAAACGATGAAACTTGACCAAATAAAGAATCCCATCCATGCTCCCTCATCACTAGCAATTGTTGCTTACATAATCAACCAACTTCGTAGCATTCACAATATCTTGATCCCTCATTTACAATGCTCATGATAATTCATTTGAAATTGCAAGTATTTCTTTCATCAAACGTAGACAAAAAAATAAAACTAAATGAAAGCATGAAGTCCAATATAATATTTGCTTGGTACTTTTGGTCAAGGTCTGATACATCATCTGCAATTATCTCAAGCGTATCAATTATGGATGAGACGCTTATTAAAGTATCGTAAAATGAACCCCAACATGTATCACCAAAAGACTTCAAAGTAATATCTTGATCTAGATATTGTCCACTTGAAAGCCCATTTACTATTAAGTGCTTGATTATCTGTAAGAGCTTGTTTTCCCCAAAAGATATCACGATGTACTGAGGCTTCAACAACATTCATCATTTTACGAACTGTACTAAAGAGAGCTTCAACTGGAAGATAATTACTTGCAACAGTTAAAAAGAACCGTTTGAAGTAGATTAGCAAAGCAGTGAACATACTGACACATTCACTCTCCCTCGTAATGAGAGTTTTAAGATCGTTAAATTCACCTCTTATATTACAAACCCCATTGTAACCTTGCCCCCGTAACTTAGACATACTCAGTCCACATCTAGAAAATAGCTTATCAAGCGATGTCTCAAGGAACAGTGCTTTGACACTAGTAACATGTTCAAGACCTATAACTCGTTCAATCACGTGTCCATTATTATCAACATAACGCAATATAAATACAAATTGCTCATTATTTGCATCAATGTATTCATCCATCAACAAAAAAAAAATCTGCCCCCCATCTCTTTGACAATAACATTGGTAATTTCATTTGAAATACAATGTCTTTGTAAATATCAGGTGATTTGGATTTGAGATTTTCAGAAGCATTCTTCAAATCCTTATTGATTACCAATAAATCGTAAGAGCGCAAAAAAGTTCCCCTCGATCCTTGAGTAATGAAATTCATCGACACCATCAAATATAAGCCCTTGTCTCACAAGAAATCGATAGCAGCTTTCAAGTGAGTTCGATATTCAATTTGTTGGTTTTTTTCCATTAAAAAGTTGATAACTTAATATAGTGAAAATAGCAGTAAATGCAACCCAACATATAAAAAAACCTTTAAAAAGTTTCAACTAACCGAGCTCAAACTTGGGCACAAAAGAACCTTTTAAAAAACTGAAGAAAACCCATACCACATACTCAGAGAAAAAGAGCTTTCGGGTTATTCTGCAAAACAAATTTTGAGCAGTGACCAGGCTGCTGATATAATCTTTTTGGTGGGTTTCCAGATATTCAGCAGTTTAACTGCAGAATTCCTAGTTTAAACGCGGGCTTAGACCCAAGGCGCAATTCCTAACAAAGAAAGAGTAAAACTAAAACCTACCACTGAAAGAGAATAAAATTGCTGCTTCGCGAAAGTTGGCAAGTTTAGTGGAGGTAAAAGGCTATGCTGTAGCTCTACAGCTTAAAAAGAACATTATCAGGAAATTCAGCATATCAATAACTGCCCGATTCAAGTTTAAAAGTTTTTTCAGAAAAATAAAAATTCCCGAGTTAAGTATCCTGAATAGTGAAGAGACCCTTTTTCAGTCCCAGCTCACCCCTATATGCTAGCTTTATAATTAGCGCCATCAATGTATGATTAATCCGGTACCTAGGGAGGAAGCCTTCATCATCTCCCTTATCCAGTAGAAAATCCATACAGTTTTCTTTTTCTTTGGCAAGAAACAACAAACCTACTACTCTAAGTTCAATTCATCTCCAGAATGATAATTGAAATTGCTCAATCCTACCTGAATAAATCATCAATTAAACACCATTCAACACCTCGAATCATTATTTACAAGGGAAGAAAAGATATGGGAGAAGCTCAGAAATTAAAGAAGTTGCCATTTAAATTGCACTAGGCCAGACCCCAAAAAAGAGAGCCACAATTAAATGAAAAGAAAACTTCACAAGACTGCAAGCCTAAGTAAATAAAATATTACAGTAAGATTTTTTTTTTTCCCAAAAAATATTACACCGAGATTAGCCAATGTGTTTCTAATTGCATTCTGTGCACCATTTTCAATGCATAAAGGAGTACCACCCCAATCTACATAGGGTCGAGTCTCAGCAGCCTGTAGTACCAACAGAAATGGCAAACGGAACTTGGTAAGGGTAGAAACAGAAATTGAACCAGACGGAAAGTTTCCTTGTCTAAGATCCTTAATCGTGACATAGCATCTTCATACAGTATTAGTCACCTTGAAGGCAGTAAAGCTGACGGATATTTCCTGAGGCTGTAATTACAAGAGAATTATAATTATATACTGATCGTGCTGCAATAAGTAATAACAATATTAAAAGTGGTATAGCATTTCAAAGATAGAAAGTTTAATTCTACACATCTTCATATTTGGTGTCATGAAATTTCAAATCAAAGGTAAAAGTTCATCTATGAATGTTAGAATGGGCATTGGTTGCTCGCATCCCAGAGATTGACCACAGAAAATTTTAGTCTGGATTGAGTGCCATCCAAGTCCTAACCTCAGGATGTATCAGTTCCCAATTCTCATTTACTGTTAAACACAAGCTGGTTAAAACTTCTTACAGAACCCACACAGATGAGTCAATTATAAAACACTACGTAAGAGGCAATACAAAGAAATCTAACACTGCAACTAATACTTATTGTCTAACCCAAGACAAGAAAGGAGTGAAAGGTATACAACAAAATCTCAAAATTTTAAAATGCATTCCTTTACCAATTACAATTAGTATGGTATAGACATCCTTCACAATGTCAGTTCTCCACAACCCACCAACAGTCTGTAGACCAGATGGAATGTTATGGTGGTGGAGAGAGTGTATCCTGTGTTGTAGGCTACTGGGATTAGATGCACACAAAGCCTACAAATCCAGACCTAAGCAAACTTGCTTTCTTAGTGTTTCCTGCTTTGGGTGACCAAATACTTGTGTACTTTCCACTATTGCAGAAAGTGAACCTATGTAAACCATCCCAGTTGAAACTTCTACATATATACAAGCTTAGAAAATTTAAACCGGTGAAACCCTCTTTCTGACAGAGAATGGCTTCACATATGAGGTAAGTTCATCTATCAAAATCCTAGACATAAATCTATACAGATGAATCAAAAGGATTAAAAGAAGGGATGCATAAATCCCATGATTGAGAAGTATCAAAACCTCAGTTTCAATAACTTAATTCAAATAAGGGGAACAAGATTGGGAAAATTATATGACTACAGAATATGGATTGGATAAATGGGACGGGAAATTTGTACACAAAGATAAGGAAACTATACTTTAGCATTCCGACGTTTGTTTTAAAATAGACACAAGATCTCCCAACAATATCACCTTTATACTTCTTTTTCCTATGACCTTTCTATAGTTTCAAAGCCACATAAAGCCTTCAGAGCATAACATCAACCAATACAATGAGAAGAGGTTTGAGCAACAGAACCAAGAATATTTATTTTCAAATATAAAAGCTACAAAGATCAAAATATGATAATTACCATATAACCAGTCTTTGAAGTATACATGGAGTGCACTTGATAATTCCCGTTTCCGATTTTCTTCAAGGGGTGCCTCCCTCAAAAGTTGCTTAATCTCACCCAAGTTCTTTTGCTGTAGAAAAGAGAAATCATTTCATAAAACCAACATAATATGGTTAATAGAATTTACAAGCAACTTGTGGAGCATCACTTATAACAAACATAACAAGCAAACAAAGATAACGAAACAGATGTTAAATAAATCATCCAGTCATCTGTTAATATTTAGCATAATTCAGTGCACACACATTTCTCTGCTGAGACGTCATATAAGCATCTGGTAATGGAAATGGGTTGTCCTTCGTTGACCCAGGGGATTCACCTCCATACCAGTTTGGGATCTGTGAATCAAGAAATAACAGGTATGATTACAATTAAACAGAGAAAAACAATAAAAATAGCCTAAATTTGAACCCAAAATATCAGAAGTATACCAAGAAATTTGTGAACTGGTCTGGGTCTAAATGTGAAGCTGATTCAGCTTGAACATCAGAGACACCAGCCGGATGAGATAGTGAATCATGCGGATCAACCGCTCCCAATGCCAAGGGCTCATCCCATTTGTTTATAGTTGCCTCAATACCAACTTCTGCCATGTGCTCCTCCAGCTTAGAATAAAATGTATTGTATGGTGCCACCTGACAAAAATTGTAACCATATTTTTACAAAGAATATTTAATTTATCACAAGATTCTCTGAAATACTTCCACAACTATGGTATCTACTCAGATATCATTTATCGCCAAATCACTTCTCACTAGAGCTAAAACAACTCCACACTAAGCTAAGCTAATTTGCGGCAACATAATGTGTCACTTTCAGTCAAAATTTTTGGTTTAACATAAGATGGGTAGTTATAAGCACTACCATAATGTAAAGAGATTAAACCAACTGTAGCTATCAAGGAGTAAAATAAAAAATAAACTGCCACTGGGAATACAATTTTACATATACTGACACACGCACCTGCAGTTTATGGTTGTCACCAACAATGAGTGGTCTCTGGTTTACTCCCAGAAAGAATACACATTCACGACAATTGGCAATGCAAACACGTTTTGCTGCTGTAATCACATGAACTCGCTCACAATGCTCAACTCTTACAGACTGTAAAGGAATCAAAAGCATATATTACGACTTCTGAGAATAAACTTTCATCTGGGATACAAGGGCATGTTGAGTTGATAGCTAGCCATAAATGTCCTAATTAACTTGATATAACAGGAAAGAATAGCTATTGATAAATATCCTGATTTAATAGATATAATAGGGAAGAAAGATTAAACAAAAAAAAAAAAATCTGAAAGAAAACTGTCAAGCAAAAAATACACTACATCGACATTTCCCATAATGATAGTATATAAAAGCACATAGCTTATGCAATGACAATAACACCCCTTTTAAGACACCATTATTGAACAAAAGAATTTGCATAGGAGTTTGAAAGCCTTTATAAAGCAGTTTAAGAAAAATAGCATTCTAGAGTGAAGAATCTTACGAATATAGGACCACCTAAATTATAAAAGTTTTTGATGTCCTGGTATCATTTTCCTATACCAATAAACTACAAGGAGTCTCCATATAATACATACACATCTTCCAGTTATAAATATGAACTGATGACAGAATTCATGTCATTGGCAAAAGAAAGCGCTTGTCACATGTATGTCCAAGGTCACATCCTAGTTGATAAAACCTCTTTCTAGCAGCTATAAAAGGAATGGGTCAACAATATCTTGTCTAATTGGCTTAAAAAGCACAGTAATCAGTCATCTTGAATGAGCCAAAAAAGTGTACTTGAGGTGAAGGCAGTTTATAACATTATTTTGTGCTAACATGTATGAACATGCATCAGAATTGAAGGCATCATAAAGCTGAGTTTTCAAAGGTTTTTGTATACAAATAAGAGTCATTAAAGTTTTTAGTTGGAGGGAGGGAACATGCTGCTAGCTCTCCCCACTAAGCCTCAAAGGCAGAGCTGGGAGAGCATATTAGCTAGTGACTGAGTGACCCAATGAATAAACAACATGAAAAAAAGGCAGAAAATTGACTGCTTTTCTAGAGCACATTCTCATCATCACTGGCTAATTCTCAAAAGCAATATTTCAATGAACAGTTCTTTGATGACTGATGGACACAGAATGCAGAATGAGAAAGTTGTACATGGAGAAGAACCCTCTGTTTCAATAAGAAACTGCAAAATCTAATAATGAGAGAAAAACATAAAAAGTATGTAATCCAGTAATCAAACACTACAAAAAACCAAACTCAAGCCAACACAGAATCTCAATAAGTATGAGAAAAGGATAAGTTATCCTGAAACTTTAGAAAAACCAAAGCCCACTAACGTGTCAAGAATCGACTTGCCCCACATAAAATCAACCTGCTCATCCCACCTTCCTCACAGGAAGCATGCAAAGTATACATTGCTAAGCTATCAATTAGTCAGTTAACGATTGAGCAGTTATTTTCTGCTGAAAAGCCAGTAAGACAGTATATTCTCCAACCAAGACGGAATTATTTTCTGTCAAAGTTACAAAAAGATTGTCCTCATCCAACTAATTAAAAGCTCCAACACAAATCATTTTCCAACATTAACACCACAAAAAGTTTTCATTTTTTTATTTTATAAAACTACCAAAAAACAGTTTTTCAGTAAACAGGTAAATGAATTAATGATAAAATGAATGAGATCTGCTAATCAAGCAAATATAAATCAGGGATCCACTCAATCTTCTAATTATAGGAACCAACATTTTCATTATTACCTTTCCAACGGCTCCAAGAATTATGGTAGCATCTGAGCATCCGTATATCGTGGCATATCTCAAAGGTGCTAAAATGTAAATGACAGAATCATGACAATTGATAACCTGCAATCATATAAGATACTGTTAAAAGCATTCAAAAATGAAATTTAAAAAAAAAAAATTACAATCACATGGAGCACTAAAAGCTTATGCAAATGCACATTAGATGGAAGCACAAATGAAAACAGATATATGTTTCTTTTCAGATTGTTACATCATAACAAGTTAAGCCTTGACAAATCAGCTTAGGACGATTTAAATCTCAATTCTAAACAAAATGGATCCACCTACTTGCTATTACCAGCCTCTATAATTTCTACAGCTATTAAATTATAAAAATGAAATTAGGTCAAATTTGGCAGACTTGGTTCCAGATTCACCTGTAACAACCCTAAGCACCATAAATTGAACAAGCTAGTAGTAATGCCAAGAGAAAGTAAGCTGAGAATAATATGTGAAAATATAGCATTGATAATAACCACAAATTTAAGAGGGAATAAGATAGTAATCATGAAGACTAACAGTAAAACATAAGTACTACTCAAAATCTGAGTTTCAAAGCTAACCTTCACAGAAGAACCTTTAAGATCTGAAGCTTGCTTTACATATGATGATTTTGAGATCCCCTCAATATAACTTGGACCCCTGGTACTTGTTGAGGGTTTGACTGAACTTGTGCAGGCATCAGCCATTGCAACATCTGGATCAGAGGCATTGGCTGGCCCATTTTCTTTTGCAGAAGCTCTTTCAGTAAGATGTTCCAGAGCAGAAGCTATATTCTGTAGAATCCACTCATGAACTTGTGCAGCAGGTACGGGTACCGCAGGCATGTCCGGATCTGAATTGGCAAAAAATGGAGCAGCTTGGCTTAAAGGAATTCCTTCAGATCCCTTATCACCAAATTGAACCAGAAACCCAAGGTGCTCAAATCCTTCCACGCTCAAAACCTAAAAAGGGTAAACCAGTAAATTACAACCAAGCTACAGCCATACAATGAGCACACACACTATAGATGCCATAAGACAAATAGAAAATTTCCACACAGTTCAAAGAGTTGAAACCGTATATTTGCTAAACACACGCACAGAAACATAGATAGAGGTTGGTAGGACAAACTCATGAAATCATAAAAAATAACAACGATGATGTAACCCACATGACAAGCAGGTGACTTTGTCCAAGCCAAATCACAACTAAAGTATCCCAGTCCACCATGAGAATCAATATTAAACAGAGAACCACCGGACAATAAGGTAAGAAATGAGCACACTTCAACTAGATGATGCACTCCGCATCAGGCAGGGTAATTATCAAAGCCAAATGATGACTCAAATATCTCCATTCACTATGGAAGGAGATTATTTAGGTAAAGTGCTCATATTATAGTTTGTATAATTCAATTAAATTTCCAAACATATAACCTTTCAATATTAATATTCCAAACTTCAGAAAACTTTGGTAGGCGTTACAAGAGAGCTCATACCGGTCTCTTTCAGTATACAGTACAGATATATTTATGTCTCCAGCACACTGTAATATACCTTACTTGTCTACCAGCTCTACCAAGTCAAATGCCAAAAACACCAACATTTTAAAAAATTGCATTTCGCCTTTAGTTTAAAGTCCACTTCCAGTTTTAATAGTCCAGTTTTAATTTACAAANAACATTTTCATTATTACCTTTCCAACGGCTCCAAGAATTATGGTAGCATCTGAGCATCCGTATATCGTGGCATATCTCAAAGGTGCTAAAATGTAAATGACAGAATCATGACAATTGATAACCTGCAATCATATAAGATACTGTTAAAAGCATTCAAAAATGAAATTTAAAAAAAAAAAAAAATTACAATCACATGGAGCACTAAAAGCTTATGCAAATGCACATTAGATGGAAGCACAAATGAAAACAGATATATGTTTCTTTTCAGATTGTTACATCATAACAAGTTAAGCCTTGACAAATCAGCTTAGGACGATTTAAATCTCAATTCTAAACAAAATGGATCCACCTACTTGCTATTACCAGCCTCTATAATTTCTACAGCTATTACATTATAAAAATGAAATTAGGTCAAATTTGGCAGACTTGGTTCCAGATTCACCTGTAACAACCCTAAGCACCATAAATTGAACAAGCTAGTAGTAAATGCCAAGAGAAAGTAAGCTGAGAATAATATGTGAAAATATAGCATTGATAATAACCACAAATTTAAGAGGGAATAAGATAGTAATCATGAAGACTAACAGTAAAACATAAGTACTACTCAAAATCTGAGTTTCAAAGCTAACCTTCACAGAAGAACCTTTAAGATCTGAAGCTTGCTTTACATATGATGATTTTGAGATCCCCTCAATATAACTTGGACCCCTGGTACTTGTTGAGGGTTTGACTGAACTTGTGCAGGCATCAGCCATTGCAACATCTGGATCAGAGGCATTGGCTGGCCCATTTTCTTTTGCAGAAGCTCTTTCAGTAAGATGTTCCAGAGCAGAAGCTATATTCTGTAGAATCCACTCATGAACTTGTGCAGCAGGTACGGGTACCGCAGGCATGTCCGGATCTGAATTGGCAAAAAATGGAGCAGCTTGGCTTAAAGGAATTCCTTCAGATCCCTTATCACCAAATTGAACCAGAAACCCAAGGTGCTCAAATCCTTCCACGCTCAAAACCTAAAAAGGGTAAACCAGTAAATTACAACCAACCTACAGCCATACAGTGAGCACACACAATATAGATGCCATAAGACAAATAGCAAATTTCCACACAGTTCAAAGAGTTGAAACCGTATATTTGCTAAACACACGCACAGAAACATAGATAGAGGTTGGTAGGACAAACTCATGAAATCATAACAAATAACAACGATGATGTAACCCACATGACAAGCAGGTGACTTTGTCCAAGCCAAATCACAACTAAAGTATCCCAGTCCACCATGAGAATCAATATTAAACAGAGAACCACCGGACAATAAGGTAAGAAATGAGCACACTTCAACTAGATGATGCACTCCGCATCAGGCAGGGTAATTATCAAAGCCAAATGATGACTCAAATATCTCCATTCACTATGGAAGGAGATTATTTAGGTAAAGTGCTCATATTATAGTTTGTATAATTCAATTAAATTTCCAAACATATAACCTTTCAATATTAATATTCCAAACTTCAGAAAACTTTGGTAGGCGTTACAAGAGAGCTCATACCGGTCTCTTTCAGTATACAGTACAGATATATTTATGTCTCCAGCACACTGTAATATACCTTACTTGTCTACCAGCTCTACCAAGTCAAATGCCAAAAACACCAACATTTTAAAAAATTGCATTTCGCCTTTAGTTTAAAGTCCACTTCCAGTTTTAATAGTCCAGTTTTAATTTACCCAAAAAAAAAAAAAAAAAAAGTATAAACTTCACCAAACTCGATAAACTGAAAAGTATTATGACATACCAAAGACTCTTCACCTTCCCCCTCAGCAGGCTCCGCCAAAAGATGAAGAATGTTACCCATGTGCTTTTGCAAATAGGACAACTGATGAGTCTCTTCATCAGTTTGTGAAGGCATGAACCGACGGCTGTTGCTTCGCACAAGCTGCAATTTGAACAACAGGCTTTAAGTCTAAATCCAAAAAAAAAAAAGAAAATAACAAAACAAAATGACTGCAGTCAAAATTTTCAATGACAACATATCAACTGTACTCATAATTTTTATAAATTGTAGATGTCCATAAGTGGTCAAATTCACATTTCTTGCAAGTTTACTAGCAGTACACTTTGTAACATCTGTGTAGAAACAGCAGGGTATCAATCTCTATGATACTACAGCTACTCTAAGTATTTCCCATCCAATCCATCCTATAATGGCTACAGGTGAAGAATGAGAAGGTACATTCACTTGAGCAAGAGAATGTATCTGAAGTTAATAGATTGAATAGATTAAGTACCAGACATGGTAAGGAAACAAATGACTTGGCTCAACCTAAAAAACAGTAAACTACAAAACACTATTTTTAAACATATTTTCTTTCACAAATGTCAACGATTTATAAGTTAAGGCTAGAAACACCATACTAAAAAGCTAAAATGCCCAAGAGAGTTTCACATATAAAACTTAAGTTAATAAATACTGAAAAGCACAAGCACATTTCAAATACAATACAAAAATTTCCACATCCAAAGATCCAAAATTAATAAAAGTTGCAATATGTCGTACAGATTGCCAAGATGCATTTCTAAAATGCAGCAATTCTTTATTTCCAAAAGGCGGAATGAATTTGAACAATCTTCAGAAAAAACTTAACAACTGAGCTGTCTAAACAAATATGGCATTATACTCGGGTATATATTTTAAAATTTCTATCATCCACAAGCGATAAACACAGAACGCTCCCAAACTAGTGATCCAACTCAAATAATGAATCAAAACACCAATTTATTTCTGAATTTGCACCCAACACACAACAGAAATCACAGGGCAACATTTTAAAACCAACCTAGAACAAGAGCAGATAAAACACAATCAAACACAATTCCATTAACTAAAAAACTAATGTCAATAAAAGCAATAAAAACCAAATCATCCTACTAGAAGCACATTGCACAATTTTCAACAACAACCAGGAAAACCCTCACCTGAAGCGGCGATAACGCCGACAAGTATCCATCAAAAGCAGACGTGGAAGGCCACACGTCAGCAACCGAGGCGGAGTCCTTGTGCGTCCTCGGCAACAACCTCTTATACGACTGTATATACAAAAACAGTATCAGATCCCTCAAATCCGCCCCAACCGAGTCAATCTCTCCGGGCCGGGCTTTGACAATCGGGTCGGATTCCGCGTGGAGAACTGAAGCAAGGGTATCAAGAACGAGCCGCGCGTGGTCGACGGAGATCTGGAGCGACTCAGCGAGGATTTCCGAGTTGACTCGCTGAGCGGAGGCGAGCTTCTGTTTGAGCGGGATTAGGCTCTGGATCGGGTCGGTGAAGATGAGCTTGGAAATTGGCAAAAGGCCGTGCTCAAAGGGCTCCCTCCGCGGATGAATTAGGGAATTCAGATTTGGATTGGGGTCCGGATCTTCCCGTGAAGACGTGGATGGTTCAATTGAGTCGGTCATTCTTTTAATTTAAAAAAAAAAATGGAAAAAAGTGAGCGAGTGAGTGAGCTTTGGCGAGAGAAAAGAAGAGAAAGTGTTTGTAGATCTTTATTTGGAGAGAAACGAAATGAATAAGTTGTTGCTGAGTAGGAAAATAATTAGGTGGAGTTTGGTATACGTAGACTTATGGTGTGGCAGTGTTTGATTGGACCTATTGAACAGTAATAATGAAACAAAACGAATGAGATTGTGACGTGTCGTTCAGGTAGTTATAGTATCACGTGGGTTGCATTACCTCAGATTGTTTGATTTTCTAAGTTGAGAGTGTGTACTGTGTATGAAGGTAGTTTAATTTTGTGCTTAAAAAGGATGGGATATATCAGTTATAGATTGTAATGGGTCGACAGCAATGATTGATATTTGTTATAGGCCGATTTTGAAGTACAATCAACCATTATGTGAAGGGAGTGTCATTGTGATGATAAAAGAACGTTTTCTTTATCATCTAATCACAATCATAATTTTGTCATTTTGATCAGTTTGAGCATTGTATTGAAATGGTTCAATTGATAGTTTTTTTTTCTTCATAATAAACCTCTTAAAATCAAACTAATCAAAGCTTTAAGTATTCATTGAAGTGCTTGGTTCTATTTTCATGATATTCAGGTTAAAGTACAATGAATATACTTTACTCCTTTTGAATTATATCTTGGTCTGGTTGGTAAAAGACAATACGGTATGACATACTCTTCAAATCATGATGGACTAGAGACTTATATTAGACTGAATTCAGTTATGACAACATTAAGTGAATCCTAACAGCATTCGGATGAGATAGGATACGTGAATCAGATTTTTTTCATTGATTCAATGGTGATAATTTTCATGAGTTAACAACATATTCTCGAGTAATGTTAGCCTTACTCACTTCTCTTACTCACTTTTGTAAATATAGCATAGTACGGTACTATATATTATTTTAACAAAAGTGAGTAAGGATAGCATTTTCCCATATTCTCACCCAAAAAATGATCCATTCAAACTTTTAAAATACTGTGTTATTATTGAAATATTAGGTTTTCCTCTTATTTGGGTGGGAAATAAAGTAATTTACTAAAAAACTTTTCTCTTTTTCTTCTCTTCTTATCATCTTCCATTGCCAACAATTGTTGCCGGTTACCAGAAAATCAACAAACAAATCACAAATATTACAAATAAACATTCCTCGATTGTTTTTCAACCCAACAAACACAAAAATAGAACGAATCAAACCCAATTAATCGATCAAAACTCAAAAAACCCTAGGGTGGGTAAGCTTCAATTGCCGACGATCGATGAGCAAACAGAATCAGGAATGTTGGGGCTTTTGGAGAGGAAGATCCAGGGAATCAATTGGTTGTGACAGGGACGATTTTCGACACCAGAAATCGGCTTGGAAGTTGAAAGGTTGCGAGGTGCACAGCTTACAATCGGCTAGCAAGGGATCGTGATGGAGGTAAGGTGTAACGCTCACATTGAGGTACGTAACTTATGTATATTTTTATGCCCTTAGTTTTGCTTATTTCAAGGAGAAATATTGAAAAATTGACATTTGTAAACTTTGCCGCGGCAAAGAAATTTTGTCGCCGCGGTAATGAACTTTTTGCCCAAATTTGTGTCAGAAATTTCAGACTTCGCCAAGGCAAAGAACTCTCTGGATTTTTTCGCCTAGGTGAAGAGCCGGCTAGAATTTTTGAGAATTCTAGAGAAATCTTCCTTAGGGGCAAAATGACTATTCTACCCCTAATTAGTTGAAAATGTGGGGAGTGAAAAATAAGGATATTTGATTGAGGGCAAAATGTGAAAGTATGCCTATTAATATGAGATATTAAGGCTTCAAGCACAAAGACCCTATCATTCTCTACTCCCTCTCACGCCATCTTCACTCTCAATTTCTCTCATCTCTTTATCAAATTTCCAAGGAATTTTAGAGGGCTTTTGGTTGGATTTTGGTAGAGATTTGATCCTAAGCACCCAAAGGTAAGAATTCTTGCAATAGAGGTGGGATTAATTTTTAAAAGTGTTGAATTCCTATAGTGTTTATGCTTAGGTTTTAGAGAAATAACAAGTCTACCAAACAAAGAGAGATTCTAGTGGACTTACTCAAGTACAAGGAGAGTAAATCCAACCAAAGTTATGATTTGAGAAATTAAGTGTGTAGAGATTTTACATATATGTATATGCTTATGATTTTGAGAATTGTTGATGAAATTGATGAATTATTAATGAGTTTGATGATTATTGATGAGTGAAATTTAGCCATGAGAAGTGGTATTGGTTGTATGATGATTCATTGAAGTTTGGTTGAAGTTAGAAAGAGTTGAGTAGAATTTTTGGGAGTGTATTGTTTTGGACAGATTTAGTAGTTGTTTGATGGAGTTTTACTCCAAATATTGGTGACTTGAGAAAGAGATAGAATGGTAGCCAAATTAGAATTTGATTATGCATGCAATATGTTTGATGAAATGTCTAAGAGAAGTGTACGCATGAGTTTTATTCATTTATGAATTGACATGAGCTTATAGATGGTAAAGAGAAACTTATTTTTATGCTACATGGCATCCTGGCATTTAAACATTTGCATTTAGAAAGAATAATGAGCATGAGCCATCTACATATATGCATATACATATGCACTAGAACTTAAAGAATAGAGAGAAAGAAAGAAACGTTATTAAAGAATACTCTAAAAGAAGAAAAGAATAGGTTGTTGTGATGGGGAACCCGTGAGTGACAAGAAGAATTTTCCCGCATGCACACCGCCTTCAGTGAGCGGCCTAAGAATAAGAAGAAGAATTGGTATAGCCTGTAAGAGTGCATATGGATGAGGGCTGTACCCAAGAAAGAAGAATACACTCAAACGGCTAGGGTTCCGAATCCATGCCTCAACCGAGTCCGATCAGCAAAAAATAAGAAAGAATGAGCAAGAAAAGAATAAGAAATAAAGAATAAGAATAAGAAAGAAAGAATAAGAATAAGAATAAGAAAGCATAAGAGAAGGAAAGAAAGAAGAGAAATAGAGAAAAGAAAGAAATACAGAATAAGAATAGAAAACAGAAAAATGTGCACTTCATGCATTTGTGCATGTGCATCACACTTATGCATGGCTTATGCCTACCACCATGAGTAGTGAGAAATTAGAAAGAAATAAAGAGAGAAGAAATATTGAGAAATTAGAAAGAAAGAGAGAACAAAGAGATAAGAATAAAGTAATGTAAGGAAAGAAATTAAAATGTGAGCAACGGAGAGAAAAGGCTAGTTTAGCGGATTTACTTACTGAGCAATTAGCGCTCACTCCGTTGTTTTCTTTGTTTTTGCAGGAAATAGATGAGAAGCGGTCGGATGGACGTCGAGAGGCGAAAGGAAATGGCACCACTGTCTACTATTTTTGAGCTTATGTACATGAGACTTTTATCAATGTAAAGAATTTTATATATAAATTAAAGAAATTTTCGGGCCCATTATCTTTTACTAATATGTTTATGTGTTTTTAATGTATTATATTTTCCAAGTATACTAGCTAGAAAGAGTCATTACATAAGGGTTTTGTAAAGTGCATTATGGGGAGTGTGATGGTGGTGTTTGGGTGAATTTCTGGCAAAGAAATCGACTGAAAATCCAACTTGAAGAGGCAGTTGTGCGAATGTAGGTGGTGGTGGGAAATGGTGAGTGATGACGACAAACTTTGTAGAGAAGATGATGGAGATTCTACGAGTGGTCTTGGAAGTGATTTTGAACGTTGACATCAGCCAAAAAATGACAAAAATCGCCAACGATGACACTGCTAACGTGCATTGGCCGCTATCTTTTCTTTTTCTCCGAAGGCCAAATGTTTGTTGACCATTCTGCCCTCAACAATAACAGAATTTTGACAATTTTTCCCTTTCTCACAACGAAAATTGCTAAAAAAAATGTGTTGCGGCATGTGGGTACTAAAAGGGTATTTAAAAAGTTGGTGGGTATGAATTTGTCAATGGGTATTTTTTGGATGAGAACATGTCGTTAACTCTAAATTTCATTTCATGTTTGTGGTCCACGAAAATAGTTCCTAATACTGGGCCTTGGAGGAATTGGGGTTGTGTTCTTCAAGAGAAGTTTTTCAGAGGCCTATTAACCATGGCGGGCCTCAGTTTGTAAAGATCCATGTATTTGTTGTCATTATATTACCCATGGGCTTGTATGATGCCTCTAACACAATTAAAAAGTCGATGGCATAGATTCCTTACAACTTAAAAACAAGTTTCCAATACCAGCATCGCACAGATGGGAATGGATCGGGCTCCATTATAAAACAATGCAATCTTTTGTTACATTTGATCAATTTTTTATTCTCTACCTAATGTTGCGTTGGCGTCAATGCCGTGATACACTCTAATAACAACTAACTTTTAAATAAATGAGACATAAGAGTTCTATACTCAATATTAAATAATAAATAATAATAATATGTTAAGACCCAATGCCAAGTTCTTACATTTAAATAATAACTTGTAGTTTGTTAAAAAGCATTGCTTAATGTTACAAGTTTTTCTTTTATGGGATTCATATTTTTAACATTTCATTTGCTTTTCCAATCCATATAATATTAAATTAGCTCAATAATGTTACCAGATTATTACTGTGACATTATTGTAGTAGAACTATTTATATATATTATTTTTTTAGGAAAAGGCCTAATGGGCAGGCATGGGCTTAAAGTCCACAGATACCATAATTGTTGATATAATTTTGATAGGAATAAAAGTAGTTGGACGAGAAATAATAAAGGTTGCTATCCAAAGTTGTCAACAATAATAAAAATGAGATAAATGGCGTTCAATAACTTAAAAAACAAGTTGTTATAAGCAGTTAAAGGACAACCCCGTTGATTACGTTACATCCATCTATTACCTTAATCCCTATTTACGATCCCACATGATATGATATCTCCCAAAATATATTTGTCTAATAATTACTAATTTATCCTGCCTGAAATATTATTCAATAACAACTAACCACCATATGGTCCAGGCCCTACAACAAACAATGGGAGATTAGGTACGTTTGGTTCATTATTTTGGATAGGATTTTGACAATAATTTTAGATAGTTGGATAGGGGAGTAATTACGAGATAAAATTTATAAATTTATAAAAAAAACCAAAAGGTTTGCTGATTTAATTAAATACTCCAATATATAAAATGACAAAAACACCCACACCACCTGTAGCGCTAGATTTTGGCCGTCACGGCCAAAATCTGGCAGGAAAATTGCGTTACGACACAGACCAGTCGAATTTGTGTCGTAACGTGTCGATTTAGCCTTTTCCAGCCAGATATTTGGAATATGATTGAAAATATGGATAGAAATATTGAACCAAACGCACCCTACTATTATAAAACTTTCATTTACTTCATAACATACAGATGACATTTTTTCACCCAAGGTTTGTCAAAATGACACTTTTTCACCCTTCATTAGATTCTGTTATGTTTTCCGTTTATACTTTATTAAAAAGACAAAAATACTCTTAAATATTTGATTTTATAAATTTCTTATTATTTTTTAATAAGCCAAAAAGTAAAAAAAAAAAAAAAAAATTAATTAGCTCCACTTACAAAGTTAAGAGTAATATTAAAATTAAACAAACTTAATATTTATTTATAATATCATCACTATCTCATCACTATTATTCAATAATCTATTAAATTTATAATGTTTTTCATAATATAATGTTTTTTATTTTTATTAATTAACATAAAAAATCAATATTCCTAATTAATTAAATAAACAAAGAGAAAAATATATTTTTATACTACTAATAAATAATCGAGTAAAGATTTTGATTTAACTAAATTTTAATTTATAATAAACTAATTAATAAATAAACTATTTAAAAATATTTTTGTTTTTTCAATCAAATATTAACAGAAAGCACTAATAAAACCTAATGAAGGGTAGAAAAATATCATTTTGAAATTTGATGAGTGGAAAAATATCGTTTCACCAAACCTGGGTGAAAACATGTTGTTCTACCCCAATAAAATTTAAAAACTATTTACCGTTTTAAACGTGTTTCAGTGAACTGTTTGGGAAGAACGTTGATTGAGAAATGACATTTGGAGAAAAGAATGACTGGAGAAGAGAGGAAGACTGAAAGAGGGGGTTCTGCCTCTGCATGTTGTGAACCTACCAGGCCACCACACCTAACCTAACGTAACACTCACTTGTTCTAGTTTTTGATTGCAGGCCAGTCGCCATCAAGAATATGTCCTTGCCCAACAATGGACATTGAAACTTTCGTCCGTCTCATTATCAAACTTTGCCATCCATCCAACCCTCTTAATAATTGTCACTGTTTCCCAATGTTTTTTGGTTTACTATTTAAAAAAAAAGGGCTATAATTGGGATCATATATTCTATTTATTGTGGCACTGTTCATTTTTTATTAATATATAAAGTGGAAGATTCCTGAATTCAACCATTTAAATGTGTATGTACTGTTTGACCCGAAGAGAAGGACATTAATGTTTGGATTGTTATTAACTTATTATAGCAACGCTATCACTTCCGTATCATATGCTTAATGTTTAGCCCCAGTTCAATACTTGGCATGTCAAAGTTGCGTAAATACTTTAACTCATTTTTATATATTATACAAAAATCCAATTCCATATTTATTATTCCTTTCGTGTATAAACTCCATATCACATGTTTGATTGTTACCGATTGACAATAATAACCTATGTCTTCAAATTTCAAGAATGTTATGCTTTTTTTGCTTTTTTTAAATAATATGACCAAGGTTTAGACTTTAGAGTAATCTTTCTCAATCTACATTATATATCTTTATCACTTATAAAGTTAATTCATTATTTAATAAAAATTTATTCACAACTCAATCTTATAAACTTTCTCTCATAATCTCGATGTGACAATTTAAATTTGGTCAGTTAGAATTGGGTAAACAAGATTTAATTAAACTGTCACGTCAGAGTTGTAAGAGAAAGTTTAGAAGATTGAATTATAAGTGTAGTATTGTCCTTCATTATTAATGTATGATATCTTAGACATTCTAGGTTTTAATAAGAAAATATGTTTGTTTGTAAATTATAAGTATGTTAAAATTGGATATATGATATTTAGTTTGAATCCAATGGGTCATTGTTTATGATTCATTTGAAGTCATCTTTCTATTTCTTATCCATGAAGAAATGTTATTGGTTTAGAAGAGGAGGATAAAGGAAAGAATCCTGAGAAAAAAGTTAAAAGGGAAGCATTAAAGTATATATCACCTCAATTCTCAGATATACCAAGAAGTAGAATCATGCAAAAGGGCAGAGGAGGCCCTTGGCTACTCGCCGCATTATTGGCAAGATCTAAACTAGCATTGTGAATATTGAGAATGTCTTTGAGCTGGATACGATTACTATTAGCTGGTATCCAACCAGACCCGTTTAGATTTATTAGTTTAGTTTAATTAGAATATTTGAGGCATGAACAACACGTGTAAAGGAATAAACAGTGACGACCTCTTTTGTCCCTGTACGGTACATTACAATTCCGTCCCTTTTAATCTAACATATTCTCCATGAAACCTACCTCAAAATTTGACACCTGTGTTTTGACCGTGCTTTTATTTTAAAGAGTAAACGGCATGGTCCCACCCAAGGTTCAGTGAAATCACAGGTTGATACCCCTGATTTCCTAAATTTCAGATTTCTACCCTTAAACAGATGTCGTTAGCGATGGCATAGGGACAGTTGGTTCTTTTACCAAATTACCCTTGGACCTTCTCTTCATCTCCCCTTCTATTCTTCACATCCTATTCCAAACCCACCATAGCTAGCCCTTATTTTTTCCCAACACCAGCTAGCCAAACCGCTAACACAACCGGCCCTTCTTCTTTCCCAACACTAGCCGACCAAACCACCACCATATTCGGCCCTTTTTCTTTCCCAACACATTCACCACAACACACAACAATCAAACTAAAACATCAAACAAAATGAAAAACAAAAAACTAAATAAAAAATCAGTTCCACAACCCAATCAAACTCTCATTTCAACTAATTTCATAAAACCCAAAGTTGAGTGGCAGCAGTGAACGGCGGGCAATCATGGTCGGGAAGTTGGGGGTTTTGAAGGGGAGATGCCTGTGAGTGCAGGGTGGTGTCGTTTGGGGTTGAGGCCGCCAAAATCAACCGGAATCCGGTTGGAGACAATTGCACAGCGCATAGAAAAACCCAGCTGTGGTCAACGTTTTCTAGTTTGGGATGGCTAGTTTCAATTGAGGAAAGGCTGAAGTTTTGTTGTGGGAGGTTTATGGAGGCAGATGGTGGTGGTTTTGGGTGAAAAAAAGTTGGAAAAGTGGCAAAAAGGATGGCGGCTGGATTGATTTCATAATATGCCCAGGGTGTGCTTTGCAGGATCTGCAAAGTAAGGGATAAAGGGGCTTTGGTGGGAGATCGAATGGTCGTGGCAGGGCGTCAAGACACCATCGGAATCGGGTGGGTGGGCCTAAAACGCAGTCATTTTGAGATGTGGAGGGAAAAAGAAAAAGATGGAAAGAGGAGAAAGAGATGAAGAAGAAATGGAAAGGGAAGAGAGAAAAAGAAGAAAAAGACCATTTTAGCCTTTAACGGTTAAAATAAAGGAAACGGTGTCCATTTAAGGGTGAAAATATAAAATTTATGAAACCAAGGGTACCAATCAATAGTTTCACTAAACCTTGGTTGGGAACATATCGTTTACTCTATTTTAAATTACCATTAGATAACATTAAAAAAGTTAAAGAAAACAACGGCTCCAGAATACATCAGATATCGAGGACAACAGTAAACAAAAAATGTAAATCAATTTATTTACCGTCAAGTACGCCAAGGCACTCTCTTCTAAATATAATTACCGTTTCAACTCCAAGGCTTTTATCTGCATAGGACTATGAGAATCTACACAATTCCAGGTGCTACTTCATATTATATTGGATTAATATAAACTTGTTAATATTATATATAATTTGTCAGAGTCTATATTGTGACGCAAACTAATAATACGAACATACATACTTTTTTTAAGTATAAAATTAATTCAGGGCATCAATACCTATATGTAGTGTAATAAGATATTTAGATTTTAAAATTTAAAATTTTAACTAAACATAATAAAATTTATAATCTTAATAATCGCTTTTGGGTTAATATAATTTATACATAAATGGATATTTGAGTACAAAAACGAGAACAAAGTAAATGAGCAGCGAAGGGTCAAAACAAAGAAGAGAATCCAATGAGAAAATTCGGAAAGAATAGTGCGGAGGTAAGGCATACTTGTTACAAATAGCAAGCGGTGGCCGCACGTGCGAGGCCCGACCATTGTCTTATCCACGCTCGCTTGAAACACGGGTCCCCACCTAACAGTACACCAACATCAGAAACAACAGAAATAAAAAAATAGAAAAATAAAAAAAGCCCAAAGAGAATAGAGAGAGAGAGAGAGAGAGAGTGTGTTGAATACTTGAATGTGTGTATTCTCTGAGAGATTCATCAGATCCTAGCCCAGGAAAAAGCAAAAGCAAAAGCAGATAAAAGCAGAAACTTCACCCCACTCACCATTCTCTCCTCTCCTCTCCTCTCTTCTCTTCATTTCTCTCTTTCTTCATCTTCTTGTTCTTATCTATTCCATTCTTTTTACTCTCGAAAAACAAACACTATAAAGAAGAAAAAAGAAGAGTAAGTGTTTGTTCCGCCGCTTTGATCCTTTCATGTAAGCCACGAAGCTAGGGTTTGTCAACACCTTTTGCTTTTATTTCAAAGTTGTTTATGTTAAATATTTTTGTTTTGTGTTTCATTTCTTACACTATAGTTTTCAGGTAATCATGTCTATTTTTTTGGTTGTTGTTATACAATGTGTTTGTTTTTTGAGAAAATCAAGAACTAATATCCTCATAATTTTGTGACAAGTATCTCTGTTTAATAAGCATATTTGTTTACTATCTTTTATTTTTTAGAAGAGAAGAGACTGATGTTTTATTTTGTGTTACTGTTGTTATAATCTAAGAGATTGTAGTCTCTTTTACTTCTATGTTGCTTGCACTTTCTGCGTACACAAACTGGTTTTGAGTTTTGGATTTCGCTTTTTCACTGTTATCAGATCTAAAAATACTTAAGACTCTTCCAGTCTCTTTCATTTTTTTTTTCTCTGGTAATTAACGGTTGTGTGTTTTTGCTTTTTGCAGGGTTCAAGCTCACAGATCTGAAGCTTTAAAAAAGCTCTTGTAAGGTCATTTTCTATCTTTATGGTCGAGCTCTTCATTTATTAAAGATCTAGGAGTGTATGTTTTAGGAACTATCTGCGTTTTGTTTCCAGCGGTTGTCGTTTTGAGTTTTAGTAACATCATTTAATGCTATCTTTGCCTAGCTGTTAAAGGTTTTTTTTTTCAATTTTTGCCTTACAAATATCTGTATTTGATTTCCTACTTTTCGGTTTTCTTGAATATTTAGATATGTAGGTTTTTTTAATTTATTATTTTAATTCTGTAACGGCTAATTCAATCTCTATTCCTATCTTTTAGGTTTCCAGAAACCTTTAGAATTCAAAACAATACAACTCTTCGGTTTTCTAACGCAACTGTTCGAGTTCCATTTGAACTTTTAGAATTTGGGTCTCTCTCGTTCCGTAAAACATGATGCAGAGACCACCACCAGAAGATTTTTCTTTGAAAGAGACCAATCCCCATTTGGGTGGGGGTAAGCTCACCGGCGACAAGCTCACCAGCACCTATGACCTTGTTGAACAGATGCAGTATCTTTATGTCCGGGTTGTCAAGGCCAAGGACTTACCTGCAAAAGATGTCACTGGTAGTTGTGACCCTTATGTTGAAGTTAAGCTTGGCAATTATAAGGGTACAACTCGGCATTTTGAGAAGAAATCAAATCCTGAGTGGAACCAGGTGTTTGCCTTCTCGAAGGATCGGATTCAGGCATCTACGCTTGACGTTATTGTGAAGGATAAGGACTTTGTGAAGGATGATTTTATGGGTAAAGTTTCTTTTGATTTGAATGAGATTCCAAAGCGGGTTCCCCCGGATAGTCCTTTGGCTCCACAGTGGTATAGGTTGGAGGATAGGAGGGGGGATAAAGTCAAGGGAGAATTAATGTTGGCTGTCTGGATGGGTACTCAAGCAGATGAGGCATTTCCTGAGGCATGGCATTCGGATGCAGCCACTGTAAGTGGCATGGATGGTCTAGCGAATATCCGGTCGAAGGTGTATCTCTCTCCCAAGCTTTGGTATTTGAGGGTTAATGTGATTGAAGCTCAGGACCTGCAACCCACTGACAAGGGTAGGTACCCGGATGTTTTCGTGAAGGCCGTACTTGGAAATCAGGCTTTGAGAACTAGAAGTTCTGCAAGCAGGACTATTAATCCTATGTGGAATGAAGATCTGATGTTTGTTGCTGCAGAACCGTTTGAGGAGCACTTGGTTTTGAGTGTGGAAGATAGAGTTGCACCCAACAAGGATGAGATTTTGGGAAGGTGTGTGATTCCTCTGCATCATGTGGACAGGAGGCTTGATCATAAACCGGTGAACACTAGGTGGTTTAATCTTGAAAAGCATGTGATTGTGGAAGGGGAGAAGAAGAAGGAGACAAAGTTTGCTAGCAGGATTCACATGAGGATCTGCTTGGAAGGTGGTTACCATGTGCTGGATGAATCAACACACTACAGTAGTGATCTTAGACCAACAGCAAAACAGTTATGGAAGTCCAGCATAGGGGTACTAGAAGTGGGAATTTTGAATGCTCAAGGTTTGATGCCAATGAAGACTAAAGATGGGCGGGGAACTACAGATGCTTATTGTGTGGCGAAGTATGGGCAGAAATGGGTTCGAACCAGAACAATCATAGATAGCTTTACTCCCAAGTGGAATGAGCAATACACATGGGAAGTTTTCGATCCTTGTACTGTTATAACAATTGGGGTGTTTGATAATTGCCACTTGCATGGTGGAGATAAATCTGTAGGGTCAAAGGATGCAAAAATTGGAAAGGTAAGGATTCGTCTCTCTACGCTTGAAACAGATCGTGTTTATACTCACTCGTATCCGCTTCTGGTTCTATATCCAAATGGTGTCAAGAAGATGGGTGAAATTCATTTGGCTGTGAGATTCACGTGCTCGTCATTGCTTAACATGATGCACATGTACTCACAACCATTGTTGCCGAAGATGCACTATCTGCATCCATTAACTGTTAGCCAACTGGATAACTTGAGGCATCAGGCCACTCAGATTGTGTCCATGAGGCTTAGCCGAGCTGAGCCACCATTGAGGAAAGAGGTTGTGGAGTTTATGCTGGACGTGGGTTCTCACATGTGGAGCATGAGAAGAAGCAAAGCTAATTTTTTCAGGATTATGGGAGTATTGAGTGGGTTAATTGCTGTGGGAAAATGGTTTGATCAGATCTGCAACTGGAAAAACCCCATTACAACAGTGTTGATTCACATCTTGTTTATCATACTGGTGCTATACCCAGAGCTTATTTTGCCCACAATTTTCCTCTACCTATTCTTGATTGGAGTTTGGTATTATAGGTGGAGGCCAAGGCATCCTCCTCACATGGACACCCGTCTCTCTCATGCGGATTCTGCCCATCCCGATGAACTGGATGAAGAATTTGATACATTTCCAACCTCTAGGCCTTCTGATATTGTAAGGATGAGATATGATCGGTTGAGAAGTATTGCTGGGAGAATTCAGACTGTGGTTGGTGATTTGGCTACGCAAGGGGAGAGACTGCAATCTTTGTTGAGCTGGAGAGACCCGAGAGCCACTGCTCTGTTTGTGATTTTTTGTTTGATTGCTGCCATTGTTCTTTATGTTACACCATTCCAAGTTGTGGCCCTTCTAACAGGATTCTATGTGTTAAGACATCCAAGGTTCCGTCATAAGCTTCCTTCTGTGCCACTCAATTTCTTCAGGAGGTTGCCAGCGCGAACAGATTGCATGCTATGAGGAAGGCCGGATACATTTGCAGCTGCATTTTAGATGCGTATGACATTTAGTTTTCTTCTTTATTGTCAAGTCAGTGAAGATTTGCAGAAAGAAAAGGAGTCTGTTTACTTCCTAAGTTATGCGGTGGATGTTGAGTTCTGATTCTGGTTTTATGTAACCTTTCCCTGAAGGTAGTAGATTTTGTGGATTTGTGGTTCTTCTATATCATCTATAGGATTTATGTTTGAAACTTGAGTCTATGGTAATCAATTAATGTCAAATTTGTAATTTTGTAGGTTTTGATTGGAATTTAACTTATCTGAACCTCTCTTTGCTTAGTTAGAGCTAGTAGATATTATCTAATGGGACATTTGAGCTCCAACCCCTCACAAGTCACATCTCATGGGCTGAATGAGTTTCTGTTTCTTTTGTGCTAAATTACGGCATTGCATGTGTAATATGTTATTTTCACTGCTTTTTGGATTTTGATTAGGTTAATTTGCTCTCTAGATCAAGAAGCATTTCATTTATAGCAGAAAACAAACATTCCTTTCTTCTTTAAATTACATATAATTTGCCTAACATTCCTGGACAAATGGTACTGTTGTGTTATTTATTTTATTGGTGTTCTGGATTCTGGAATTTCATGACAGCAATTTGTTGTTTATAAATGGTATCTTTTTACTAGTTGAATGAATGTGGACTTGTTACACATGTACTTCTTGTTTTTGTTTTTTAATCACATATATAATAATTTTATTTATTCCAAGTTGGCTGATAAGAGATTAAGGTGAAGGAGACGGACAAATATTGCCTTCCCGATTATTACGGCAGTTGTTGCCCTGCTAATTTGCTCAGAACAAGTGCATAATAAATGCTTTGGTGATGGTTGATTGAAACTTAATTAAAACATATTAGTGAGGTAAAACCTGCATAGAATATGTGCATGTCTTGGATCCCATACATTATTTTGCTCTTTTTATCCATATATTTATCTGGAAAAATGCTTGTTTTCTAAATGTTATTAAACTGGAGGTGTAAGCACACTTCTCTAGTTCACAAAACTTGCAGCTATGAATGACTGGTAAGAGTAGTGAAAAGTAGAAGGGTTGAATTTGCGTTTTGAACAGCAAAAAATGACTAATGAGAAAGTTGGGTAATTGATTCTTGGAATCGTGTTTGTGAGGCCGGTTCTGTGTTATACGGTCTACGTAGGTGGGGACCTTTATATATTTGCTTTACAGGCTGTATCCATGTACTGTGCATCTCTGCTCAAGGAGCCCCCATAGGCAAATTGTTTTTGTCTTTTCCCTTCTCTACTTTTAACTGCCCTCAATTTACCACCTCTAATTTGTTTTTCACAATTTTAAAATTTTACTTATTGAGCAGTTTAGACTTTAGACTCCAATTTTAACTGCTACACGAACATAAATTCAGATGTTTGTAAGGACAAAACTAGTAAATCATGATATTTTACCTTTAAACCAAATCCCAAACACTAGCGCGCACTGCACCCAGTAAGCAATTTCGTATAGAAAGTAGTGACACAGTGAAACCATTATTATTTCCTTCACAGAAATTGATTTTCTTTGTACCTTCGAAGTATTTAACCAATTAATCTAAATGCAATGGCTTATGTGAATGTGAGGGCATTTGATCAGTTAGTGTGTTGATAGTTACTGTACAGGAACCCTATTAAACACTTTTGAGGGTGGAGAACTTTTTGACTTTTTGTAGGGAAAGCTCATATTGTTTTTAATAAAACCTTGATTCCGGAGATTCGTTTATAATAAAAGAATGGTATATGCTTGAGAATACCAAAAAGATGTGAGGTAAGCTGCTTTACAACCCTTGGGGAATATCTCAAACTCAATACAAACACCAGTACTGGACCCTCTTTTTATGCTTTCTCATCTAAACTCTAAACACAATATTTATTTTATTTGATTTTCAATTTCAAAATAGTATTGATAATTAACACAAAATAAAAGGTCGAATTGTGGGGTTTTAGTAATGGGCCAACATGGTCATTATACAAGAACAGAAGCCCAACTATAAACTCCAATCTGACAAACTATCCCCAATTAGAACAGATTTTGGGATGGACCCGTCTTTCTTTCTTCTCCCCAATGAAGTAAAGAATCAAATTTTACATCACATATTCACACTCACCAACCCCACTCAATAACGCTTGAATCTTGAGAGTTAATTCTTTTATTGATAGATAATTTAAGTGATTAAGTACTAAACTAAAAATAAAACTGACTTGAAATTGTCAAATCAAATTAACATTGGGCGTGCTGTTTTTTGACAAACTTCTGTTGATTTATTTGATGGAAGCTGAAAAAATATTGATGATGAAGAATTGTTCTTGTATCAAGTTGAAGAAGAAATCTCTCAAAAATATTAAAGTTTTTTGAGAGTGACATATGAAAGTCTTGATGTTTCATCAACTATTCTTTATTGATTTATGGTTTGTTGAGTTTGAATTTCGGAGTGCTATCCAAACAAAAGTCCATCTGCTTGATTATTCATTCGGTCCTTCTTCAAATCACGTTTCATTACAATTAGTATAAACCAATTGAGAGGACGTAGATTGTTAAAATTATCACAGTAATAGTTTGAGTGTCTAGTAATCAAGAAGATTGCGGAAGCCATATATGCTTCGATATGCACGATAGTCAATCTAGTTCATTGACATTAATTTATTGAATCAAAAAGAAAAGAAATGAGGTTTTATACATTGATCTGAATATTATGTGGTATTGAGGAGAGGCAGACTTTAAATTATTCTTAATTAGTCTTAATATGGAAGGGGAGGCTAAGATCGTATGAACAAAATTACCCATAAAAATTGACCTTATTTTGCCTCGTGCGCAGGGTTATACAGAATGGAGAGAAGCGAAATCAAACTAGCTGGAACTTGAGTTAATTAGTCAGTTGTGTGAAAAGGATGAACTGGAGGTAAAAAGTTTCCAACCAATTGTCAGTAAATTTATGTTTAGTCAATTTTATAGACGGACTGCAGGTTACTCGTCAAACAAAGCCTAATTCAAACTTTTACAATCTGAATCTGCGGTCAAAACACAGAGCTATCTGGCTTACCACGGAGCCTGCAGCTTTAAATTGTGTTGATCTTTGTTTACTAACATGTGTGCATGTGCATGGCTATTGGCTCACACTCTTACACATTTAGAAGACGAGAAGAATGAAGAACGTATTTTTTTATTCGTCTCATAATTTTCTATCTGCAGGTTCCTGCAAGCCGCACAAAACCACGAATCATATAAGGGCCAGAGGGAAGTGGGCATCTGAAAAGAAGGGGCTCTTGCCTCCTGGTCAAGAAAACTCATTCAAATGAATAGGGTTAACAGCTGAAACAGAAAGCAGTAGAAATTAGCTTTTGCTATTTTTAGAAACTGAGAAAGGGCCCTTTGAAATTAAAATTTGGATCTTTCTTCATACGGTGTGGAATTATTTAATGCTCCTCCCTGAAATTAAGGACCAATATCCTATCCCTATAATATATTAAAAATTCAAAATCTATTCATATTGCAAACGATATCTACAACCAAAAACTGTTTTCAATATTGTAATTTTCATCCTTGTATTCAGTGCGAAAGTAATGTTAGATGAAATTTATATTTCCATTTTAGGGATTGGAAGGCATGGATTCCGTGCAAAATATAAATGATGTTTGGATGTATCCATTTAATGGTTGCCCTTGCCCACCTCTATCCTTTGAAGCAATTCAAAGCAAGTCTGCAGTCGTTTAGCATAACAAATTTTGAATGTATATACTAAGAAAAAGATACCCCTCCTAACATGGCTTCTTCCCAATTAATACTGCTCTCTCTGTATGGAGCTGTCTTTATTTCTCATAAACACATGTTATTATGTTATTGAAGCATGCACCCAACAAAATTATATATATAAATAAAATAAATAAATAAAAGAAGAGAATTGAAACGAATCTTGTTTATTGAGTTGCATGATTAATGCCTAATCAAGGTTCATTAGATAGTATAATTTATCAACAAATCCTTTCTCTGATAGTTCAATCTCATCTTCTCTTAATTTAACTTAAATTTAATTTTAGTCTTGTATATTGCATTCAATGGATCGAGTCTTTTCATTATTTATTTATTTATTTATTAATATCTCTTTTAATTAATGAATATAAGTCTTAATACTTCAATTTTGACACTTGTTTTTTTGGGGGAAATACTTCTATACATTATTAATTAAATATTTATAGAATGGATGAAGAAAATAATTGTATAGGCAATGAACTGTTAGGCAATCTCACTCTGTGATTTACCTGAACGGATGAGGTGGAGAAAGATGTAATACATAAAGGCTGAAATTTAGAGATTAGGTGAATTTAATTAAGGAAGTAGGTTTCTTACTTGAATAAACTATCATAAGACTTTTCATTTCAATATAAATAAAGTTAATTGATTAATAATTAATTAACTTTATAATCCCTACCATATATAGAACATTCCATTATGTAAGGCATATATACAATTAAGATTAGGCAGACCACACCTCTTCAATGCAATATATATCGTTAAACAAGCCAAATCATTAAGGAGAGTCAAATAGTAAATTATATATTAAAATAAAAACAGAATAGGATTTAGATAAAAATAAATTAAAAAGACAAGAAGTGGTTGCCCTCTCAGGGAGCTAATCATCACCGTTGAATTATTTTTGCATTGCTAAAGATCGACATGCCTCTTACAAAACATAGATGCTGTAGTTGTACTATTGATAAACATGTAAGTAATTAAAATTGTCTAAGTCAGAATATATACTCTTTGTGTCTGTGTATATTAAATTGACAAAATGGTGATGATCAATATCATTAAGTCAACCAAAATAATAATTCCGATAATGGGTTGCATCAATTAGATTGTTCTGTATAAACTTTCAATGCACAGAGAAGGTAGAAATACATTGAACATGTACTTCATTTTCATTTTCAGTCTTATTTCTAGTAACTTAGAATATTCAATATATATATCTATGTATTATGATAATTTTATAATGTAAGTAGAAAGTAAACCATTTTTTAAATGTTTACTCTAACATATTTTATTATTATTTTTACTGTACTTGAATCGAATCTATTAACCAAACAACATACAAAATAATAAATTATAATCCAAAGGTAGTAAGCTGAATCAATTATCTTATGATAATTACATTTTTCCCAACTATAATGATACTTCTTTGAAAACTAATACAAGTTTTCAAAACTATAATAATTATTGTATTAGTTTTTCTATTTTGGTTCTTTAATTAGACGTATATAAAAGGAAGATATATTGCATAATGGTCTCACTTCTTCTCTTTTCGTATGGCTAATCAATGTTATATTTCAAAATAAATTAACTTATTATCAGAATAATCATAATTTAAAACATACTTTCTAAGTCTGTAGTCTTTTCATACGCGAGAGTTTCAATTTAATTTCTTGTACTTTGTCATAAACAAAATAACAATGTTGCTATTTTTAAGTGATAGTCTCACAATATTGGTAACCTAATTTTGTTGTGGCAACTTTAGCACATAAAATTAATAGAAAGAAACAAAGCCAGACTGCTTAATAAGAAACTCGAGTCTTGAAAAGGCAGTAGACTATAAGGGAGTAGGAGATAGGGCGGCATTAATCTGTAAATATAGATAAAATATTCAACTAAAACTTTATAATTATTCTATTAGTCAACCCCATCTCCATTAATTAATCATCTAAATTAGCAATATAACTTGAAACTTCAATATTGTAATACAAAGAGATTTCCCTCTACATGGGCAGATTAAATTTGAGGAGCACATATATGGAAATTCAATGGACTACAAAAGGTTTATAAACAAATAGGGTAGAATCAATGATCTACGTGTCATTTCAAAAGATACTTTAAGTTTTCCCACAGAAATTTGTGGTATACATAACATCTATTAACCAGAGTTTCTCTTCAACCAAGATTAATTAAAAATATAATTGTCATTTTCAATGTTGGATATGTCGACTCAGCCAATGGAAGGAGTTGGTATCGAAACCCAGGCTTCTTGAAGGGCTATAAGAAAAGGTCATGCATATATATAATTAAAAAAATTATTTTTCTTTATGGATCTGTTTTGATTACACTACCTAATCCAAATAATTTGTTGTTTTCCTTTCTTCTATTATATCATTAATGTACCCCGTAGAGAAAGAGTTAAAACTGCGATTAGTAATTAAATGAAATCCTCCTTGTACTGAAAACAACCGCAAGTTCCTTGCTTTTTATATATATACAAAGTAGGATTATTAACAAACTGATGTTTATATATGTCTCCAGTCTATTTTATACGGTATTAGAAGTTATATATTGTATATACGTACTAAATTAATCCATCTATTCAATGGCTTATAATACAAGATAAAAATCAGGATTCATTCATGTACTAATAACTTGGATCCTTCGTTAATTAGTTAGACTATCAAAGTTATTGTAATTAATTTATTGTTATCGTTATTCGATCTTGATTGTGGAACTTCACGGGAAGGTTGCAATTTAGGGGTCATAATCTAAATATTACAATCAAAGAGAGGTTTATGTCCTCTGAAGGTAATCTGTCCCTGTTAATTTGTTGAGTAGATATAAGTCATAACTTAATGAAATAATGAAGACCATGATATCATAAAGAGTTAATATATAAGAATCATGTGGTAGGTGGAACAATATACTTGGTGTGATCGAGATGGAATTCATTTTAGATTTTTGAAAGAAGCAATCCATGGATGTCATAGAAGTCAAACATTTTACCAGATCAAACACTATGCATATACCTATAATGAGATTTCAATTCATCAAATCAAGGAGGAGACTTGGGCATAAAATATATTTTGCTTTGAGTAGTAGTAGTGNAATTTGTTGAGTAGATATAAGTCATAACTTAATGAAATAATGAAGACCATGATATCATAAAGAGTTAATATATAAGAATCATGTGGTAGGTGGAACAATATACTTGGTGTGATCGAGATGGAATTCATTTTAGATTTTTGAAAGAAGCAATCCATGGATGTCATAGAAGTCAAACATTTTACCAGATCAAACACTATGCATATACCTATAATGAGATTTCAATTCATCAAATCAAGGAGGAGACTTGGGCATAAAATATATTTTGCTTTGAGTAGTAGTACTGATGAAATCCTGTATTTTGCATTCAGGTTATATATAGAAAAGATTGATATGTATCACTTGAATAGTGACATAAATATGAAATTTAGTAATAATATTATTACTAAATTCGGACCTTGGTAGGTAGAAGAAAATCAAAACGAAAACATTGAGGAAAGAAGAAGAGCAATTAAGTAAGCTGATCACTCCTCGATAATGAATCGGTTTGGAATAATCTGCCTCATAGGGGTGGGAAAGAAGGGAGTAATTAGTTGGAGTTATATTTATAAATGCCCTTGGAGGCCAAAATTTCGATTCCATTACAAAAAATTCTGTTAAGGGTGACGCATAATAAAGGAAGATAGCTACCCACTTCTATTCCTATTGCCATTTTTCCTCCAACATTTGCCAACGCACCTCTTTCTCTTGTACACCTCTTCATCTTTACAATCTAATTTAAGTATATAACTTTTTTTCTTTAATAAATAAAATATAGAGATTTTGACAGTGTCTTTCAGTAAGCTTCCCCATGATCGCATCTCTTTCCCTTATGGCAAGTCCATTTATATAAATTACTATTATTGTGGCGTAGGGTTTCTTAATTTTCTAAGAGCACCGATTTTATTAATTTCTTGATTGGAAAATTTTAGTCATTCTAATTAATGATATCTAATATGAAGTTTTGTGTGTATGTAGGTCCTGTAGGATGTGTATTCCTAGAATTAAAAGAGTGTCTATCACTGGAAATATTCAATCATTGTCGTTTGAGCATTGTATTGGAAGTACATCCTTAAAAATTCAAATCATTGAATTATACTTTTATTTTATAAAATATAGTTTTAAAAGAGTGAAATTTGACCTTAAAACGCAATAATCTTTTTAATCATGCTTTTGACCAAATCAAAACATTCATCCATACATCTTCTTTCAATTATAAGCTGTTTTTTTATTTATTTTTATTTTATTTTATTTTAATTTTCAATGGTTTCGAACCATTTTGAAAAAGCTTTTGAAGACATTGTTTCTTACCCCAAGCTATTGTACGCGATGACTATATACAATATATTGATGCATATATAAAATTAAATCTAAATTATAACAAAATAAAAATGATGTACTTATAATAATATAAGTCAAATGATCATAAAATATGAACTTTATATAACATGTGGTAAATTAGTATTTCAATAATACAGATTTAACTATAATACATTCAACTATTAAATAAACACTCATTTAATAAATAAATAAATAAATAAAAAGAATTTTGTATCATTTTTCTTTGCAGTTAGCAGACAGTCCTTATTTTCGGAGTGGTTGGAGAACAAGGGAGTTAAAAAATCGCGGGAAAGGTGGGGGCCGGTTCTGTGGACCCCCACTGATTAAGACTTAGTTCTTCTGATCAAGTGGGGCCCTTAACGCATAAAAAAATAAACAAACTCTCAGCCGTCCGATTCCTTTCTATTATTTTGAGCTTCTGATGGAGTGGGCCCCGACTCCAACGTCCCAAGATCAGAATTGAAACTCTACACTGACACATGTTCGATGGTCAACGGTCCTACCTGCATTCTCTTGTTGACAGCTGCCTGTTATAATATTTATTTTTTGTAGAATGGGAAAATGTACTTTAATGACAATTCTACCACAGCCCCCTTTCTGAATAAAAAAGATTCGGTAACGGCTGTTGAATGGAATGGCCGGGGCTTTGCCTTGGCTAATGGCTAAAGACTTTAAATTGTTTTAATGGTGAAAATGATAGGAATTTTATTGTATTGAAAAATCTCATCCTTAGAATTATGAAAAAGTCCCATATTTGAAATGTGAGAAATTTAGTTTCTATATATAAAGAATAACTAAATATAGCGTAAAGAAACAAATAGACTATATATATATATATGATCAAGAAATGTTGGTATAATCTATGATAGTTTTGAAGAGGTAAGACTATTCTATACTTATATTTTCCTGAAAATCTTATTAAAGTCAATAGATATTATTTTGTTTTTGGATTAGAAATAAATTAAACACAGTTAATATACATATACGTTTTAATTAAAATTCCAATCAGCTAAGCTTTCGTATATTGGTGAGTAATTAATAAAAATCAAAGCAGTTGATAATATTCATTAGTTTTGAGTCTTTTGACCCAAACCATGTTCATATATCCCTGGATTTTCTGAACAGTGATCATAACTCCCCACTACCAACACAAGCTAAGTATTTGAGTAGTTCAATTATTTTCTTTTCCTGTTTTTAATTTTGTTTTGCCATCGACTTCAGCGTCGATTGTGTGTTTTGTTTTATAATTTTTAAATTGCAGAGAATCTCATATATTTATAAAATTGAACAAAGACTATAACTGAGATCAGCGATGGTATAAATATACCATAAACATATATGAGTTTTTTTAAAAATCGAGATTCATTTTTTAGGTGTACCTAATCTCACTATTGAGAGGAAGGGGTTAAGATTTTAATGATTAAAAGATTGGATTTTAGTGGTGGATTCTTATCTTTGTTCCAAGAAATGAAAATTGGGAAAATCATAGCAAAATGATAATTAGAAGAAGAAGAAGAGAGAGAAAGTGGCTAAAGACTATACAAGGTGTTTAGTGGCAACGAAGCCGCCTCACCTATCTACGTGTAAGTTTGCATGGAAATGCCAACAGTAAAACTTCAAACCAAGTGAGGGTATTTTCGTCATTACTAAGGACATAAATAGGAAACTCGGACAAGGAAGCTAAACTCAGGACTCAAAAGTGGTTTTCTCGTATTCAGAACAGCGGTTTCATTTAAGTCTTGAGTTGTTTATGGTTTTTCTTAAGATAGAGAGAGTTGAATAAGATAGCTTGAGACCGCTTTATCTGAAACTGTTATTTTTTTCTTTGTTTTCTTTTCGCTAAAACTCAAAAATGGTTTTACATGAAGTCAGGTAAGTCTAATTTATAGAGAGAGAGAGAGAGACAGATAGCTAGTAATAAAAAAGGTTTGTCTTTTGTTTCTTTGCATTCAATTCCATTCTTTCTTTTTCTCTGTTCTTCTCTTTCATTCTATCTTCTTTTCAATCATAACCGACTCTCTTTTCTCTCTCTCTCTAGATATTGATTGTGGTGTAATTAAAAATGATCTTGAAAACAGCGAAGAGATTTTGGTTCTTGTTTATTAATGGGGTTTTCAAGAGCACTTGATCAAGTTCAGCTTGTAGAAGAGAAAGAAATTACAAGGCTTGGAGGAACTCCTTTCATGGCTAGTAATAATAAAGTCATCACCAATCACTCTACACAACTAGAACATCATCTCCATCAGCATCAACATCAACATCAACAACAACAGCAGCAGCAGCTTCAGCATCAAATAATACAAGAGCATCACCAGATTCCTTATGGAATGATGCAATCGTCATCATCATCCACTATCCCTGGAAACTACATGTAATTTTACATTACAAAACAAAGCCTTTTGGGTTGAAGTTAATCAAGGTTTAATACTTTCTTCTCTAATTTTGTTTTTCGATGTTTGGTGTCAACAGTAGTAGTAAAGATACTGGAACTTATGATCTGGGAGAATTAGATCAAGCACTTTTCCTTTATCTTGATGGACAAGAAGCTTCCGGTGTTCAAGAGCAAAGACGTGAGTGTTTTCTCTCTCAAAATTTCCTCCTTTCTTCCTACAAAGGGTACTTTTTTATTTTCACTCGTTTTCTGTTGGGAAGATTATTCTGGGAATGGTCTGTTTGGGTCACAGAGAAAGCATGTTCAACAGATTAAAATCTTCCAATTCAGTACTTTCTTTGACCAGATCCTAGCTTGCAGAACAAAAGAGTTGAAAAGAATATTTAAAAACATGTTTTCAACTTTCAAATATGAAGAGAGAATTCTCTTGGGTCTTGATTTTATTTCTTTAGCCTTGTTTGGAGCTTGTGTTTTGGAACATGACATGTAAAAAAATTAAACCACTGATCACGATTTTTTTGCGATTTCTACATGTACTGAAAAGGGTACGAAAAGAATATGGGCTTTCTTTGCCTTTTTCACCTTTGTTTCTTCCTTTTTCCGTTTTCATGGCAGAGAGCTAGAAATGCATGACGGTTTCTATACTTTCTTCCTTGCCTCTCATAACTCTCTATTCTCGTCGCCTCTTTTAGTTACTTGGGTCCTCCTTTTGTTATTATCTGTCTCTCGTGGTAATGGAAATTAGCTACAAGCAGTATTATTAATTAATGCATATTGAGAGAATTTGTTTTTGCAGAGAATTCAGGAATGAGGCCTCCAACTTTGAACATTTTCCCTTCTCAGCCTATGCACGTAGAGCCATCATCAACGAAGGTACTAATTCGTTATTAACTCAACTTATACTTCTCTTCTTGATGGCACAATTAAATTATCATGATATTTAATTGTCATTAGTTTCTAATGGTTTTGTTTGTATTTGGTAGGCTGGTGCAGTTTTAGTTTCTTCTACAAATAATAGTGGTTCAAAGAGACCATCCGAGGCGTCCATGGAGTTGGCCAACGCACGAAATGACGCTGCATCTGGGCCTGAACCAGCTAAATCTGTCAAGGTTGGATAAGTAAAAATACATATTATTATATCGGGATCAAGAATAATAGTTTGGTAGCTAGTTTACTGAAAACTGAGATTCTTAGCTATTATTTTTTCTGTTCTTCGTTATATAATTTATTCTTCTCTTACGGCAGCGTGAAGGAAACCGAAAAGGTCCAACATCAAGCTCAGAACAAGAAGGACCCAAAACACCAGACCCTAAGGTGATTTCTTTCTTTAATTGTTCACTTTCTATTTGAAAAAATATAAATGAATACAGTATTCACATCAAATCTCTCCATCAATTGTTCAACGTGTCTCATTATTATTTTCAAGCAGACACTGAGAAGACTTGCTCAGAATAGAGAGGCGGCAAGGAAAAGTAGGTTGCGAAAAAAGGTCAGTCCACAAGACAAAACTGATGCTGTTACTTCTCTTCCAGTCCTAACAAGATAAATTTTAAATCATCATCTTCATTGATTTTTTTTTTCCCATTTCCATCGATCACAGGCTTATGTCCAGCAGCTAGAATCAAGCAGGATCAAACTTACCCAACTGGAACAAGAGCTACAACGAGCCAGAACTCAAGTAAGATTAGATCAACTGTAAAACTAAAGTCTTCTGATTAAGATGAAATCATTAAGGTCAACTTTGTCTCGTATATATATGATCTAAAACATGGGGGTTTCTTAGGGCATGTTCTTCGGTGGAGTTTTAGGTGGAGAGCAAGGGCTTCCTGTTGGCATCAACAACATTAGCTCAGGTATATATCAAAATGTTCCGCAAATTAACTCTTCTTCTTTATTATTTCGGTTTCTGTCACCTCAAACTTACCCGTCAATCTCTCCCTTGTTTAGATGCTGCTGTATTTGACATGGAGTATGCACGATGGCTTGAGGTGCATCATCGTCTAATGTGTGAACTTCGAGCAGCAGTACAAGAGCATTTACCCGAGAATGAACTTCGGCTCTTTGTAGACAACTGCTTAGCGCACTACGATGAGATGATGAACCTCAAAAGTATGGTGGCTAAAACGGACGTGTTTCACCTTGTTTCTGGCTTGTGGCAGACTCCGGCTGAGAGATGCTTCTTGTGGTTGGGTGGATTCCGGCCATCTGAGCTCATCAAGGTAAGAACTTAAATTCACTACATATTACCATCTTCAAAGTAGTTTCAATCAACCACTTATTTAAGTGTTTATTTTTTTCTTGTTAATACATTAGTTTCAAAAGTTAGCTACGAGAAAAGTAAGCACATAAAGCACTAAAAGTGACAAGAAAATGACAAAAGTCATTACCAAAAAACCACTAAGCTTGAATTAGGGTTTGTTAACTAACCCTACTTAGATTTATACATAAATCTGAGTCCTTCAGAAGAAAAAAGGAAAAAAAAAAAAAAAAAAAAAATAGATTTCCTACTTTATTTCTTTCTCTATTAGAAACAACAACAGAAACTTTCGTTTTTATTGCATGGTGCAACTTGTCGGTGGAATTGGTAAGAAGATCACATAACAAAAATGAATATCAATTAATGACGAAAGGCATCATGAAGGTTTCTACAGTAAGGCTTGGTTAGGTACCATTCTTATAAAGTTGTGTCTGTTACTACAACTTGTGGTATGAAAAAGAAAGAGAGAGAAGGAAAGAATTGCACGGGTCTGGAAATACTCTCTCATCTTCTCTCCCTTTCTCATTGGTGCCAACAAACACTCTTCTTCTCATGTTCATCTTTTTCTTTGGTTTGTAGTAATAAGATCCTAATGCAAAATCTTAACCAAGAAAATTTTATTCTATGCAATGATAATAACATTTACACACATTATTTTCCATTAATATTCACGTTAGGCTACATCATGGGCCAGCATGTTTTCCGATACAAATTATTCTGATAATCTAATTACTGGGTTTATGTGAATAATTCAGGTTATACTGAGCCAAATTGAGCCATTAACGGAGCAACAGATCTTGGGTATATGTGGACTGCAACAATCTACACAGGAGGCTGAAGAAGCTCTCTCCCAAGGGCTTGAAGCTCTTAACCAGTCTATTTCAGACACCATAGCTTCTGATTCTCTGAGCTGCCCACCTAACATGGGTAATTACATGGGCCAAATGGCTGTAGCCATGAACAAACTCTCCACCCTCGAGGGTTTTGTTAGGCAGGTATGTTTATCATTCTTTTAACTCCAAAGTTAGTTCCTAGTCTATTGCTACTTTATCTGTTTGTAGGACCTCCGTGCATGAATTATGATATTTTTTTTCTAAAACGATGTGGGGTATGTGGAACCCAGACTCTTGTGCTGTTTGGGTTTGGAAACCTAACCAATTTAGAAACTACTCATGGGGTGGCTAGATGGTGGTTACAATATGGTATCTATCTATAGATATATAGTTTTTTTTTCTTGCAATTCACGAGTTATTGAGGTACATTTTGATAGCAACACAGTACAGTTAAGCCCTTTCTTGCGGTCTGTTAGTTTCCCAAGAAAACTACGCCCGTGCCCTTCATAGTAGGAAATTAAACCAACACCCATGTGTCTTATTTAGTAGAACAATTGGGAGTTATCAAAAATATCTAATGGGATCGGTTTTGCTGCTATAAAATATAAATTGAAGGCATAAGCAAAAGAGCTAATTAAGAGAATATGCAAGCAAAAGGATTGAAGCTTAATTACACAATAACCGCATCTAGGCATGACTTTTGTCATAAATATTGTCCCTATGTGTGTTTTTGTTGAAATTACAACTTCTTAACATTAGAGCTACCCGAGATTAAGACTCAGTTAGAAAATCAAAAGCATGATTTTCACCTGTGATGGTCTAGTAGTATGAATCCGTGCGCATGACCGCATATTCACTTGGAAAAGATATGGATGGCCCATATATTTTTATGATGTCACGGTCGTAACCGTTTGACTAAAAGCCACCGGCCTCCCATGTAGACTATCCCCACCATAACTTGCTTTTTTTACTGTTCACAGAATTAGCAGAGACATGAAAACACTCAAAGAGTGGACCACTACACATGCACAACACAAAACACACACACAGACACACATAATTCGAAAAGGAAGGTTGGCTAAGTCAGTAACTTGATTTCTTCTTCTTTGTTCCATAATGGAAGTTTTGACCTGATTGAGTAAATGTTAGCTTGTACTCAAAATATAGATTGCTTTGTTGACAAATACATGCATAAGAAAATTTCAAGTGATGTGATAGTGTTAATTAACTCTCTCTTTTGAGGAAAAATAAAGGTTTCTAGCTAGCCTATCATTCTGAGGACTGAGGGTCGGGTGGGTCCAAAGATTGGAATGCATGGTTCGGCTACAGAAATCTTGTATCCCACCAAGGAAAATTAATTAGGGATTCATTAGATTTGACATATGGTCAGGATAGTTGAGTGGATTTTTGATGAAGAATTTACCAACAATGATATAGCAAGTCTTTGCTAGCATCATTGCTATTAGTACAATACAATCACCAATATTGCAGCACTCTGATATTTATGGACCACTTCTTTGTGAATGCCACCAGCTGACTTATGATGTCCAATTTACTGTTTCAGTCTTATCTAGATTATTGGATTTTATATTCTAAGGGTTGGCTTGAACTTTAATTATTTACTTTGGAATTTTAATTTTGCTGCTATCTGCAGCTCTTTCTTTCAAACTTCTGGACAATTTGGTCAGTACGACCATACCACAATCATTTACCAAGAAAATGAACATACCTCAACAATATTTCACATCCAAATTTTGCTAATTCCTTAAACCTTTTGACAATTGTAACCACTAATGCCACAAAGTCATGAGTGGATGGGTTGTGTAAACATGAAGAACAAAGTTTATGCTCAATATTCCTCTTAAAGTCAAATTTTAATATTTAATAGTTTTACAATTGTTATCTAAAACTAAAAGTATTCTTTTAATTTTTAAACTTACAGGGAGATAATCTGAGGCATCAAACATTACACCGGCTGCATCAACTTCTGACCACCCGTCAAGCTGCAAGGTGTCTTCTGGCGATTGCGGAGTACTTCCATCGTCTCCGAGCTCTTAGCTCTCTCTGGGTCGCTCGCCCTCGACAGGAATGATAACAACCCTACACTACTGTCGCTAGCTAGTTTTTATATTTTAAGTCTCTTAATTATCATTGCCTTTTTTTTTTTTTTAACTTCTTTTCTACAGAGAATGTATAGATAGAAAAATAAATAGATTATTAAATTTAAAAGCAGTAGAAGTAATTTCTCCCTCTCCCTCTCTCTCTCTCTCTCTCTCTCTCTCTCTCTCTTTAAGAGATTCATAGTTTGAATAATTACGTTGGTATATTTCTGACTTTAAGTAATGGAGAATGAGACAAGAGAAGAAGAAGAAGAAGGTGGGTTTGATTAGTGAGAGTAAGACAAAAGTTGTTTGGTCCTAGGGAGAAAAGACTAAAATGTTGTGGTCTAGGTATTGCTGCATCTGCATGCATACTTTTAGGTGGTGACCGATCCAAGATGAGATGCATGCTGACAAACTCCCTCTTATATCATCCATCACACTTAATTTGTTTGCTTTTTCTTATATAAGAAGACTAATGGACCATTTTCATAATTAATAACTGGCTGGTGTAGAATAATGTCAATACAAATTTCAAAGGCAGGAATGTAATACATATAGATTGAAATTCATGTTTTCAGGTTCGGGATAAATCGTGAATCGAGTGATCACTCATTTTATTCAATAGTTCACTTTTATCTATCAACCGGCATCGACTCCCCCCTAATCACGTCAGCCCATTGTTTTTCTTTTGTATGTGTACTGCAGTCTTAATTAATGTTAGATGCGTTTGATCAATATCTAAGATAGTAAATTATTTTAAAGTATGGACTTGGATCGGTTTAACAAAATTGTCAAGCCAGTTCTTACAACACAAAATAGCAAAAGGAAGTAAAAGTCGGCATTCCAATGTACATGGAAGAATATAAACGAATGACTGGCTAGAATGTAGAAACTTACTGAAATACTTATAATTCATGGCCCAGAAAATCAGCAATGAATTCCATAGAGCTCTGAGACTTAAAGGATGGCACACGTACAATATAATACAAATAATTAATAAATTTAGATGAATAAATTATATAGTACACGTCCAGTCCCATAATAAATTATTGTGAATACATGGATTTAATTGATTATTATCTATATATATTAATCAGCACAAACAATACGATAATATTGACGAGATGATTGAAGGAGAAATTAAAAGAGCGCTGAAAATATAGTTGATAATAATTTCTTTGCGGCACGAGCCCGGCCCATTCAGGTACAGTTACCCGGTCCGGTACAGTCCCATACTGCTTTCTTCAAATATCATATTATTGCTCAATCCGTGGTGCTCTCTTTCAAACAAATGGCATAGAAAGAGCGGAAAGCATTTAAAGAAATAAATGAAGAGATAAAAAATTTACCTTAATTTTATTTTCTTCCATTTTTCCTCCTTGTGTAATTTCCTCATAAACTGACTAAACTAAACAACTGCATAGCAAATGCTCTTAGACATGAATGAAGTAGAGAACAACAGAGAAGTGACAAGTGTCTTTCTTTTCTTCCTCTTTTTTTTTTTTTTTTTTTAACCTTCTGTCTTTCTCCTATACATGGTTGACAATATAAAGGGGATACAAATATGATTAAAAAATTCAAGTTGAGTATTTGAGAGATTAAATGAAGTAATTGAAAGAACCGAATTAGATGACGACACAATAAAATATTATTTAATTAAATTTTAATAAGGATATTAAAAATATACTGTTTTTTCTTTTCAAATCAACAAATTAAATATCTAAAGTATGAGAATTTTGGGACTAACCTGCCATGGCGGAGTATACAAGAAATGACAACCGAGATACAGTTTCGTTATTATTTAAAAACAAAGAATAACAATCTAACTTAATATTTAAAGTGATCAAATTTAACAAGGTTATCAAAGGCTCTCTTATACCCTATTTCGGACTGTAACAATTAATTTAACATGTCAAAAGAAGTTTGCATTAAAATAATTTGTAATATGTAAATTGTTGTAAAGAATCGTAAACAAATCAAGCAAACATCAACCAACAAACACACAATCAACGCAAACCAAACAGATTCAACACACAGTATTTACCATGGTTCACTTGTTCAATTTTGAACAAGCTACGTTCACGTTGAGCTCCAGAATATGGATGCTCGCTGCACTTTCTATTTCGATCAAGAACGATTACAACCTCACCTCTCTCTCTTACAAGATTTCAACCAAGATCAAATAGGATTTGAACCAACAACAGTAAACCTACAATATGAGATAAGAACACCTACACCAGATTCCCTCCCCACTAAGAAACACAACTCAATGGACAGATTCCCACAGATTTACACCCACACGAACAAACCCTAATCTTGAACCCTAATTTGTAACTCAGAGAGATATCAAAACAGAGAAAAATGCGTTAATCAAAACTGAAAGCATCAGCTTTTATTGGTTTGACTCAGCCTTAGTCTTTAGCGTGAGATCTGGATTCAAACCAACGATCAGGATTGAGCGTCGGTTTAAGTCACAATGGTGTCGTTTGGAAATTCTTGGCTTAAGTTAAACGGTGTCGCTTTAAGGCTTCACATTTAACAGTATCAATATATATTTATGCACAAGCAATATTTTTAATTCTAACCCCTAACAAACAATTTCTAAACAAACAATTTTAATACTCTCAATCGAGATTTAGAGGGCAGCCTTAGCTAATTACCAATTTAGTTTCTAACCTACCGAACCCAATCCAATCCAACCCAAGCCCCAATCTCTCCCAACCGGGCTTCCATTGGGCCAGGAAGCCCATTATCTGACAAATAATATCAAAGGTCCAAAGACTCCAAACACGAAACAGTTTTTTTAAAATTTTAATTATAAAGTGTCTAGGGTTTAAGCTTTTTTTCTTCTCTAAGCTAGTCTCTTTGCCGAAACTCTTATCTTCAGAGAGAACAGAGAGCGGCTTCAACGAAATGGCTCCAAAATCCCTGAGAACGAGCCGAAACCCAGATCTTATACGTGGCGTTGGAAAGTTTTCCAGATCAAAGATGTACCACAAGCGTGGTCTCTGGGCAATCAAGGCCAAAAATGGCGGCGTTTTCCCTAAGCACGAGGCCAAGCCCGCTGTAACTGATGCGGCTGTCACCAAGCAGCCCAAGTTCTACCCAGCTGATGATGTTAAGAAGCCACTCGTCAACAAGCGCAAGCACAAACCCACCAAGCTTAGGTAAATCAAGAATTTTTTCTACTTTATTTGTTTTTGGGCATCAATTTTTTTGTTTGTGTTATGGTTTTGATGTTTGTTTTGGTGGATGTAGGGAGAGCATTACAACTGGGACTGTGTTGATTTTGTTGGCTGGGAGGTTTATGGGCAAGAGAGTTGTTTTTCTAAAACAGCTTCCCTCAGGGTTGCTTCTAGTTACCGGTCAGTTTAATTATTATTATTATTATTATTATTATTATTATTATTATTGCTAATTTGAGGAATTGTAGTGACACTGATCCGTTTTGTGTTTTTCAATCGTATGGAAGTTTTTTTTATGAGATGTAATGAGATTGATACTGGATGATTAATTTTCACTGTAATTGGTAAACATTAGCCGGCACATTTATGCTTTTTTTTTTTTTCCCTTTAAATATTGAATTCTCAGGTTCACTTATATGCTTGGCATATTTGATCTGCCGACATATGCAAATTTGTTGATGATGATGATAATTTAAGAAATATTTTTGCCTTTATGATTAGGAAAATATTTTTTCTACAATGTGCTTTTCCGTTCTTATCCCACTATTGGTAGGCGTTCAGTTATTATTTTTGTCCTAGAATATATCATTCTCCTTGACTGCAACGTAAGAAATCTTTCAAGATATTGATTGTGTTATTCTACTCTTGGAAGAAGAAATTAGACTCTTTGATAATCTTATCCCGTTGATATTTTATGAATCATGTTTTGTTTAGTGATAGAATTCTAAATGAATTATCTGAAGAAATGCAAAATATAAAGCATTGAAGTGCACTTCTCTTTATAAACTTGTTTATGAATATAACTGTCTTTCTTTTATGGAAGCCCTGTGTATATCATTTTAGTGAATGTGTTGTGCTTAGGCATGCCTTCTTTTCTTGTCTGACTATCAATTTTCTCTTTGCTTTATTGGTTTATACTTGGTTTTTGCCGACTTGCATGCTTTCTTTCTTCATGACAGGGCCATTCAAGATTAATGGTGTTCCTCTAAGACGTGTAAATCAATCTTACGTGATTGCTACTTCAACTAAGGTTGACATTTTTGGGGTCAATGTAGAAAAGTTTGATGACAAATATTTTGCCAAGGAAGTTGCCGAAAAGAAAAAAAAGGGAGAGGGAGAATTTTTTGAGGCAGAGAAGGAGGTGAGTTATATCTTTCATATACTTGCTTCCTTACTAAAATATGTTGTCTGTGACTTACTGCTCTGTTGCTTTGACACAAGCATAGGGTTAGGTTCAGTTCAACAGACATCTTATACCAACATAGAAAGATCCTTGAGAAAAAGAATTATGATTGTGCTACTATTATTCATCTTAGCTCTCCAAAATTTGATGGTATTGGATTTTACTTTGAATGGTCATGTTCAAATGTGTTGCAACAAATTAGATTTTGGTAACTCAGTCACTGTGTGATGTCAATAACTTCAAAGAAAAATTAAGTAGTCAAAAGTTCTTGGGGGTCTGTTAGGTTCATCATAGTGTTTGTAATTTTTCTTAAAAGCATATTCTAGTTTGGGTTTATCGAGTCCATTTTCATTGGGTTTTTTGTCAATGGACTGCAGGAGAAGAAAGTGCTCCCGGATAACAAGAAAGATGATCAAAAGACAGTTGACACTCCATTGATAAAATCCATTGAAGGAGTCGCAGATTTGAAGCCCTACTTGTCCGCAAGATTCTCACTCAAGTCAGGCATGAAACCACATGAGCTTGTCTTCTAAAGGAATTCTTCCAGTTACCTTGACAAATGCTTTTTCTTGAATTCTTTTCATTTATATTTATGGTGATTGTATTAAGAAGATTTTGTGAACCTAAATTTTGCATTAGCTAGTATCGTTTTATGGAATGAATTTTGGTTGCGATTATGGTGGTTTATGCTTGATGAGTCCCTAGCGTTCTTTATTTTGGGGCTATTCCTGTAAAATCACAATGTCATCTCTTTTGCGAAAGAAAAAGATCTACACATTCTAATTGTTCAGAACTTCGTTCCGTATGATAAAAGGGAAACTAAAAAGGATGCTGAGAAAAGGTTTACTTGGTGCCATTTAATGGGTGGAACTTCGTTTCAGACTTTGATTTTAAAGCAGATTTTTCCCTGGAAAAAATAGGATTAACATGGTTTTTTATTTTTTCCGAACATGATTATATTTATTATCACCGTGGAAAGTGGAAACTTTTATTTCCTTTTGGTTTTATTAGGTCCTATTGGTTGTAATAAATCAAAAGCTTATCTCAAATTCTGTAATGGCTTGTCCACATTTAGGTTTTGGAGAGCACATGGTAAGAAGCAGTTTAGTAAAGCGGCCTTGTTCTTGCCTATGTTTTAGGAGAAACTCATAAAAAATGAAGTTGAAAGTAGTAAACAACTGAAACGAAACGAAACAAAACATTAGGAATTGAATTCTTACAAAAACAGTCGTACCAAATTAAAGCCAAGAAAAAAAAAGAAAAGAAAGACAATTCATATCATAGTAGAGTCTTCGTATCATACTCATAGTAGAGTCTTCTTTCAAAGCATGCTGTCAGCACGAGATGGTAATCTCCTGAAGAAATTGCTTGGTATGGAGGGATGCTTACTTCGAAATCTAGGATGTCGTAGCCAAATCAAGCCCGCAACCAAAGCAACTATTTTGAAGGGTGTCACATACAGCACTACTGCCGCAATGAGGCAGAAAATTACAAAGAGGCTGCTTGCTCTTGGGTCTCTCCAGCTCAGCAGTGCCTGAAACCTCTCCCCTTGTGTCGCCATGTCTCCTACTACTGTCTGTATCCTTCCTGCCACACTTCTCAGTCTATCATACCTCATACGCACAACGTCTTGCTGCTTAGAAGTAGGAAAAGTATCAAATTCTTCATCTAGTTCATCTGGGTGAACCGCTTCTGCCCATGAAAGTTTTGTATCCATATGAGGAGGATGCCTTGGACGGAATCGGTAATTCCATATTCCGATCAGGAACATGTATAGGAAAATTGTTGGGAGGATTAATTCCGGATAGCAAATCAATATGAAAAATAGAACATGAACAAGGATTGTAGTTACTGGGTTCTTCCAGTAACGCACTTCACCAAGCCACTTGCTCATAGAGATTACACCCGAAAATAGTGATACAATTCTGAAGAAGTTAGCTTTGCTTCTTCTCATGCTCCACATATGAGAATCTACATCCAGCATATACTCTACTACCTCTTTCCTTAGCGGTGGCTCAGCCCGGCCAAGCCTCACAGCTACTATATTCATGGCCTGATATCTCAGGCTATCTAACTGGTTAACGGTGAAAGGATGCAGATAATGCATTTTTGGCAATAATGGGTGTCCGTAGAGGTAGATCATACTTGCTAGAGATAAGCAGGTAAATCTAACTGCTAATTGGAGTTCCCCCATTTTCTTCACCCCTGATGGACTTAGAACAAGGAGTGGATAGGAGTGTGTGTAAATCCTATCTGTTTCTAGGGTTGATAGCCGGATTCTAACCTTCCCAATTCTTGAATCAAGTTTTGCTCCACTGCCCGATGCTGGTTTTTCATTTCCACCCAAGTGACAGTTGTCGAATACCCCCAGCGTGATCACTGTGCAAGGGTCGTAAACCTCCCAAGTGTACTGCTCGTTCCATTTTGGGTTGAAGCTTTCAAGGAATGTTCTGGTTCGCACCCACTTCAGGCCATATTTAGCAACACAATAGGCATCTGTGGTTCCCCTACCATCCCTCTGTTTCATTGGGAGGAGCCCTTGAGCGCTCAAGATACCTACTTCGAGGATCCCGATTGGCTGCTTCCATAGCTGCCTAGCAGTGGGGCGTTGGTCGCTTATATACATTGTTGATTCATCTAGAACATGATAAGCACCCTCAAGGCAGGCTCTCAGATGAATCCTGCTGGAGAACTTGAGTTCATGCCTTTTATCTCCTTCTATGACACCAAACCCAAATTTTTCGAGATTGAACCATTTGGAATGAACCGGGCGGTGATCCAAGCGCCTCTCAAATTTGTTGAGTGGTATACGTATCTTTCCCATAATTTCATCTTTTGCAGGTGTCACTTTATTTTCAATTGTAAGTACCAACTCTTCTTCAAATGGTTCAGCTGCAACAAAGATCAGATCCTCGTTCCAGAGAGGGTTAGTCGTTCGGGTTGGACATAACTTGGTTTTGAGTATCTGGTTTCCAAGTTGAGCCTTCACAAAAGCTTGTGGTAATTGGCTTCTGTCATGTGGCTCTACATCCTGAGCTTCAATCACGTTAACTCTGAGATACCACAATTTGGGTGAAACGTAAACTTTTGATCGGGTATTGAAAACACCCTCTCCATGAACTGTGGCAGCATCTGAGTGCCATGCCTCAGGGAAAGCTTCATCAGCTTGTGTCCCCATCCAAACTGCAAGCATAATCTCTCCTTTCACCTTGCTATCACCTCGACGGTTTTCTAGTCTGTACCATTGTGGTGCCAAAGGGCTATCTGGTGGAACCCTTGTAGGCACTTCATGCATGTCAAATAACACCCTCCCTATGTACTCATCTCTGGCCACCATCTCTCTGTCCCTGACAAATACCTCAAGAACTGACGACTGAATCTTGTCCTTGGAGAATGCAAAAACCTCTTTCCATTCAGGGTTTGTTTTCTTCTCGAAGTGCTTTGTTTTCCCTTTGTAATTTCCAACTTTCACTTCAACGTAAGGATCACAGTTCCCGGTCAGAGGGTTTGTAGGAAGATCTTTGGCTTTCTCAACTCGAACATACAGATAAAACATCTGTTCAACAAGATCATAAGTGCTTGTAGCTCTTTCACTGCTTATCCAACCGCCTGCACCGCGTATCCCTCCATGTGGCCATCGTTCTCCAAGCTGTGGCTTTGTGTCTTTCAATTTATAGTCTTCTTGATGATGAGGAGCAGATAGTGGGTTCATTGTCGCTAGCTTGAAGATACCTCTTCTGGCGGTATTCTCACTAAAATTTCTTCTTGCTGCAAAAGCTGCAAGTTGTTTTTATGTTGGATTGTCGTGACTTCTTCAATCTCCCGTGTCTTTTTATCTGCAATTGCGCCAATGAAATTAGCTAATGCCGGAGCCGTAGATTTCAGCTATAGAAACTGCAGTAGTTTTTACTGCTTTTGTAGCTTTAGTGAAAATTTATTATCATCAGGAATTGTATTGAGGAAGAGATTTTGCAACATATGAAGGTGGGGATATTTTTCCAGACTGTATTGAGGTATGGAATCTAAAGATAAACTCACCTTTGGCATACAAGAATATCAACTTTTGTTAAGAGTTGTTGATAATCATCCCCTTTATTGACTTACTCCCAAGCCATAGGTTTTCTCTTCCCAAGAAAGTTCCGAACAGGGAATGCTCTTTTCTTGTTGTAAGACACATATTTCGGTGTCATGATTTTCAAGGCATTTGGGAATTTTGAGTTTGATGAGTAACTGCAGGTGCCAAAAGGGTTTTAGCTACAGCTTGAGTTCTCTTTTGATTTTAGGAGCTAGCTACAGAGAGTAGATTCAATGATCCCCCAATATTGGACTTAACATTATAAGCATCTGCCACTATCTCTACCAGCTTCATATTGCCTTTTTCCTTGCTGTGCAAACAAAAGAATCTTAATATTAAAAGGAAAAGTTAGGGGAGGATTAGTGAAGTTTTTGATTGAAAAAGTGCTCTCTGCCTGCATTATCAAGTGAGCTGGAGGTGGAGAATTAGTAATGCGGAAGCTATTGCTCTGTTAATTGCATTAATGCTCAGCAGGACCATCAATAATTACCATATAATTATGTGTCTACGGAATTCAAGGAGATTTGATCCTGAAATTTTCACTGGCATAAGATGATCGATACCCCACTTGAGAGGACAAAGATAGACTTTTAGAAATTAGAATAAGGAGAATTAGTGCATGCTCACTTTCCTAGATTCTTTAAGCTTAGTGATCTTATTATACTGTCAAAGATAATCTTTTAGAAATAAATATACAATATATTCTTTCTCCACTTGATGTTACAGTATAATCTTGCTACCACATTGCTTTTCACTCTTTACAACTCAAATATTTTTAGCATCTCAAGTATTGGTTGTAGAGTAATTTTGTTTGAGGCATGCAATGACTTTGGCTGGCCCTGTACTGTATAGACTATTTTTTTCTTTCTTCAGTGGAGCTAACGGTAAGGGAAGGACATAAAAATGATTATAAAGAAAATGCAAAGAAGTAAAGCAGAATGGTGAGCTCAAAGAAAAGCAAAAGCAAAACAAAAAGCTTAAGGGTGTATGACCTTGCACATAAAGATGCTTTTAACCAGTATTCTCCATCTTTATTCCTCTTTAATCTAATTTCCCACTATCAGTTCTACTTTTTTTTGCTTAAACTAAAATATCCATGATGCTTTAACCCAAGGCAGTCCCAGCGGTTGAACATGGTTATGCTCTTGGCAGAGTCTTCATATTTAGGTTTTGGATAGCAATTATGTGTTGACCTGCTAGGAAAAGTAAAAGAAAAAGAGGAGATTGGTTTGAACTTGGGTGATATTTTCTTTTCGGGCATGGACGTGTCATTGATTTCAGAAAGCTGGAAGCCTGGAACTAATATAAAATTTCAAAGATACCGTGACCATCATATCCATGGATAACTTTTTCCAGTAAATTCATCTGTTGAGAAGTGATTGATTGATTGAACTCCACCGTTGAAATGATTTTAATTTTGCATATTCTTAATTATGTGATAATGGATTGTTGGCATAAATTCCCTGTGCCCACTAAATGAAAACTGATTATATTTATATATGCTTCTGCAGTGTTCTGATGCTGTGCTTAGATGATACCTCTCATATTATCGGTTAGAAATCTTAGATGAAAAGTTAAAACCAGAGTGTTTTTCAGTAGTTTTAGCGAAGGATATTAGGAGAGTTATGCTCACTGCTTTGGTCTGTATAGTCATAATACTAGCAATATGGTATAGTTGTGGCGACAAGAGAGAAAAAGATGGTGACATTTCGCAGAAATTTCTGAATCACTCTGGAAAAATTCTAGGAGAAACAACCCAAACTTCTAGATTTGTGGCTAATTTGAGCATTAGACCTTTTAATTGAGATTTCCAGAGAGGTTGAGGAATATTATTCTCAAAATCACATGACATGCTTATCTTGACGTAGCGAGTTAGCATAATGAAACAATGATAGAACTCGACTATACATTTAGGGTTGATAAACAAGTTTTAATCCAAAAACTTAAGCCTCAATGTTTGAGATAAATTTTGAATAATTCATTGAATAGCATCCAAAACGAAAAATAAGTTTATATAGGGTGACAACCAACCCTAATGAGACTCCTAATAACAAAAGGAAAAAAATATAAATTAATTAAAACAAGAAAACCCGAAATAAAATAGAAAAATCGTGTAGAAAACTAAAACATTCCTGAAACACGCCAAAACGGTGGATTTTGACCTTGAAAACAACCTTCAAATGGCTTAAATTGGGTTGCCACGTCGTCAGACTCGAAAAGAGCTTTCCGTAGATATCTTACGGGCCCTGTAACTCCTCTTGGATCAAAAGTTATGGCCATTTGAATGAGACATGCTCATTTAGGATCTTTGGGCTTTACGTATGGACTTCTGATGCTCAGCCTGCTCCATGAATTTCTCCGCTAGACATTCTACGTCAGTCCCCTCCACTTAAGAAAAACTCAACCTCGAGTTAAGTTGGGCATCGGGATACAAGGGTTTGTCAGAAGAGTGAAATGAGTAAATATCTGCCATGTTAAACATCTTAGAAATTTCCATTGTGTCTGGCAGATCCACAACGTAGGCATTGTCATTGATCTTTTGCAAAATCTGGCAATGCCCATACCTCTTAGGCTGTAGCTTATTATAAGTCTCTACTGGAAACCTTTCCTTGCAAAGAAACACCAGCACTTGATCGCCAACTTCAAAAATCTGTTTTCTGCGATGTTGGTCTGCAGCTTTCTTATACTTGGTATTAGCTTGCTCTAACTTCTGGTTCACCTCTGCTTGAACATCTTGCCAATGAGTAGCCATATTTTCTGCAGCTGCACTAACAGCAGGGACTTTCAGTAGCTTGATCAAGTCGAGAGCATGCTGCGGGGGCTTGGTGTACACAACAAAAAAAGGAGACTTCCCTGTGGCGTTATGAGTAGTGCTGTTGTAGGCAAATTCAGCTTGCGATAAAGCTACATCCCACTGTTTTGGTTTATCGCTACAAATACTTGAAATCAAATTGCCAAGAGTTTTGTTCACAACTTCAGTTTGACCGTCGGTTTGTGGATGAGCAGTATTGCTATAATTCAGAGAGGAATCAAACTTCTTCCACAATGTTCTCCAAAAATGGCCAAGGAATTTGCTGTCTTGATCAAAAGTATGGATTTAGGCACCCCATGCAGACTGACAACCTTCTTGAAAAACAATTTGGCTGTTCAGTTTGCATCTGACGTCTTCTTACAAGGAATAAAGTGCGCTATCTTAGAAAACTTGTCAACCACAACAAAAATAGAATCTACGCCCCTTTGTGTCCGAGGCAATCCAAGCACAAAATCCACAGATAAATTCTCCCAAATATTTTCTAGAATAGGTAAAGGCATATACAAACCAGTGTTTTGGGACTGCCCCCTGGCAGTTTGACATATGTAACATCGCTACACAAACCTTGTCATGTCTCTCCTCAAATGTGGCTAATAATATCGATCACCAATAGCAGCAAGCGTTCTATCACACCCTAGGTGACCAGCAAGACCTCCACTATGCAAATCTCGAATAAGCTTCTCTCTCAAGGAAATTTTAGGGATGCAAAGTTGGTTGCCTTGTGTTGTAGATTTTCGCAAGTGTACAAAATCGTGCAAGTAATAAAGTGTATGAATACGAATATCGAACCTAAGGGAATTATTATTATCAATTACCAATTAAACTATCGTATTACTATTTGATTAATCCAAATTGTATCAAGGAAAACCTAAATAATAATAAAAGAAAAAAAAAACAATTGAAATTAAAAGAAAACTGATTAAAATAAATCTTTGGGTTTAAAGCAAGATGACTAGACCTAGGGCATAGATTTCACACCAACTCTTATTCATATATATCAATCACTTATGCTAGTTTCATTAAGCTCTTCTTATAGGTCAAACTCCCTAAATTTTCAATAATTTTCTCTCGAACGATTATCAAATTAACTCCTAATTACTAACTCGAATTATCTCTAATCAGATTTAAGCAATTGAAGATCATTACGCTCTATGGAGTTTACCAAAACCTCACAAGTCACGGTAACTTATCTCTAGCGTTCGCTCAACCTATGGTTTTACTACCGTAAACCAACTAAGTATCATCTCTTGATCTCAACTTAGTCCATTAATTCATTCAATTCTTGGGCCCTTAAGAATTAAAAGCATTAGGAATAATAATAAAACCTAGGAAGAAATCTTAATAAAAATCAACATAAATAAATCAACACATAATCAAGAGATTGGGCTACATCTTATCCCTAGAGAATAAATTAAGTTCATAATCAACATGAAAGAAACAATCATCTTTATTAAAATAAGAAACGTGAGTTCAAGAAAGAAATAAGAAGACTTCTCTATATTGCAAATCAAAAGCTCCAGAAATTCTGTCACTTTGATCTTCTCTTGCGTTAGCCTCCTCTAATTCTCCCCAAAGGATCCCCAAAATAATGTTAAAAGACTTCTATTTATATCCCACAAGGGTTAGGGTTTTATTTTCCATAATTCTATTTAGTTTAGGACTCTTAACCCTATTTTCTTGATAAAAAAATGGAAGAAAAATTCCTAATTGTCGTGACTGTGCCTCGGCATTGTACTGCAGCATTGTGCTATGGCGTGGTCAATTTTGGACAAAGTGTGCTGCGACACAGTGATAACTTCTTCTTTAGTTCAAATCTCACCTCATTCCTCAACACTTCAGAGATGACAATTTTTTAGCACGATAACGATAGAATCTGGAGAAGTGGTAAACATATAAAATGTAACCCTTTGAATCAGCTTTCCAACAGTCAAAGAATTGCCTTTATATTAGGTCTACAGCTCAAGTTATTGTCAAAAAACTGAAGCACGCTCAAACTAGAGCGTAATCTAGAATCTCTTCTTTACTTCAAAGGTCCATAACTTCTTCGATTCAGCTCCGATTCTCGATCCGTTTGTTTTTACCCATCGCTCATTCCATTGCCGACATGATTCTTCATCCAAGCATAACATTTATTGCTAATAACCTGAAAAACACTTAAACACACCCGTGATCTTATAAAAGACAATTATGAAAATATTAAGCAACTTTACCAAATTAAGCATAATTTCTCACAAATAATCCCCATAAACCACTAAGTAAATGTGTATTTTCAAACTCTTATCACAAACGCCAGCCAGCTTCTTGCTAGTCCCTAGCAAGCTAAGCGATAAAACAAGTCTTTTAGCTTGAAAACAAACAAAATAAAATCTATCCTAAATTACTTCCGTAGATTGTCACGGTTACATTTAGCATATGCAACAAGCCCTTAAATCCCTAGGCGACCCTAGTTGGGTGAGTTGTAGTCTTGTGAGGGTTTCTAGTAATGATACCCACAAACATCTAAACCTAACCTCACCTAGACTCAAAACTAAAGACTCAAACAAACATTTTAGGATCCATACATATAATTGTCTAAAAAATTGTGTCAATGTGAACAAATCGAATAGTTAGCAACACGCAAATATAAAGAATAAGCGAATTTCAACTACACTTTTGTTATTGACTCTCTCATAATCATTCACAAAACGTTCATCCAAAAACCCGAATGATTATATGCATAGCTTTCATAGGCAAAGTAAGAAAATAAAACAAATGTATAATCAAACTTCATATGCTCACTTTTCAAACCACTCTCCACTAATGTAGAATACAATCACTACCTCGGATCATTAGGGGTCCGTTTGGTTCATTATTCTGATACTTTTTAGAATAATATTTTGAAAAAAGTTAAATTGGGTGGGTATTACGATGTAAGATTCAGAAATTAAAAAAAATACCTGCTATGTTTGTTTATTTACTAAACACCCTTATAATAAAATATTAAAAGTTAACAAAAACACCCCCAACTCACCCATTAAATACGAACAGCCGGCCACCACCGCCGGAGAGTAGTCGGAATCGTCGTATCGGCGCATGACCAGCTGGATCTTGCCGTTCGTGCACCGATATGGCCTTTTCCGGCTAGATCTGGTCGCATACGATGACCAAAGATATGACCGTCTTTGATGGTCAACGATGACCATATCTTGGCCGTCATTGACGACTGACTACGGCCAAAGATCTGGCGTCATAGATTTGGCCTTTTCCGGCCAGATCCATTCGGTGCACTATCGGCCAAATTCAGCCGGTAGTGCGCCATTATACTAAATTTCGACTAGATTCAACCGTTAGTGGTGGCCAAAATCTGGTAAATGCGGGTTGTTGGAGTGTTTTTGTAATTTCTAAAAAGAATTTTGGAGGTGTTTAGTTAAATTAACAAATTTAGGGAGGTTTAAAAGAAATTGAATAATATAGAATAATATTTTGAGAATAAGCTAATTTTACTGTTTAACTTTATTGGGAAAACTTATAATGGTATTTTGAAGAGTGAATCAAACGGAGCCTAGGTCTTTATCATGGTTGTAACGTTAGGCTAGGGTAATAGTTTATGAAAGAACGCAAATGAATTTTTAACAAAATGTAAGAGACTTAATATTTTACAATAAATGACCATGAACAATCTCCTCTTTGCTTCCCTTCTCATTTACCATCTACCCTTTCACATTGATTGAACCCTACCTTCCAGCATTAGCACAAACCCTCATGTAATTTATCTCATTTCAAGTTCTTCTCACCAACTACTTCTTTCTATTTTTCTGCAATTTTTTTTTCTTTTGCACTTTTTTTTTTCATAGGAAGATAGTAACTTATAAACTCAACTGTCTACCCCACCTTACTTCTACTATTATTATTAATTTTTTTTTAACCCCTAACCTATCTCATTGCATAAACTCGGGTTTTGGTCCAAAAGATGCATTTTTTTTTCACCACTCTTTTTTTTTTTTTCATGACTTTTTCTTCTAAGGTCACCCCAAATTAAGTCTCTCACATTAAGATGGGTCGGAAAGTGTTTCAGGCTTTATCGTCAAGGTGAGATATAGTAGGTTTATAAAAAAAAAAAAAAAAAATAAGGCTTACCAAGTGTATAATCATAGGCTCAAAGGGTTAACTAGGGATACAATAATATAAGTTGGCTTGAAAGGCTCAATCGTTCCAAAGAAAATGGCCTAAATCATATCCTAAGCAATGCGGATTCTAGGATTTCGCCTCAAATGGTGATCAAATGAGTTCTAGAATTTATACACAATTTTCACAAAAAAATATTGCCCATAAAAACAGACATAAAACGTCTCTAAGTTTATGAATTACTCAACCAATCAAACTCATTCCCAAGAGAGTTATAACTAAATGCAGTTGTCATCTACTATTATCTTTATACTAAGCGAAAGTTAATAAAATTTCAATGTCACAAATTTACAATCATGGTCTTATCATTGACTTATATATGAGTTCTAAAACAAAACAAAATACATTGACTCTTTGACCTTACAACACACCTAAAACAATTCCACCTAAAAGCTTTTAAAGACATAATTAAAAACAAAAGATATTCAAAGATGTCCATCAAACGAAACTAAATTTGGCCATTAAAAAAAAAATATTCCTTACCCCCAACATTTGAGATGAACATTGTCTTCAATGTGCAAAGAGAATAACAACAATACCTTTTGTGTGCAACATTTATGTGGAGATAATCGCGCGAAGGCATGCATAATGTCTATCGTGTCCATAGTCATCGGAAATCTAGTCAAAAGAAAACAAATTATATGTGCATTTCTTGGCCAACTTAGTGAGCATAAAAGAAATTATGGGTGAAACATAAACAACTACCAGATCAAACCAAACCAAAGTTATCACAACTTAACACATTAAACGAAAATCTAAAATAATTTGAAAACAAAAATAAAAATTAAAGTAAAGAGCTTGGGTTGCCTCCTAAGAAGCGCTTTATTAGAGTCATAAACTCGACTTTTTGACTCTTTCAATCTGGATCATCTAGGAAAATCCAAGCCCTCATATCTTTAATGCCACCATCTACATAAAGCTTCAATTGCTTTCTTTCCCTCTTATTCTCAATTTCCTCCTCCAGAGTCCTAAAATTGACAACACATGTTTCTAGGGGTAAATGAGGGTATTTTTCTTCTAAGGTCTCAACTACTTTATCTTCAAGGATGCTAATCTTAAAGCAAATATCTAACTTGGGTGGGCATTTCATATTATCAAAAACATTAAATTCAACTTGTTCATCCTTACCCTTAAGATTAATTTTCCTTGATGAACATCTATCAATGTTCTACCCGTAACTAGAAAAGGTCTTCTTAAAATTAGAGGCACCTCCAGATCTTTTTCCATATCTAATACAATAAAATCTACTGGGAAAATTAGTTTATCTACTTTTATTAAGACATCCTCTACTACTCACCTATGATTTTTTATAGACCTATTTGCTAATTGAAGATGAACGGTGGTTAGTTTTACTTCCTCTAGGTCTAGTTTCTTATAAATTGAAAAGGGTATCAAATTTACATTAGCATTTGATCACATAAAACCTTATCAAAATGAACACTACCTATTGTGCAAGGAATTGTGAAACTCCCTGGATCTATGAGCTTTTGTGGTAGTTTTTTCAATAGCAACGCACTACACTTTTCCGTAAGCATCACCATCTCATGTTCTTCAAACCTTCTCTTCTTGGTCAGAATCTCCTTTAAAAACTTTGCATACTTCAGCATTTGCTCCAACATATTTATAAAATGAATGTTAATATGTAAAGTTCTAAACATGTCCATGAAATTACCGAATTGCTTGTCTAATCTTTGTTTCTGCACTCTGTGAGGATACGGGAGGGTCGTGTCATCGTTTGTAGCAGCATGGGTATTTTTATCATTTTTCTGTCCTTGTGCTGCGACACACTTGCTTCTGTTTCCTGCTATGTTGCGACACTGTGCTACGACACTTGCTTTTGTCTTTTGCTGTACTGTGACATTATGTTGCGGCATACTTGGTTTTGCCCTCTTTTTCATCTTCGAGTTTTTCCCTTGTTTCTCCTTATTTGCTTGCTTCCTTCAATCCTTATCACTTCTCAGCATGATAGCATTGACTCTTTCCTTCAGATTCTTCTCGGTATCGGTCAACAATGTTCCTTGAACTCTTCCCGCTAAAATATTGTGGATTTTTCCCATTTGAGTTTCAAGATTTCTTATGGAAGCGGATTGGTTTTGCAACAAAAGTACATACTTTTGGAGTTGAGCTTCATTCTTGTCAAATCTCTTTCCTGACTCCTCCATGAATTTAGTGAGCACACTCGCCATATTAGATCTCTTCTCTTGAGGTTGGAAGCTCGATGGTGGTTTGTGCTCATTGTTGTTAGTCCACGAAAAGTTTAGATGATTTCACCATTCTGGAGTGTATGTGCCAGAATACGGATTCCCTTGCCCTCGTTGAAAGTTGTTGACATAGTAAGCTTGTTCCGGTTGAGCAAATTGATTCCCTTCTTGACAATCCTTAGATAAATGATTTCCTGCACGAAGTTCACAAGTTAGAAAAGATACGATTCAATCGCATTTGCCTTCAGGGCAACTCCCAATTGCTTTTAGATGATTGAGAGTTGAGCGGCCAATGTAGTGTAGCCATCAACTTCATGCACTCCCCCTGCTTTCATTATTGAATTTCTCTCCGAAGTTCTCATGTAGTTATTGCTCGCCATTACTTCAATCAGATTATGAGCTTCATCCGATGTTTTGTTATTCAAAGCTCCCCCACTTGCAGCATCAATCATCACTTGTATATTTGACAACAACCCATTGTAAAACGTCTGCACTTGCGACCATATTGGTAGCCCATGGTGAGGACACCTCTGTAAGAGATCTTTATATCTCTCCCAACCTTCATAGAGTGACTCTATATCTTGCCGGAAAAAATTTGTGATGTCACTCCTCATCTTAGCAGACTTGACAAGTGGGAAATGTTTTATAAGGAATGCTTGAGCTAACTTATTCCATGTAGTAATACTTCCTGATGGTAGAGAAATCAATCAAGCCTTAGCTTTATCCCAAAGAGAGAATAGGAAAAGTCTAGGCCTAATTACGTCATCGGATACTCCATTGTGTCTGAATGTGTTACATAGCTCTAGAAAGTTTGCGATATGCAGGTTGCGATTCTCGATCCATTTGTTTCTACTAATCACTCATTCCGTTGTCGACATGATTCTTCATCCCAGCATAACATTTAACACTAATAACCTGAAAAACACTCAAACACGCCCGTGATCCTGTAAAAGACAATTATGAAAATATTAAGCAACACTATCAAATTAAGCCTAATTTCTCACAAATAATCCCCATAAACCACTAAATAAATGTGTTTTTTCAAGTTCTTATCATCTCACATGAGAAACCTGTAATGAATGTGAAAATCTTCAACAGGTTGGTTTGCAACACACTGTTCCCATATTTTCTGAAAATCTTCATCCGTTTCATATAGTTCCTTCACTGTCTCAAACCCCACAACTTCTTGTCTCATGGTCACCAATAAATCAGCACGTTTACTCAATGCATCTGCTACTTTATTCTGTATTCTCGCTTTGTTTCTTAGCTTAAAAGGAAATTTTTGTAGAAACTGAGTCCACCTGGCATGCATGTCTCTACTAATTCGCTTCTAACTACTTAAATACTTCAAAGCTTCATGGTCAGAGTACAGAACAAACTCACGCCCCACTAAATAGTTCTCCTAAGTCTTCAAAGCATGCATAACAGAATAAAACTCCTTATCATATATAGCCCATTTACGCCTCGTATTGCTGAGTTTCTCACTTAAATAAGCTACTAGTCTCTTATTTTGTGAAATGACAGCTCATATTGCCACACCACTAGCGTCACACTCAACTTCAAACGAGGCCTCAAAATTGGGTAGTGCTAAAACTAGGGCGGTGCATGATTTCTCCTTTAGCACAACAAAGCTAGTTTCAGCTTCTTCACTCCATTGGAACTTCCTTTTCTTCAGACATTCTGTAATAGGTGCCACAATACTACTGAAATTTTTGATAAAACACCTATAGAAGGTCACCAACCCATGAAAACTTTGGACATCCTTTACTATTTTTTGGGTAGGCCACTCCCAAATTACTCGAATCTTCTCTTCATCCACTTGATGCCATTTGCCTCAACAATATAGCCTAGGAACAACAACCTATCAGTCATAAAGCTGCACTTCTTCAGGTTCACGTACAACTTGTTTTTTTGCAAAACTGTTAGTACCTCGCGCAAGTGTTGAATGTGCTCTTCGTCTGCTTGACTATAAATGAGAATATCGTCAAAATAAACAACTACAAACTTTCCAATAAAAGGTTTCAATACCTGATTCATTACTCTCATAAAAGTACTTGACGTGTTCGTCAACCCAAATGGCATCACAAGCCACTCATACAAGCTTCTTTTGTCTTAAAAGTTGTTTTCCATTCGTCCTCATGTCTAATTCGAATCTGTTGGTATCCACTTCATAAATCAATTTTCGTAAACACTTGTGCCCCATGTAACCTATCAAGCATGTTATCTAGCTTTGGAATCGGAAACTTGTACCCTACAGTAATTTTATTAATGGCCCTACTATCCACACACATCCTCCAACTCCTATCTTTCTTTGGTGTTAATAAGGCAGGAACTGCACATGGACTCATGCTCTCTTGGATGTACACCTTTGTCGGTAATTCCTCCACCTTTCTTTCAGAATCTCACTCTCCTTTGGACTCAACCTATAATAAGGCAGGTTCGAGAAACTAGCTCTAGGAATTAGATCAATATAGGGCTAAATATCCCTTATAGGTGGTAAACCGTCAGGTAAATCCTTTAGCATCATCTCACTAAATTCTTCTAACAATGGCTTGATTTCTTCTGGGTACTCTTCTATGTTCAATTCTCCTTCAATGGTTAATACTTGCTTCACAATCAACGCATGCATCACCTTTGATGCCTTGAAAGCAACTTCTAACTCTGACCCAAAATGTGTAATAGTAAAGGTCTTCCCCTCCACTTGAGAAGCTTTGGTTTTGGAACTCTTTTTCATTGGCAGCAAGGTGAATTTGACACCATCTTTTTCGAACTTATAAGTATTTTCTCTCTTATCATATTGTGCCACCACATTGAATTGCCATGGTCTACCAAATAATAAATTACAAGCATCCACATCCACAACATCAAAATACACCTCATCCTTGTATTGCCCAATGGAAAAATTAACCTTGCACCGTTTTGTTACTTGAATTTTCTCTGCTGCCTTAATCCACCCAATAGTGTATGTGTTGAGGTGCTTCTTAGTTTTCAAACCCAATTTCTCAACGTCTTTGCTAATAATATTTTCACAACTACCACTGTCAATAATCACATCAAATAAAAAGTTAGTGATAGTGCACCTGGTTTGAAATAATTGATGTCGCTACATGTTGTCCCCTTGTTTTGGCGTCAACTTTAGTCTCTTCACCACATAGTTCTGGCCATCATCTTCATCATCCTCATACTCATCATCATCCCCATCTGGACCACAATAAACTTCATCATCCTCTCATTCTCGTTCCATAACATGGACTGCTTTTTTGAGAGGACAGTCGCTTGATCTATGACCAGGTTGGTGACATTGCAACACTTCCCAGGTATCGGTTTCGCATAGGGATTTGTAGTTTTTTGCCCTTCCTTCGTATCTACTATCTTCTGTTTTCCAGCCGCCCTTTCTTCTTTGAACCGGTCATTGCGTGTAAGAACATCTTGACTTGCCTTATTCTTTTCATTATTTGTTCTATAATTCTCCCCGCTATAATTCTTGCGTGAATAATCTGGTATACTCTTCTCTTGCAACAACAATTCAGCATTTAATGCAAAGTTTTGTGCCTTCGCTAAATTCCACATTACTTGCATCCCTATTTTGTCTTTGATAATTGCTTTTAAACCTTTCAAATATCTAGCAACCTGCTGGCCTTTAGTCACCCTCAAGTCATTCTATTTTGCTAACCTCATAAACTCTGCAGTATAATCATGCACAGATTTCTGCCCTTGATGACATCTCTAATACTGTTGGAATAAGATTTGTTCATAATCAGTAGGGGTATTCAAAAAAATGCAAAACGGTTCGATTACAGTTTAAAAAATTCAAAAAATCAGATTTTCAGTTCGGGTATCGGTTCAGGAAAAAAAATGGTTAACTGAAACCGGTTTAGGGAACCGATTTTACAAATAATAATAATAATAATAATAATCTAAACTAAATCCCTAAATTCACTCAACCTAAAATCCCAACCCAAATTCCTGATATCCCTTCTTGTTAGTGTATGCCCTAGGAACCAATCGTGTCATCGGTTCCGAGGCATTATGTTTTGTATATATATGTGAATGTATATAGTTTGTATATACATTTTATCTTATCACCGCCTGCACCGCGTTCCCTCCATGTGGCCATCGTTCCAAGCTGTGGCTTTGTTTCTTTCAATTTATAGTCTTCTTGATGATGAGGAGCAGATAGGTGGTTCATTGTCGCTAGCTTGAAGATACCTCTTCTGGCGTATTCTCACTAAATTTCTTCTTGCTGCAAGCTGCAAGTTGTTTTTATGTTGGTTGTCGTGACTTCTTCAATCTCCGTGTCTTTTTATCTGCAATGGCGCCAATGAAATTAGCTAATGCCGGCCGTAGATTCAGCTATAGAAACTGCAGTAGTTTTTACTGCTTTTGTAGCTTTAGTGAAAATTTATTATCATCAGGTTGTATTGAGGAAGAGATTTTGCAACATATGAGGTGGGGATATTTTTCCAGACTGTATTGAGGTATGGATCTAAAGATAAACTACCTTTGGCATACAAAATATCAACTTTTGTTAAAGTTGTTGATAATCATCCCCTTTATGACTTACTCCTAAGCCATAGGTTTTCTCTTCCCAAGAAAGTTCCGAACAGGGAATGCTCTTTTCTTGTTGTAAACACATATTTCGTGTCATGATTTTCAAGGCATTTGGGAATTTTGAGTTGATGAGTAACTGCGGTGCCAAAAGGGTTTTAGCTACAGCTTGAGTTCTCTTTTGTTTAGGAGTAGATTCAATGATCCCCCAATATTGGACTTAACATTATAAGCATCTGCCACTATCTCTACCAGCTTCATATTGCCTTTTTCCTTGCTGTGCAAACAAAAGAATCTTAATATTAAAAGGAAAATTAGGGGAGGATGGTGAAGTTTTTGATTGAAAAAGTGCTCTCTGCCTGCATTATCAAGCGAGCTGGAGTGGAAATTAGTAATGCGGACTATTGCTCTGTTAATTGCATTAATGCTCAGCAGGACCACACTAATTACCATATATTATGTGTCTACGGAATTCAAGGAGATTTGATCCTGAAATTTTCACTGCTAAGTGATCGATACCCCACTTGAGAGGACAAAGATAACTTTTAGAAATTAGATAAGGAGAATTAGTGCATGCTCACTTTCCTAGATTCTTTAAGCTTAGTGATCTTATTATACTGTCAAAGATAATCTTTTAGAAATAAATATACATATATTCTTCTACTTGATGTTACAGTATAATCTTGCTACCACATTGCTTTTCACTCTTTACAACTAAAATATTTTTAGCATCTCAAGTATTGGTTGTAGAGTAATTTTGTTTGAGGCATGCAATGACTTTGGCTGGCCCTGTACTGTATAGACTATTTTTTCTTTCTTCAGTGGAGCTAACGGGAAGGGAAGGCACACTAATGATTATAAAGAAAATGCAAAGAAGTAAAGCAGAATGGTGAGCTCAAAGAAAAGCAAAGCAAAACAAAAAGCTTAAGGGTGTATGACCTTGCACATAAAGATGCTTTTAACCAGTATTCTCCTCTTTATTCCCCTTTAATCTATTCCCACATTCAGTTCTACTTTTTTCGCTTAAACTAAAATATCCATGATGCTTTACCCAAGGCAGTCCCAGCGGTTGAACATGGTTATGCTCTTGGCAGAGTCTTCATATTTAGGTTTTGGATAGCATTTATGTGTTGACCTGCTAGGAAAAGTAAAAGAAAAAGAGGAGATTGGTTTGAACTTGGTGATATTTTCTTTTCGGGCATGGACGTGTCATTGATTTCAGAAGCTGGAAGCCTGGAACTAATATAAAATTTCAAAGATACCGTGACCATCATATCCATGGATAACTTTTTCCTAAATTCATCTGTTAGAAGTGATTGATTGATTGACCCACCGTTGAAATGATTTTAATTTTGCATATTCTTATTATGTGATATGTGTTGGCATAAATTCCCTGTGCCCACTAAATGAAAACTGATTATATTTTATATGCTTCTGCAGTGTTCTGATGCTGTGCTTAGATGATACCTCTCATATTATCGGTTAGAAATCTTAGATGAAAGTTAAAACCAGAGTGTTTTTCAGTAGTTTTAGCGAAGGATATTAGAGATTATCTCACTGCTTTGGTCTTTATAGTCATAATACTAGCAATATGGTATAGTTGTGGCGACAAGAGAGAAAAGATGGTGACATTTCGCAGAAATTTCTGAATCACTCTGGAAAAATTCTAGGAGAAACAACCCAAACTTCTAGATTTGGCTAATTTGAGCATTAGACCTTTTATTGAGATTTCAGAGAGGTTGAGGAATATTATTCTCAAAATCACATGACATGCTTACTGACGTAGCGAGTTAGCATAATGAAACATGATAGAACTCGACTATACATTTAGGGTTGATAAAACAGTTTTAATCCAAAAACTTAAGCCTCAATGTTTGAGATAAATTTTGAATAATTCATTGAATAGCATCCAAAACGAAAATAGTTTATATAGGGTGACAACCAACCCTAATGAGACTCCTAATAACAAAGGAAAAAATATAAATTAATTAAAACAAGAAAACCCAAATAAAATAGAAAAATCGTGTAAAACTAAAACATTCCTGAAACACGCCAAAACGGTGGATTTTGACCTTGAAACCCCCTTCAAATGGCTTAAATTGGGTTGCCACGTCGTCAGACTCGAAAAGAGCTTTCCGTAGATATCTTACGGGCCCTGTAACTCCTCTTGGATCAAAAGTTTGGCCATTTGAATGAGACATGCTCATTAGGATCTTTGGGCTTTGTATGGACTTCTGATGCTCAGCCTGCTCCATGAATTTCTCCGCTAGACATTCTACGTCAGTCCCCTCCACTTAGAAAAACTCCAACCTCGGTTAAGTTGGGCATCGGGATACAAGGGTTTGTCAAGAGAGTGAAATGAGTAAATATCTGCCATGTTAACATCTTAGAAATTTCCATTGTGTCTGGCAGATCCACAACGTAGCATTGTCATTGATCTTTTGCAAAATCTGGCAATGCCCATACCTCTTAGGCTGTAGCTTATTATAATTCTCTACTGGAACCTTTCCTTGCAAAGAAACACCAGCACTGATCGCCAACTTCAAAAATCTTTTTCTCTGGCTTGTTGGTCTGCAGCTTCTTATACTTGGTATTAGCTTGCTCTAACTTCTGGTTCACCTCTGCTTGAACATCTTGCCAATGAGTAGCCATATTTTCTGCAGCTGCACTACAGCAGGGACTTTCAGTAGCTTGATCAAGTCGAGAGCATGCTGCGGGGGCTTGGTGTACACAACAAAAAAGGAGACTTCCCTGTGGCGTTATGGTAGTGCTTTGTAGGCAAATTCACTTGCGATAAAGCTACATCCCACTGTTTTGGTTTATCGCTACAAATACTTGAAATCAAATTGCCAAGAGTTTTGTTCACAACTTCATTTTGACCGTCGGTTTGTGGATGAGCAGTATTGCTATAATTCAGAGAGGAATCAAACTTCTTCCACAATGTTCTCCAAAAAGTCCAAGGAATTGGCTGTCTGATCAAAAGTATGGATTTAGGCACCCCATGCAGACTGACACCCTCTTGAAAAACAATTGGCTGTTCAGTTTGCATCTGACGTCTTCTTACAAGGAATAAGTGCGCTATCTTAGAAAACTTGTCAACCACAACAAAAATAGAATCTACGCCCCTTTGTGTCCGAGGCAATCCAAGCACAAAATCCACAGATAAATTCTCCCAAATATTTTCTAGAATAGGTAAGGCATATACAAACCATGTTTTGGGACTGCCCCCTGGCAGTTTGACATAGTAACATCGCTACACAAACCTTGTCATGTCTCTCCTCAAATGTGGCTAATAATATCGATCACCAATAGCCAAGCGTTCTATCACACCTAGTGACCGCAGACCTCCACTATGCAAATCTCAATAAGCTTCTCTCTCAAGGAAATTTTAGGATGCAAAGTGGTTGCCTTGTGTTGTATATTTCGCAAGTGTACAAAATCGTGCAAGTAATAAAGTGTATGAATACGATATCGAACAAGGGAATTATTATTATCAATTACCAATTAAACTATCGTATTACTATTTGATTAATCCAATTGTATCAAGGAAAACCTAATTAATAAAAAGAAAAAACAATTGAAATTAAAAGAAACTGATTAAATAAATCTTTGGGTTTAAAGCAAGATGACTAGACCTAGGGCAAGATTTCACACCAACTCTTATTCATATATATCAATCACTTATGCTAGTTTCATTAAGCTCTTCTTATGGTCAAACTCCCTAAATTTTCAATAATTTCTCCTCGACGATTATCAAATTAACTCCTAATTACTAACTCAATTATTCTAATCAGATTTAAGCAATTGAAGTCATTACGCTCTGGAGTTTACCAAAACCTCACAAGTCACGGTAACTTATCTCTAGCGTTCGCTCAACCTATGGTTTTACTACCGTAAACCAACTAAGTATCATCTCTTGATCTCAACTTAGTCCATTAATTCATTCAATTCTTGGGCCCTTAAGAATTAAAAGCATTAGGAATAATATAAAAACCAGGAAGAAATCTTAATAAAAATCAACATAAATAATCAACACATAATCAAGAGATTGGGCTACATCTTATCCCTAGAGAATAAATTAAGTTCATAATCAACATGAAGAAACAATCATCTTTATTAAAATAAGAAACGTGAGTTCAAGAAAGAAATAAGAAGACTTCTCTATATGGCATCAAAAGCTCCAGAAATTCTGTCACTTTGATCTCTCTTGCGTTAGCCTCCTCTAATTCTCCCCAAAGGATCCCCAAAATAATGTTAAAGACTTCTATTTATATCCACAAGGGTTAGGGTTTTATTTTCCATATTCTATTTAGTTTAGGACTCTAAACCCTATTTTCTTGATAAAAAAATGGAAGAAAAATTCCTAATTGTCGTGACGGTGCCTCGGCATTGTACTGCAGCATTGTGCTATGGCGTGGTCATTTTGGACAAAGTGTGCTGCGACACAGTGATAACTTCTTCTTTAGTTCAAATCTCACCTCATTCCTCAACACTTCAGAGATGACATTTTTTTAGCACGATAACGATAGAATCTGGAGAAGTGGTAAACATATAAAATGTAACCCTTTGAATCAGCTTTCCAACAGTCAAAGAATTGCCTTTATATTAGGTCTCCAGCTCAAGTTATTGTCAAAAAACTGAAGACAGCTCAAACTAGAGCGTAATCTAGAATCTCTTCTTATTTCAAAGGTCCATAACTTCTTCGATTCAGCTCCGATTCTCGATCCGTTTGTTTTTACCCATCGCTCATTCCATTGCCGACATGATTCTTCATCCAAGCATAACATTTATTGCTAATAACCTGAAAAACACTTAAACACACCCGTATCTTATAAAGACAATTATGAAAATATTAAGCAACTTTACCAAATTAAGCATAATTTCTCACAAAAATCCCCATAAACCACTAAGTAAATGTGTATTTCAAACTCTTATCACAAACGCCAGCCAGCTTCTTGCTAGTCCCTAGCAAGCTAAGCGATAAACAAGTCTTTACTTGAAAACAAACAAAATAAATCTATCCTAAATTACTTCCGTAGATTGTCACGGTTACATTTAGCATATGCAACAAGCCCTAAAAATCCCTAGGCGACCCTAGTTGGGTGAGTTGTAGTCTTGTGAGGGTTTCTAGTAATGATACCCCAAACATCTAAACCTAACCTCACCTAACAACTAAGACTCAACAAACATTTTAGGATCCATACATATAATTGTCTAAAAAATTGTGTCAATGTGAACAAATCGAATGTTAGCACCACGCAATATAAAGAATACGCAATTTCAACTACACTTTTTATTGACTCTCTCAATCATTCACAAAACGTTCATCCAAAAACCCGAATGATTATATGCATAGCTTTCATAGGCAGTAAGAAAATAAAACAAATGTATAATCAAACTCATAGCTCACTTTTCAAACCACTCTCCACTAATGTAGAATACAATCACTACCCGATCATTAGGGGTCCGTTTGGTTCATTATTCTGATACTTTTTAGAATAATATTTTGAAAAAAGTTAAATTGGGTGGTTATTACGATGTAAATTCAGAAATTAAAAAAATACCTGCTATGTTTGTTTATTTACTAAACACCCTTATAATAAAATATTAAAAGTTACAAAAAACACCCCCAACTCACCCATTAAATACAACAGCCGGCCACCACCGCCGGAGAGTAGTCGGAATCGTCGTATCGGCGCATGACCAGCTGGATCTTGCCGTTCGTGCACCGATATGGCCTTTTCCGGCTAGATCTGGTCGCATACGATGACCAAAGATATGACCGTCTTTGATGGTCAACGATGACCAATCTTGCGTCTTGACGACTGACTACGGCCAAAGATCTGGCGTCAAGATTTGGCCTTTTCCGCCAGATCCATTCGGTGCACTATCGGCCAAATTCACCGGTAGTGCGCCATTATACTAAATTTCGACTAGATTCAACCGTTAGTGGTGGCCAAAATCTGGTAAATGCGGTTGTTGGAGTGTTTTTGTAATTCTAAAAAGAATTTTGGAGGTGTTTAGTTAAATTAACAAATTTAGGAGGTTTAAAAGAAATTGAATATATAGAATAATATTTTGAGAATAAGCTAATTTTACTGTTTACTTTATTGGGAAAACTTATATGGTATTTTGAAGAGTGAATCAAACGAGCCTAGGTCTTTATCATGGTTGTAACGTTAGGCTAGGTAATAGTTTATGAAACGCAAATGAATTTTTAACAAAATGTAAGAGACTTAATATTTTACAATAAATGACCATGAACAATCTCCTCTTTGCTTCCCTTCTCATTTACCATCTACCCTTTCACATTGATTGAACCCTACCTTCCAGCATTAGCACAAACCCTCATGTAATTTATCTCATTTCAAGTTCTTCTCACCAACTACTTCTTTCTATTTTCTGCAATTTTTTTTTTCTTTGCACTTTTTTTTTCATAGGAAGATAGTAACTTATAAACTCAACTGTCTACCCACCTTACTTCTACTATTATTATTATTTTTTTTTAACCCCTAACCTATCTCATTGCATAACTCGGGTTTTGGTCCAAAAGATGCTTTTTTTTTTCACACTCTTTTTTTTTTTCATGACTTTTTCTCTAAGGTCACCCCAAATTAAGTCTCTCACATTAAGATGGGTCGGAAAGTGTTTCAGGCTTTATCGTCAGTGAGATATAGGAGTTTTATAAAAAAAAAAAAAAATAAGGCTTACCAAGTGTATAATCAGAGCTCAAAGGGTTAACTAGGGATACATAATATAAGTTGGCTTGAAAGCTCAATCGTTCAAAGAAAATGGCCTAAATCATATCCTAACAATCGGATTCTAGGATTTCGCCCAAATGGTGATCAAATGAGTTCTAGAATTATACACAATTTCACAAAAAAATATTGCCCATAAAACAGACATAAAACGTCTCTAAGTTTATGAATTACTCAACCAATCAAACTCATTCCCAAGAGAGTTAAACTAAATGCAGTTGTCATCTACTATTATCTATACTAAGCGAAAGTTAAAAATTTCAATGTCACAAATTTACATCATGGTCTTATCATTGACTTATATATGAGTTCTAAAACAAAACAAAATACATTGACTCTTTGACCTTACAACACACCTAAAACAATTCCACCTAAAACTTTTAAAGACATAATTAAAAACAAAAGATATTCAAAGATGTCCATCAAACGAAACTAAATTTGGCCATTAAAAAAAAAATATTCCTTACCCCCAACATTGAGATAACATGTCTTCAATGTGCAAAGAGAATAACAACAATACCTTTTGTGTGCAACATTTAGTGTGAGATAATCGCGCAGGCATGCATAATGTCTATCGTTGCCATAGTCATCGGAAATCTAGTCAAAAGAAAACAATTATATGTGCTTTCTTGGCCAACTTAGTGAGCATAAAAGAAATTATGGGTGAAACATAAACAACTACCAGATCAAACCAAACCAAAGTTATCACAACTTAACACTAAACGAAAATCTAAAATAATTTAAAACAAAATAAAATTAAAGTAAAGACTGGTTGCCTCCTAAGAAGCGCTTTATTAGAGTCATAAACTCGACTTTTGGACTCTTTCAATCTGGATCATCTAGGAAAATCCAACCCTCATATCTTTAATGCCACCATCTACATAAAGCTTCAATTGCTTTCTTTCCCTCTTATTCTCAATTTCCTCCTCCAGAGTCCTAAAATTGACAACACATGTTTCTAGGGGTAAATGAGGGTATTTTTTCTTCTAAGGTCTCACTACTTTATCTTCAGGATGCTAATCTTAAAGCAAATATCTAACTTGGGTGGGCATTTCATATTATCAAAAACATTAAATTCAACTTGTTCATCCTTACCCTTAGATTAATTTTCCTTGATGACTATCAATGTTCTACCCGTAAGAAAAGGTCTTCTAAATTAGAGGCACCTCCGATCTTTTTCCATATCTAATACAATAAAATCTACTGGGAAAATTAGTTTATCTACTTTTATTAAGACATCCTCTACTACTCACCTATGATTTTTTTATAGACCTATTTGCTATTGAAGATGAACGGTGGTTAGTTTTACTTCCTCTAGGTCTAGTTTCTTATAAATTGAAAAGGGTATCAAATTTACATATCATTTGATCACATAAAACCTTATCAAATGAACACTACCTATTGTGCAGGAATTGTGAAACTCCCTGGATCTATGAGCTTTTGTGGTAGTTTTTTCAATAGCAACGCACTACACTTTTCCGTAAGCATCACCATCTCATGTTCTTCAAACCTTCTCTTCTGTCAGAATCTCCTTTAAAAACTTTGCATACTTCAGCATTTGCTCCAACATATTTATAAAATGATGTTAATATGTAAGTTCTAAACATGTCCATGAAATTACCGAATTGCTTGTCTAATCTTTGTTTCTGCACTCTGTGAGGATACGGAGGGTCGTGTCATCGTTTGTAGCAGCATGGGTATTTTATCATTTTTCTGTCCTTGTGCTGCGCACACTTGCTTCTGTTTCCTGCTATGTTGCGACACTGTGCTACGACACTTGCTTTTGTCTTTTGCTGTACTGTGACATTATGTTGCGGCATACTTGGTTTTGCCCTCTTTTTCATCTTCGAGTTTTTCCCGTTTTCTCCTTATTTGCTTGCTTCCTTCAATCCTTATCACTTCCAGCATGATAGCATTGACTCTTTCCTTCAGATTCTTCTCGGTATCGGTCAACATTTTCCTTGAACTCTTCCCGCTAAAATATTGTGATTTTTCCCATTTGAGTTTCAAGATTTCTTATGGAAGCGGATTGGTTTTGCCACAAATACATCTTTTGGAGTTAGCTTCATTCTTGTCAAATCTCTTTCCTGACTCCTCCATGAATTTAGTGAGCACACTCGCCATATTAGATCTCTTCTCTGAGGTTGGAAGCTCGATGTGGTTTGGCTCATTGTTGTTATCCACGAAAAGTTTAAGATGATTTCACCATTCTGGAGTGTATGTGCCAGAATACGGATCCCCTTGCCGTTTGAAAGTTGTTGACATAGTAAGCTTGTTCCGGTTGAGCAAATTGATTCCCTTCTTGACAATCCTTAGATAAATGATTTCCTGCACGAAGTTCACAGTTAGAAAAGATACGATTCAATCGCATTTGCCTTCAGGGCAACTCCCAATGGCTTTTAGATGATTGAAGTTGAGCGCCAATGTAGTGTAGCCATCAACTTCATGCACTCCCCCTGCTTTCATATTGAATTTCCTCCGAAGTTCTCATGTAGTTATTGCTCGCCATTACTTCAATCAGATTATGAGCTTCATCCTTGTTTTGTTATTCAAAGCTCCCCCACTTGCAGCATCAATCATCACTTGTATATTTGACAACAACCCATTGTAAAACGTCTGCACTTGCGACCATATGGTAGCCCATGGTGAGGACACCTCTGTAAGAGATCTTTATATCTCTCCCAACCTTCATAAGTGACTCTCTCTGTGCGCAAAATTTGTGATGTCACTCCTCATCTTAGCGACTTGACAAGTGGGAATGTTTTATAAGAATGCTGAGCTAACTTATCCATGTAGTAATACTCCTGATGGTAGAGAAATCAATCAAGCCTTAGCTTTATCCCAAAGAGAGAATAGGAAAATTCTAGGCCTAATTACGTCATCGGATACTCCATTGTGTCGAATGTGTTACTAGCTCTAGAAAGTTTGCGATATGCAGGTTGCGATTCTCGATCCATTTGTTTCTACTAATCACTCATTCCGTTGTCGACATGATTCTTCATCCCAGCATAACATTTAACACTAATAACCTGAAAAACACTCAAACACGCCCGTGATCCTGTAAAAGACAATTATGAAAATATTAAGCCACTATCAAATTAAGCCTAATTTCTCACAAATAATCCCCATAAACCACTAAATAAATGTGTTTTTTCAAGTTCTATATCACTCACATGAGAAACCTGTAATGAATGTGAAAATCTTCAACAGGTTGGTTTGCAACACACTGTTCCCATATTTTCTGAAATCTTCATCCGTTTCATATAGTTCCTTCACTGTCTCAAACCCCACAACTTCTTGTCTCATGGTCACCAATAAATCAGCACGTTAACTCAATGCATCTGCTACTTTATTCTGTATTCTCGCTTTGTTTCTTAGCTTAAAAGGAAATTTTTGTAGAAACTGAGTCCACCTGGCATGCATGTCTCTACTAATTCGCTTCTAACTACTTAATACTTCAAGCTTCATGGTCAGAGTACAGAACAACTCACCCCCACTAAATAGTTCTCCTAATGTCTCAAAGCATGCATACAGAATAAAACTCCTTATCAATAAGCCCATTTACGCCTCGTATTGCTGAGTTTCTCACTTAATAAGCTACTAGTCTCTTATTTGTGAAATGACAGCTCAATTGCCACACCACTAGCGTCACACTCAACTTCAAACGAGGCCTCAAAATTGGGTAGTGTTTTAGGAGAAACTCATAAAAAATGAAGTTGAAAGTAGTAAACAACTGAAACGAAACGAAACAAAACATTAGGAATTGAATTCTTACAAAAACAGTCGTACCAAATTAAAGCCAAGAAAAAAAAAGAAAAGAAAGACAATTCATATCATAGTAGAGTCTTCGTATCATACTCATAGTAGAGTCTTCTTTCAAAGCATGCTGTCAGCACGAGATGGTAATCTCCTGAAGAAATTGCTTGGTATGGAGGGTTGCTTACTTCGAAATCTAGGATGTCGTAGCCAAATCAAGCCCGCAACCAAGGCAACTATTTTGAAGGGTGTCACATACAGCACTACTGCCGCAATGAGGCAGAAAATTACAAAGAGGCTGCTTGCTCTTGGGTCTCTCCAGCTCAGCAGTGCCTGAAACCTCTCCCCTTGTGTCGCCATGTCTCCTACTACTGTCTGTATCCTTCCTGCCACACTTCTCAGTCTATCATACCTCATACGCACAACGTCTTGCTGCTTAGAAGTAGGAAAAGTATCAAATTCTTCATCTAGTTCATCTGGGTGAACCGCTTCTGCCCATGAAAGTTTTGTATCCATATGAGGAGGATGCCTTGGACGGAATCGGTAATTCCATATTCCGATCAGGAACATGTATAGGAAAATTGTTGGGAGGATTAATTCCGGATAGCAAATCAATATGAAAAATAGAACATGAACAAGGATTGTAGTTACTGGGTTCTTCCAGTAACGCACTTCACCAAGCCACTTGCTCATAGAGATTACACCCGAAAATAGTGATACAATTCTGAAGAAGTTAGCTTTGCTTCTTCTCATGCTCCACATATGAGAATCTACATCCAGCATATACTCTACTACCTCTTTCCTTAGCGGTGGCTCAGCCCGGCCAAGCCTCACAGCTACTATATTCATGGCCTGATATCTCAGGCTATCTAACTGGTTAACGGTGAAAGGATGCAGATAATGCATTTTTGGCAATAATGGGTGTCCGTAGAGGTAGATCATACTTGCTAGAGATAAGCTGGTAAATCTAACTGCTAATTGGAGTTCCCCCATTTTCTTCACCCCTGATGGACTTAGAACAAGGAGTGGATAGGAGTGTGTGTAAATCCTATCTGTTTCTAGGGTTGATAGCCGGATTCTAACCTTCCCAATTCTTGAATCAAGTTTTGCTCCACTGCCCGATGCTGGTTTTTCATTTCCACCCAAGTGACAGTTGTCGAATACCCCCAGCGTGATCACTGTGCAAGGGTCGTAAACCTCCCAAGTGTACTGCTCGTTCCATTTTGGGTTGAAGCTTTCAAGGAATGTTCTGGTTCGCACCCACTTCAGCCCATATTTGGCAACACAATAGGCATCTGTGGTTCCCCTACCATCCCTCTGTTTCATTGGGAGGAGCCCTTGAGCGCTCAAGATACCTACTTCGAGGATCCCGATTGGCTGCTTCCATAGCTGCCTAGCAGTGGGGCGTTGGTCGCTTATATACATTGTTGATTCATCTAGAACATGATATGCACCCTCAAGGCAGGCTCTCAGATGAATCCTGCTGGAGAACTTGAGTTCATGCCTTTTATCTCCTTCCATGACACCAAACCCAAATTTTTCGAGATTGAACCATTTGGAATGAACCGGGCGGTGATCCAAGCGCCTCTCAAATTTGTTGAGTGGTATACGTATCTTTCCCATAATTTCATCTTTTGCAGGTGTCACTTTATTTTCAATTGTAAGTACCAACTCTTCTTCAAATGGTTCAGCTGCAACAAAGATCAGATCCTCGTTCCAGAGAGGGTTAGTCGTTCGGGTTGGACATAACTTGGTTTTGAGTATCTGGTTTCCAAGTTGAGCCTTCACAAAAGCTTGTGGTAATTGGCTTCTGTCATGTGGCTCTACATCCTGAGCTTCAATCACGTTAACTCTGAGATACCACAATTTGGGTGAAACGTAAACTTTTGATCGGGTATTGAAAACACCCTCTCCATGAACTGTGGCAGCATCTGAGTGCCATGCCTCAGGGAAAGCTTCATCAGCTTGTGTCCCCATCCAAACTGCAAGCATAATCTCTCCTTTCACCTTGCTATCACCTCGACGGTCCTCTAGTCTGTACCATTGTGGTGCCAAAGGGCTATCTGGTGGAACCCTTGTAGGCACTTCATGCATGTCAAATAACACCCTCCCTATGTACTCATCTCTGGCCACCATCTCTCTGTCCCTGACAAATACCTCAAGAACTGACGACTGAATCTTGTCCTTGGAGAATGCAAAAACCTCTTTCCATTCAGGGTTTGTTTTCTTCTCGAAGTGCTTTGTTTTCCCTTTGTAATTTCCAACTTTCACTTCAACGTAAGGATCACAGTTCCCGGTCAGAGGGTTTGTAGGAAGATCTTTGGCTTTCTCAACTCGAACATACAGATAAAACATCTGTTCAACAAGATCATAAGTGCTTGTAGCTCTTTCACTGCTTATCCAACCGCCTGCACCGCGTATCCCTCCATGTGGCCATCGTTCTCCAAGCTGTGGCTTTGTGTCTTTCAATTTATAGTCTTCTTGATGATGAGGAGCAGATAGTGGGTTCATTGTCGCTAGCTTGAAGATACCTCTTCTGGCGGTTTTCTCACTAAAATTTCTTCTTGCTGCAAAAGCTGCAAGTTGTTTTTATGTTGGATTGTCGTGACTTCTTCAATCTCCCGTCTTTTTATCTGCAATTGCACCAATGAAATTAGCTAATGCCGGAGCCGTAGATTTCAGCTATAGAAACTGCAGTAGTTTTTACTGCTTTTGTAGCTTTAGTGAAAATTTATTATCATCAGGAATTGTATTGAGGAAGAGATTTTGCAACATATGAAGGTGGGGATATTTTTCCAGACTGTATTGAGGTATGGAATCTAAAGATAAACTCACCTTTGGCATACAAGAATATCAACTTTTGTTAAGAGTTGTTGATAATCATCCCCTTTATTGACTTACTCCCAAGCCATAGGTTTTCTCTTCCCAAGAAAGTTCCGAACAGGGAATGCTCTTTTCTTGTTGTAAGACACATATTTCGGTGTCATGATTTTCAAGGCATTTGGGAATTTTGAGTTTGATGAGTAACTGCAGGTGCCAAAAGGGTTTTAGCTACAGCTTGAGTTCTCTTTTGATTTTAGGAGCTAGCTACAGAGAGTAGATTCAATGATCCCCCAATATTGGACTTAACATTATAAGCATCTGCCACTATCTCTACCAGCTTCATATTGCCTTTTTCCTTGCTGTGCAAACAAAAGAATCTTAATATTAAAAGGAAAAGTTAGGGGAGGATTAGTGAAGTTTTTGATTGAAAAAGTGCTCTCTGCCTGCATTATCAAGTGAGCTGGAGGTGGAGAATTAGTAATGCGGAAGCTATTGCTCTGTTAATTGCATTAATGCTCAGCAGGACCATCAATAATTACCATATAATTATGTGTCTACGGAATTCAAGGAGATTTGATCCTGAAATTTTCACTGGCATAAGATGATCGATACCCCACTTGAGAGGACAAAGATAGACTTTTAGAAATTAGAATAAGGAGAATTAGTGCATGCTCACTTTCCTAGATTCTTTAAGCTTAGTGATCTTATTATACTGTCAAAGATAATCTTTTAGAAATAAATATACAATATATTCTTTCTCCACTTGATGTTACAGTATAATCTTGCTACCACATTGCTTTTCACTCTTTACAACTAAAATATTTTTAGCATCTCAAGTATTGGTTGTAGAGTAATTTTGTTTGAGGCATGCAATGACTTTGGCTGGCCCTGTACTGTATAGACTATTTTTTTCTTTCTTCAGTGGAGCTAACGGGAAGGGAAGGACACAATAATGATTATAAAGAAAATGCAAAGAAGTAAAGCAGAATGGTGAGCTCAAAGAAAAGCAAAAGCAAAACAAAAAGCTTAAGGGTGTATGACCTTGCACATAAAGATGCTTTTAACCAGTATTCTCCATCTTTATTCCCCTTTAATCTAATTTCCCACTATCAGTTCTACTTTTTTCGCTTAAACTAAAATATCCATGATGCTTTAACCCAAGGCAGTCCCAGCGGTTGAACATGGTTATGCTCTTGGCAGAGTCTTCATATTTAGGTTTTGGATAGCAATTATGTGTTGACCTGCTAGGAAAAGTAAAAGAAAAAGAGGAGATTGGTTTGAACTTGGGTGATATTTTCTTTTCGGGCATGGACGTGTCATTGATTTCAGAAAGCTGGAAGCCTGGAACTAATATAAAATTTCAAAGATACCGTGACCATCATATCCATGGATAACTTTTTCCAGTAAATTCATCTGTTGAGAAGTGATTGATTGATTGAACTCCACCGTTGAAATGATTTTAATTTTGCATATTCTTAATTATGTGATAATGGATTGTTGGCATAAATTCCCTGTGCCCACTAAATGAAAACTGATTATATTTATATATGCTTCTGCAGTGTTCTGATGCTGTGCTTAGATGATACCTCTCATATTATCGGTTAGAAATCTTAGATGAAAAGTTAAAACCAGAGTGTTTTTCAGTAGTTTTAGCGAAGGATATTAGGAGAGTTATCCTTACTGCTTTGGTCTGTATAGTCATAATACTAGCAATATGGTATAGTTGTGGCGACAAGAGAGAAAAAGATGGTGACATTTCGCAGAAATTTCTGAATCACTCTGGAAAAATTCTAGGAGAAACAACCCAAACTTCTAGATATGTGGCTAATTTGAACATTAGACCTTTTAATTGAGATTTCCAGAGAGGTTGAGGAATATAATTCTCAATATCACATGACAGGCTTATCTTGACGTAGCGAGTTAGCGTAATGAAACAATGATAGAACACTATACATTTAGGGTTGATAAACAAGTTTTAATCCAAAAACTTAAGCCTCAAAGATTGAGATAAAATTTGAATAATTCATTGAATAGCATCCAAAATGAAAAATAAGTTTATATAGGGTGACAACCAACCCTAATAAGACTCCTAATAACAAAAGGAAAAAAAATCTAAATTAATTAAAACAAGAAAACCTGAAATAAAATAGAAAAAACGTGCAGAAAACTAAAACAGCCCTGAAACACGCCAAAACGGTGGATTTTGACCTCGAAAACGACCTTCAAATGGCTAAATTGGGTTGCCATATCGTCGGACTCGAAAAGAGCTTTCCATCGATATCTACAGGCCTTGTAACTCCTCTTGCATCAAAAGTTATGGCCTTTTGAATAAGACATACTCATTTAGGATCTTTGGGCTTTACGTATGAACTCCTAACGCTCAGCCCGCTCCATGAATTCCTCCGCTAGACATTCTACGTCAGTCCCCTCCACTTGAGAAAAACTCAACCTCGAGTTAAGTTGGGCATCAAGATATAAGGGTTTGTCAGAAGAGTGAAATGAGTAAATATCCGCCATGTTAAACATCTTAGAAATTTCCATTGTGTCTGGCAGATCCACAACGTAGGCATTGTCATTGATCTTTTGTAAAATCTAGCAAGGCCCATACCTCTTAGGCTGTAGCTTATTATAAGTCTCTACTGGAAACCTTTCCTTGCAAAGAAACACCAGCACCTGATTTCCAACTTCAAAAATTTGTTTTCTGCGATGTTGGTCTGCAACTTTCTTATACTTGGTATATGCTTGCTCTAACTTCTGCTTCACCTCTGCTTGAACATCTTGCCACTGAGTAGCCATATTTTCTACAGCTGCACTAACAGCATGGACTTTCAGCAACTTGATCAAGTCGAGAGCATGCTGCGGGGGCTTGGTGTACACAACAAAAAAAGGAGACTTCTCTATGGCGCTATGAGTAGTGCTGTTGTAGGTAAATTCAGCTTGCGATAAAGCTTCATCCCACTATGTTGGTTTATCGCTACAAATACTTCAAATCAAATTACCAAGAGTTTTGTTCACAACTTCAGTTTGACCATCGATTTGTGGATGAGCAGTATTGCTATAATTCAGAGAGGAATCAAACTTCTTCCACAATGTTCTCCAAAAATGGCTAAGGAATTTGCTGTCTTGATCAAAAGTATGGATTTAGGCACCCTATGCAGACGGGCAACCTTCTTGAAAAACAATTTGGCTGTTCAGTTTGCATCTGACGTCTTCTTACAAGGAATAAAGTGCGCTATCTTAGAAAACTTGTCAACCACAACAAAAACAAAATCTACGCCCCTTTGTGTCTGAGGCAATCCAAGCACAAAATCCACAGATAAATCCTCCCAAATATTTTCTAGAATAGGTAAAGGCATATACAAACCAGTGTTTTGGGACTGCCCCTTGGCTGTTTGACATATGTAACATCGCTGCACAAACCTTGTCACGTCTCTCCTCAAATGTGGCTAATGATATCAATCACCAATAGCAGCAAGCGTTTTATCACGCCCCAGGTGACCAGCAAGACCTCCACCATGAAAATCTCGAATAAGCTTCTCTCTTAAGGAAATTTTAGGGATGCAAAGTTGGTTGCCTCGTGTTGTGGATTTTCGCAAGTGTACAAAATCGTGCAAGTAATAAAGTGTATGAATATGGATATCGAACCCAAGAGAATTACTATTATCAATTACCAATTAAACTATCCTATTACTATTTGATTAATCCAAATTGTATCAAGAAAAACCTAAATAAATTAAAAAAAAATTGAAATTAAAAGAAAACTGATTAAAATAAATCTTTGGGTTTAAAGCAAGATGATTAGACCTAGGGCATAGATTTTACACCAACTCTTATTCATTTATATCGATCACTTATGCTAATTTCATTAAGCTCTTCCTATAGGTCAAACTCCCTAAATTTCCAATAATTTTCTCTCGAACAATTATCAAATTAACTCCTAATTTCTAACTCAAATTATCTCTAATCAGATTTAAGCAATTGAAGATCATTATGCTTTATGGAGTTTACCAAAACCTCACAAGTCGCGGTAACCTATCTCTAACGTTCGCTCAACCTATGGTTTTACTATCATAAACCAACTAAGTATCATCTCTCGATCTTAACTTAGTCCATTAATTCATTCAATTCTTGGGCCTTTAAGAATCAAAAGCATTAGGAATAATAATAAAACTTAGGAAGAAATCTTAATAAAAATCAACATTAATAAATCAACACATAATCAAGAGATTGGGCTACATCTTATCCCTAGAGAATAAATTTAGTTCATAATTAACATGAAAGAAACAATCATCTTTATTAAAATAAGAAACATGTGTTCAAGGAAGAAATAAGAAGACTTCTCTATATTGCAAATCAAAAGCTCCAGAAATTCAGTCACTTTGATCTTCTCTTGCGTTAGCCTCCTCTAATTCTCCCCAAAGAATTTCCAAAATAATGCTAAAAGACTTCTATTTATATCCCACAAGGGTTAGGGTTTTATTTTCCATAATTATATTTAGTTTAGGACTTTTAACCCTATTTTCCTAATAAAAAACAGAAGAAAAATTCCTAACTGTTGTGATTATGCCTCGGCATTGTGCTGCAGCGTGGTCGATTTTGGACAAAGTGTGCCAACACAGTGATAACTTCTTCTTCTTTAGTTCAAATCTCACCTCATTCCTTAGCACTCCAAAGATGGCAATTTTTGAGCATGATAACGATAGAATCTGGAGAAATGGTAACAATAAAATGTAACCCTTTGAATCAGCTTTCCAACAGTCAAAGAGTCACCTTTATATTAGGTCTACAGCCAAGTTATTGTCAAAACACCGAGGCATGCTCAAACTAGAGCGTAATCTAGAATCTCCTCTTTATTTCAAAGCTCCATAACTTCTTCGATTCAGCTCCGATTCTCGATCCGTTTGTTTTTACCCATCACTCATTCCATTGCCAACATGATTCTTCATCCGAGCATAACATTTATTGCTAATAACCTGAAAAACACTTAAACACACTCGTGATCTCATAAAAGACAATTATAAAAATATTAAGTAACTTTACCAAATTAAGCCTAATTTCTCACAAATAATTCCCATAAACCACTAAGTAAATGTGTATTTTCAAACTCTTATCACAAACGCCAACCAGCTTCTTGCTAGTCCCTAGCAAGTTAAGCGATAAAACAAGTCTTTTAGCTTGAAAACAAAAACAAAAACAAAATAAAATTTATATCTAAACTATCCTAAATTACTTCCGTAGATTGTCACGGTTGCATTTAGCATATGCAACAAGCCCTTAAACCCCTAGGCGGCCCTAGTTGGATGAGTTGTAGTCTTGTGAGGGTTTCCAGCAATGATACCCACAAACATCCAAACCTAACCTCACTTAGACTCAAAACTAAAGACTCAAACAAATATTTTAGGATCCATACATATAATTGTCTCAAAAATTGTGTCAATGTGAACAAATTGAATAGTTAACAACACGCAAATATAAAGAATAAGCAAATTTCAACTACACTTTTGTTATTGACTCTCTCATAATCATTCACAAACCATTCATCCAAAAACCCAAATGATTATATGCATAGCTTTCATAGGCAAAGTAAGAAAATAAAACAAATGTATAATCAAACTCCATAGACTCACTTTTCAAACCACTCTCCACTAATGTAGTATCCAATCACTACCTTGGATCATTAGGTCTTTATCATGGTTGTAACGTTAGGCTAGGATAATGGTTTATGAAAGAACGAAAATGAATTTTTAACAAAATGTAAGAGACTTAATATTTTACAATAAATGACCATGAACAATCTCCTTTTTGCTTCCCTTCTCATTCACCATCTACCCTTTCACATTGATTGAACCCTTCCTTCTAACATTAGCACAAACCCTTATGTAATGTATCTCATTTCAAGTTCTTCTCACCAGCTACTTCTTCCTATTTTTCTACAATTTTTTTTCTTTTTCTTTTTTTTTTTTTCATAGGAAGGTAGTAACTTACAAACCCAAATGTCTACCCCACCTTACTTCTACTACTATTATTAATTTTTTTTTAACCCCCAACCTATCTCATTGCATAAACTCGGGTTGTGGTCCAAAAGATGCATTTTTTTTTTTTTCATGAGTTTTTCTTCTAAGGTCACCCCAAATTAAGTCTCTCACATTAAGATGGGTCGGAAAGTGTTTTAGGCTTCATCGTCAAGGTGAGATATAGCAGGTTATAAAAAAAAATAATAAGACTTACCAAGTGTATAATCATAGGCTCAAAGGGTTAACTAGGGATACAATAATATAAGTTGGCTTAAAAGGCTCAATCGTTCCAAAGAAAATGGCCTAAATCATATCCTAAGCAATGCAGATTCTGGGATTTCGCCTCAAGTAGTGATCAAATGATTTCTAAAATTTATGCACAATTTTCACAAAAAATTTATTGCCCATAAAAACACATATAAAACGTCTCTAAGTTTCCGAATTACTCAACCAATCAAACTCATTCCCAAGAGAGTTATAACTAAATGCAATTGTCATCTACTATTATCTCTTTACACTAAGCGAAAGTTAATAAAATTTCAATGTCACAAATTCACAATCATGGTCTTATCATTGACTTATGTGTGAGTTCTAAAACAAAACAAAATACATTGACTCTTTGACCTTACAACACACCTAAAACAATTCCACCCAAAAGCTTTTAAAGGCATAATTAAAAACAAAAGATATTCAAAGATGTCCATCAAAAGAAACTAAATTTGGCCATTAAAAAAAAAATATTCCTTACCCCTAACGTTTGAGATGAACATTGTCTTCAATGTGCAAAGAGAATAACTACAACACCCTTTGTGCACAACATTTATGTGGAGATAAACGCGCGAAGGCATGCATAATGTCTATCGTGTCCATAGTCATCGGAAATCTAGTCAAAAGAAAACAAACTATATGTGCATTTCTTGGCCAATTTAGTGTGCATAAAATAAATTACGGGTGAAACATAAACAACTAACAGATCAAACCAAACCAAAGTTATCACAACTTAACACATCAAACGAAAATCTAAAATAATTTGAAAACAAAAATCAAAATTAAAGTAAAGTAAAGAGCTTGGGTTGCCTCCCAAGAAGTGCTTTATTAGAGTCATAAACTTGACTTTTTGACTCTTTCAATCTGGATCATCTAGGAAAATCTAATCCCTCATATCTTTAATACCACTATCTACATAAAGCTTCAATTGCTCTCTTTCCATCTTATTCTCAATTTCCTCCTCCAGAGTCCTAAAATTGACAACACATGTTTCTAGGGGTAAATGAGGGTATTTTTCTTCTAAGGTCTCAGCTACTTTATCTTCAAGGATGCTAATCTTAAAGCAAGTATCTAACTTGGGTGGGCATTTCATAGTATCAAAAACATTAAATTCAACTTGTTCATCCTTACCCTTAAGATTAGTTTTCCTTGATGAACATCTATCAATGTTCTACCCGTAGATAGAAAAAGGTCTTCCTAAAATTAGAGGCACCTCCAGATCTTCTTCCATATCTAATACAATAAAATCTACTGGGAAAATTAGTTTATCTACTTTTATTAAGACATCCTCCACTACTCCCCTATGATATTTTATAGACCTATTTGCTAATTGAAGATGAACAGTGGTTAGTTTTACTTCCTTTAGGCCTAGTTTCTTAATGTATCAAATTTACACTAGCACCTGATCACATAAAACCTTATCAAAATGAATACTACCTATTGTGCAAGGAATTGTGAAACTCCCTGGATCTCTGAGCTTTTGTGGTAGTTTTTCCAATAGCAATGCACTACACTCTTCCGTAAGCATCATCGTCTCATGTTCTTCAAACCTTCTCTTCTTGGTCAGAATCTCCTTTAAAAACTTTGCGTACTTTAGCATTTGCTCCAACATGTCTGCAAAATGAATGTTAATGTGTAAAGTTCTAAACATGTCCATGAACTTACCGAATTGCTTGTCTAATCTTTGTTTCTGCACTATGTGAGGATACGGGAGGGTTGTGTCATCATTTGTAGTAGCATGGGCATTTTCATCATTTTCTGCCCTTGTGCTGTGACACACTTGCTTCCGTTTTCTGCTATGTTACGGCACTGTGCTATGACACACTTGCTTCTGTCTTCTACTGTACCGCGACACTATGCTGCAACACACTTGGTTCTGCCCTCTTTTTCATCTTCTAGTTTTTCCCTTGTTTCTCCTTCTTTGCTTGCTCCCTTCAACTCCTTACCATTTCTCAGCATGATAGCATTGACTCTTTCATTCGGATTCTTCTCGTTATCGCTCAACAATGTTCCTTGAACTCTTCCAGCTAAAATATTGTGGATTTTTCCCATTTGAGTTTCAAGATTTCTTATGGAAGCGGATTGGTTTTGCAACAAAAGTTCATACTTTTAGAGTTGAGCTTCATTCTTGTCAAATCTTTTTACTGACTCCTCCATGAATTTAGTGAGCACACTTTCCATAGTAGATCTCTTCTCTTGAGGTTGGAAGCGCAGTGGTGGTTTGTGCTCATTGTTGTTACTCCACGAAAAGTTTAGATGATTTCACCATGCTGGAGTGTATGTGCCAGAATATGGATTCCCTTGCCCTCATTGAAAGTTGTTGACATAGTTAGCTTGTTCCGGTTGAGCAAATGGATTCACTTCTTGACAATCCTCAGATAAATGTTTTCCTGCACGAAGTTCACAAGTTAGAAAAGACGATTCAATCGCATTTACCTTTAGGGCAACTCCCAATTGCTTTTAGATGATTGAGAGTTGAGCGGCCAACGCGGTGTAGCCATCAACTTCATGCACTCCCCCTGCTTTCATGTTGAATTTCTCTCCGAAGTTCTCATGTAGTTATTGCTCGCCATTACGTCAATCAGATTATAAGCTTAATCCGGTATTTTGTTATTCAAAGCTCCCCTACTTGCAGCATCAATCATCACTTGTATATTTGGAAACAACCCATTGTGAAACGTTTACACTTGCAATTAGAGGTGGAAAAGCAGCCCGCCCGGCCCGACTTGACCCGACCCGCAACGGGTTGCTTTTAGTGGCGGGTCGGTCCTGACCCGCCCGGCAACATTGGCAGGCCGGGTTAGGCCCGTCAATGTTGGGGAATTGACTGGCCCAACCCGGACCGCCAACCCTAACCCGCCGGGTTGGGCCGGGTTAACCCTCTTTTTCATTTTTTTTTATTTTGTTTAAGTTTAAATGTTTAATTAACTTTTCAAATGAATAATTAACAATTTATAAATGAATAAATGTAATTGTTTTTAGTTAATTGTTAATTTCTTTTCAAATATCAATAATTAAATTAAATTAAATTTTTTTTTTTGTTAACATTCCAAATATTAATTCAATTTTAATACATTAAAATTGTAATATAAGAATAAGTAATTATCATTTATTAAAAAATAAATAAGAAATTACAATAATTATTGCCTCGTTAAAAACCTCACCAGAAAAACTCAATGGGACAAAAACTGGTAAGGAAAAAGAGTGCATAATGACAATTAATTTACAAGTACAATTTACAAAACAACTAATTTTGGGTTCACAGGACTTCCTATCCGTATCATCTATATTACAAAAATGAAATGATTCTATTAAAGTATCGTCGACAACCTCGTATTGACCTTGATGGTGCAACCGTTCCCAACTCAAAGACATGTGAGGACTTCAATCATTTTTGGTGAAAGTGTGTAGTGTATGCCCTAGGAACCAATCGTGTCGTCGGTTCCAAGGCATTAAGTTTTGTATATATAGTGAATGTATATAGTTTGTATATACCTTTTATCTTATCAATAGAAGAAAGTGTTCTTATTTCACATGTGGGTATTGCTCATTTATATATATGTATTACATGTGAAATGTCCGGATGATACAAATCTTTAGAAGATCAAAATCATCAAAGTATTCCCTACATAGGTAATATTAATGGGCAATAATATTACATAGTAGGCAGTTGAAGCCTCCGTAGAAATCATGTGATGGTATTGGTGTGGGTGATTATAAAAGTTATATCACTAGGGTATTAGCATGGATCGCGGTTAGTGAACTGTTTATTGAATTGGCCATTTATGATGAATCACATGGACATTTAAAATGTAGTCAATGATTTATCATAAGATCATACTAGGGTATTTTTAATCTTAAACCTGAGATATCACGGTTGGATTCTGCATAAACGCATATGGTTCATATGGTGTATAAACATGAGGCAATCATGCCATGTGTAATAAGCCGATTTGGCCAGTGTTGTTTATGTGTGAGGACAAGTGATAGTCAAGATGGGACGTTGACTTGATATAGATTGAATCAAGTTCTAGACAAATGTCAAGATACATTGGAAAAGGGAAATCTCCGGCCGGGGTATATAAAATGTTACATGAAAGGTTGTTTCATGGTGACACGTTCCATATGTATTGAATTAAATTAAGATAAGGATTTTGACATACCATGAATCCATTCTTAATTGGGATTAGACAACGGAAGGATTTGATTATACAACATGGATGATTGTAAAAGGTTCGTTGGAGTATATCTTCATGTGTGCTTAGGGGTTATGGAGCATGCTAGTGTACCAATATCAGTGGGAGTTTTGTTCATAAAGAGTTATGACAAAACATATCGAAATAGTCTGTGATATTGGGCCCACGGCTAGGCCACAGTGAACCTAAAAGGTCACACATAAAAACTAAGGAGAATGAAGAAATGCAAAGAGAGTTGATATCCAAGGTTGGCTAGCACCTACCAAAGGTAATAAAGTTATTTATATTAATCATTTTTTTATATAAATTGGATTTTACAAGGGGTTGTAATTGTAACAATTTAAGGGTTAAATTGTTATGTAAACAATTTAAGAGTTAAATTGTTAATTGTGATTATGTTAATCCAATGTATAATTAAAGAAGTTTAACAACTTCATAACAATATGGAATTGTTTAAGGAAGTCCAAAACAATTATTGAATTGTTTAGGATTCCTATATAAAGAAATGATATATGAATTTTTGTGTAGAGAAAAAAAAATCTCTAAACAACCTAAATATCCCTCTGGTCAAATCTCTTCTTCCTTGGTGTGGATACTCTTTTGCTTAATTTCTCTTGAAATTAGAGTTTCCAAGGTTGCTAAGGACTTAAGGTAACATGTTCTACCTTACTTATTTCAATTTGATTGAAATTTTTTTTTAACTATGACTATACTTGTTATAGCATGTATTGCTTGTTCATGCATCCATCTTTCAAAAGTTTAGTCCTCCTTTCATTTAAAATTCTCCACTTGCACTAAATGTTGTTCGGATGAGACGGTTGGAGAACAGGAAAGCGAAAAAATCAAGGAAGTCTTGATAATCCGGAAAAAATATTTTTCTGGCTCTCCAATAGTCTAAGAGATCAATGTGGCTCTCTGTTGTGGATCTACTGGTAACATTTCGGGGTTGCCAAATATGTTGAAGCTCATTACTTGGACGCATGAAAGACAGTAATTAGTTGTTGTTGTTGCGGAGCTTCTGAAGAGGAGGATGTGCTTGGATTCGAGTCCTCTTCGGCCTATTTAGTGCACCCCAAGAGTAGAAGTTCATTTGTTTCTTCTGATGCAGCTTCCCTGGATGTTTCGCCTCTTTGCGGGTTCCCATACCTGTTTTATATTGGAAATATACTTCGAAAAGTGTATTTTTTACCTCTCCTATTTGATTGGCATATACTTCGGTTTGTTAATTTTCACATAAATTGTCAAAAACCATTTCTAAACCTGCTAATTAATTATAGGATCAAATATAGCACCTAAACAATAAAGAAAAGGAATGGGTTTCCATATTTAAAAAAAAAATTTCCATTGCCTTTGGTGCATTTAAATTACATTGTCTTTTGTTTTTTATAATAACTTAGAAATTTTTATAATTGTATGTATTATTAATGGAATAGTAGGATAATACACACTAGAAAGTTGTAAAGTTGATTGGTAAAAAATTTTAAGAAAGAATGAAATACTTTAGCTATTTGCCAATCATTTCTACCAAATATGAGGACCTCCATTATTTGCTACAAAATAACTAATTATATTAGCATAAGGTAAACATGAATCAAGCATTAAATAAGTACTATTCCATCTAACATGCATGTCTAATGCAAAAGTTTAGGAGACATATTGATTTTATACAAGCATCTTGAAATTCAGCATTTCTTATTACTACTAGTAATCCAAGCTAAACAATCTCTATTCTATATTTTTCTTTAATTGTTTTCATACCACTTTTCACAAAAATTAATAACATGGTATGCAAAACGTTGGTGAAAAAACTTCAAATTTATATAAAGGATAATTACTTTGAAAATAATCATAGCTTACTATTAGAACTTGCATTATCTAAAATAAACTTATCATTTTAATAACAATATCATAATCTTCTAAAACTTCAACAATTTTATTATAATTACCACTATGATCAACATCCATTAATCTAAATCCTAATAAGATTTATTTAATTACATTCATTATCAAATAATGACTAGTCACACAAATATAATCTTGTTTAGCTCTATCACTCCAAATATTGGCAGTTAGAGCCACACTAACATGACAAGTATGTATTTTATTTTTTAATTCTAATTTCATTTTTCTAAACAATTTTATTAAATATTTCTAGGTCAGTTATGAATAGCTTTTAATCCTGGAAAAAATGAATTTTGAACAAATCTTTCAAAATATTATCTTCAGCCTATTAATAGGGTGATAGTTGCAGCAAATATAAAGCTAACTGTTCCCTATATACATCAGAATTATAACGTCAAGTAGTACCCATATTAGTTATTTGAGTTTGATTGCTTTCTCTATTTCCATGTTGATTAATATGTTTTAGCATGCCTTTTAAAGATAGTACCATTACCTGAATCAGCTTTATAATATTTCCACAGTATTGCATCTCGCTTTCTTGAATTGAACGCCATTTTTGTCTCGTAAAACTTGTCGAAATGGGTCCAAACGTCTGATGTGTGTTTGTCTTCGCTTTCGACGGCATTTGATGATCCGCTCAGCTTGAGATGAAGTTGGACGAGCACGACGATTACGAGGACGACTTCTAGAACCAGAGGGAGTGTTGGAATCGGGGGCATATTTTGAGATGTATCGGATTCTGAGAATGGGAAAGCGGGACTATTTGAATCTCCTCCTGCATTTATGTTAGTAAAATCAGCGGGACTAGGACTAGGATAGTAGTTTCCTTCATCATTGTAATTGATGGGAGAGAAATATCTATCCATTGTAGTTGAAAAAAAAAATTGATGTAGAAGAAATAAAAATTAAAGAAAGAGAATTGGAATATGGAAATTGGAAATTGGAATTTGGAAAATTGGAAATATGAATTAAAAATTGCCAAAACTAATAAAAATTAAAATACGAGCAAATTGATAGCAAAGAGATTAAGAGAATAAATGAATAATTGAGAGATTAGAGATTAGAGAATATGAGAGAATGAGAGAATTTGAGTTGTGAGAAAAATGTGAGAGTTTAGGGCCAATTTATAGAAAAAAATGGGAAAGAAAAATAACAAAAAAGACCCCTCGAACAGCTATATTTCAAGGGTAAAGGGGTAATTTGAAAAAACAAATTTTTTTTTTATTTTTTTTATTTTTTTCGGCCAACCCGCCGGGTTGACAACAGCCAACCCGACAGGTTGGCGGTCTCTTTTAGAAGAGGCAAAACAGCAACCCGCCGGGTTGGCGGGTTGCCATTTTGCAACCCGGCCCTCCTGGGGGTTGCTGTCGGGTTCAACCCGCTTCATTACGGGCCGGGTTAGGGTTGACCCGCCTAACCCGGCCAATTTGTTCCACCTCTACTTGCAACCATATTGGCAGCCCATGGTGAGGACACCTCTGTAAGATATCCTTATACCTCTCCCAACCTTCATAGAGTGACTCTGTATCTTGCTGGAAAAAATTCATGATGTCACTCCTCATCTTAGCAGACTTGACAAGTGGGAAATATTTTATAAGGAATGTTTGAGCTAACTCAATCCATGTAGTAATACTTCCTGATGACAGAGAAATCAATCAAGCCTTAGCTTTATCCCAAAGAGAGAATAGGAAAGGTCTAAACCTAATTACGTCATCGGATACTCCATTGTGTCTGAATGTGTCACATAGCTTTAGAAAGTTTGCGATATGCAGGTTACGATTCTCGATCCGTTTGTTTCTACTCATCACTCATTCCGTTGTCGACATGATTCTTCATCCGAGCATAACATTTAGCATTAATAACCTAAAAAGCACTCAAACACACCCGTGATTCTATAAAAGACAATTATAAAAATATTAAGCAACACTACTAAATTAAGCCTAATTTCTCACAAATAATCCTCATAAACCACTAAATAAATGTGAATTTTTAAGCTCTTATCACCTCGCATGAGAAACCTGTCATGAATGTGAAAATCTTCAGCAAGTTGGTTTGTAACACACTATTCCTATATTTTATGAAAATCTTCATCCGTTTCATATAGTTCCTTCACTGTCTCAAACCCCACAACTTCTTGTCTCATGGTCACCAATAAATCAGCACGTCTCCTCAATGCATCTGCTACTTTATTCTGTATTCTTGCTTTGTGTCTTAGCTTAAAAGGAAATTTATGTAGAAACTGAGCCCACGTGGCATGCATGTCTCTACTAATTCGCTTCTAACTACTTAAATACTTCAAAGCTTCATGGTCAAAGTATAGAACAAAGTCACACCCCACTAAATAGTGCTCCCAAGTCTTCAAAGCATGCATAACATAATAAAACTCCTTATCATATGTCGCCCATTTACGCCTCGTATCGTTGAGTTTCTCACTTAAATAAGCTACTGGTCTCTTATTTTGTGAAAGGACAGCTCGTATTCCCTCACCACTAGTGTCACACTCAACTTCAAACAAGGCCTCAAAATTGGGTAGTGCTAAAACTAGGGCGGTGCATGATTTCTCCTTTAACACAGCAAAGCTAGTTTCAGCTTCTTCACTCCATTGGAACTTCCTTTTCTTCAGACATTCTATAATATGTGCCACAATACTACTAAAATTTTTGATAAAACGCCTATAGAAGGTCACCAACCCATGAAAACTTCGAACATCCTTTACTATTTTTGGGGTAGGCCACTCCCAAATTACTCGAATCTTCTCTTCATCCACTTGACGTCATCTGCCTCAACAATATAGCCTAGGAACAACAACCGATCTGTCATAAAACTACACTTCTTTAGGTTCACGTACAACTTGTTTTTCTACAAAACTATTAGTACCTCGAGCAAGTGTTGAATGTGCTCTTCGTCTGTTTGACTATAAATCAGAATATCGTCAAAATAAACAACTACAAACTTTTCAATAAAAGGTTTCAATACCTGATTCATTACTCTCATAAAAGTACTTGATGCGTTCGTCAACCCAAATGACATCACAAGCCACTCATACAAGCTTCTTTTGTCTTAAAAGCTATTTTCCATTCGTCCCCATGTCTAATTCGAATCTGTTGGTATCCATTCCGCAAATCAATTTTCATAAACAATTGTGCCTCATGTAACCTATCAAGCATGTCATCCAGCCTTGGAATTGGAAACTTGTACCCTACAGTAATTTTATTGATGGCCCTACTATCCACACGCATCCTCCAACTCCCATCTTTCTTTGGCGTTAATAAGGTAGGAACTGCACATGGACTCATGCTCTTTTGGATGTACACCTTTGTCGGTAATTCCTCCACCTTTTCTTTCAGAATCTCGCTCTCCTTTGGACTTATCCTATAATGAGGCAGGTTCACAAACTAGCTCTAGGAATTAGATCAATATAGTGCTAAATATCCCTTATAGGTGGTGAATCGTCAAGTAAATCCTTTAGCATCACCTCACTAAATTCTTCTAACAATGGCTTGATTGCTTCTAGGTACTCTTCTATGTTCAACTCCCTTTCAGTGGTCAATACTTGCTTCACAATCAGTGCATGCATCACCTTTGATGCCTTGAAAGCAGTTTCTAACTCTGACCCAAAACGTGTAATAGTAAAAAAGGTCCGCCCTTCCACTTGAGAAGCTTTGGTTTTGGAACTCTTTTCATTTGCAGCAAGGTGAATTTGACACCATCTTTTTCCAACTTATAATTATTTTCTCTCCCATCATGTTGTGCCACCACATCAAATTGCCATGGTCTACCAAATAATAAATTACAAGCATCCATATCCACAACATCAAAATACACCTCATCCTTGTATTGCCCAATGGAAAAAAGAACCTTGCACCATTTTGTTACTTGAATTTTCTCTACTGCCTTAATCCACCCAATAATGTATGCGTTGAGGTGCTTCTCAGTTTTCAAACCCAATTTCTCAACGTCTTTGCTAATAATATTTTCATAACTACCACTGTCAATAATCACATCAAATAAAAAGTTAGTGATAGTGCACCTTGTTCAAAATAATTGATGTCGCTACATGTTGTCCTCCTGTTTTGGTGTCAACATCAGTCTCTTCAGCACATAGCTCTGGCCATCATCTCCATCATCCTCATACTCATCATCATCCCCATCTGGACCACAATAAACTTCATCATCCTCTTCTCCTCGTTCCACAACATGGACTTCTTTTTTGAGAGGACAGTCGCTCGATCTATGACCAGGTTGGTGACATTGAAACACTTCCCAAGTATTGGTTTCGCATAGGGATTTGTAGCTTTCTGCCATTCCTTCGCATCTATTATCTTCTGTTTTCCAGTCGCCCTTTCTTATTTGAATCGATCATTATGTGTAAGAACATCTTAACTTGCCTTATTATTTTCATTATTTGTTCTATAATTCTCCCCGCTATAATTCTTACGTGAATAATCTGGTATACTCTTCTCTTGCAACAACAATTCAGCATTTAATGCAAAGTTTTGTGCCTTCGCTAAATTCTGCATTACTTGCATCCCTATTTTGTCTTTGATACTTGCTTTTAAACCCTCCAAATATCTAGTAACCTGCTGGCCTTTAGTCACCCTCAAGTCATTCTATTTCGCTAACCTCATAAACTCTGCAGTATAATCATGCACTGATTTCTGTCCTTGATGACATCTCTAGTATTGTTGGAATAAGATTTGTTCATAATCAGTAGGGGTATTAAAAAAAATGCAAAAACTGAACCGAAAAAATGGTTCGGTTACGGTTTGAAAATTTTTTAATTCGGTTACCGATTTGGGAAGAAATAAAAAATGGTTAATCAAAACCGGTTTTTTGAACCGGTTTTACAAATATATATATATATTAAAAAAAATAATAATAATCTAAACTAAATCCCTAAATTCACTCAAACTAAAATCCCAACGCAAATTCCCGATATCCCTTCTCACTCTCAGTTCTCAAAACTCTTCATCGTCACTGCGTCATGGTAGCTTCGTCATCTTCTTCCAGGCCCCAACAGCTTCGTTGTCTTCTTCTAGGCTCCAGCAGCTTTGTCATCTTCTTTTGGCAAGAGGCAACTTCATCGTCTTCTTCCAGCAGCAGGACAAGCTCCATTCTCTTCTATATAGTTTTCTGATAAACAGGAGCAGCTCCGTCCCTGATCTTCTTCAGCTTCATCTTCTTTGAGTTCTCTCCAAATTCGTCACACTCAGTCACTCACAGAGACACACAAATGATCAGGTATCAGGAGCAGCTCTATCTCAAGTTTCACTCTTTAAATGGTTGATGATATGAATGTGTGATAAAGATCTCATCTTTATGGTATAAACTCCAGTTCATTTTACTGTTTTTTCATAATTATTTCCAAGAAAAAAAAATTAAGAAACTTTATAATGTTTGCTTCAATTGAGTTAAATTTGTAGGGCTGTTCTGTAGATTCGGTATTCGCAGAATGTGGAGTCTTTCTTAAATGTTGACGTTGCCTTTTTTATGCTTTGTTTCTTGTAGTCTTAGATTCGGTGTAGTCTTGTTCTTTGAATCGCTAATCTAGTTAAGTTCACTTGTGTTGTTGTTTCTTTCTGCCATCTGAATTTGATGTGGGGTTGGATTGCGTTTTATTTAGTTTAAGATTTTGCTTCTTGAACAATGCGGGTGTCGTTTAGGATTCTTTTTTCCTTACTCTATGTTGATACAGAAAGGAGGATGGTTCTTCTTCATTTTGATTACTTTTTATTATCCTTCAATTTTCTACCTGAAGATTATGATTATTTATTCATAAACTTGGTTTTTGGTTTTGGGGAAAAACTCAAATTCATTTTTTCAGTTGCAGGGCATGTGTCTTTGATCTACATAATTGAATAAATAAGTTACATTTTTTTTTTATTTTTTTAAGATAGAGATAAGAGGCTGTAAGATATTTTGATTAGATTGTTTATTTGTTTATATATTTATTATCTTAGTCTTTAGTTTTAATAATTTTCACATATTTCTTTGTGTTGATATTGCAGATGTCCAAATCCAATCCCATGGCCGTTGACCATTTTAATACTGATGAGAGCCCTGAGACACTAACTAGTCGGAATCCAACTCCAAACTCATTGGTAGCCCTACAGCCTTCTATGGATCCCAATCCACGACCACCATGAGTCCCCAAACGTGTAAGTTCTAATACTCAAAAGAATACTTCTGACATGTGGGATCACTTTACTGTAAATCCTTGTGAGAATAAGGATGATAAGACAGCAACGTGTGATTATTGTGGGAATGTGCTTGCATGTCCAAGTAAAAGTGGTACTAGTTGTCTATGGAATCACTTAAATTGATGTAATTGAATGTGATGGATAAGAAACAAAGGATCTTAGTTTTTCAACAGACACAATCACATAACCAATCAAGCGGTACTGCTGCCACCTCCACACAATCTTCACTTACAACTTGGAAATTCAATCCAGATAGGCTTAGACAGTCTCTAGCTAGAATGATCATTGTTGATGAGCTACCTTTTAGGCATGTAGAGCATGAGGGGTTATGTGATATGATGAGAGATGCACAACCTCTATTTCAAGTTTCCTCTTGTATTACTGTGGCTAGAGATTGTTTTAATATTTTTGTTAATGAGAGAAATAAGTTGAAGGCTTTTTTTAGTAAGTTTAGTCAGAGAGTAAGTCTTACCACGGATACATGAAGATTTTGCCAAAACCTTAACTATATGTGTTCGACGACTCACTTCATTGATGATGATTGGAAATTACACAAAAATATCTTAAACTTTTGTCCAATTGCTAGTCACAAAGGTTTATTGATTGGCAAGAAAATTGAGAGGTGTTTGCTTGATTGGGGTATTTCTAAGGTTTTCACCGTTACCGTTGACAATGCAAGTTCTAATGATGTTGGAATGAGATATCTCCAGAATCGATTAGAAAGTTGGAAGGGTAGTGTTTTGAATGGTGACTTTCAGAACATAAGGTGTTGTGCACATATATTGAGTCTCAATGTAAAAATGGGGTTAAAAGACATGGAGGACTCCATTTTTATAATTCGCTCTGCAGTGAGATATGTAAGGTCTTCTCCAGCGAGATTACAAAGGTTTAAGGAGTGTGTAGAGCAAGAAAAGATTGATCAAAAAAATCTTTTGGTTCTTGATGTAGAAACAAGGTGGAACTCAACGTACTTAATGTTGGATATGGCTTTAAAATTTCAGAAAGCATTTGAGTTGTTGGAAATCCAAGACATTAAGTATAGAGATGAACTTACTAGAGGGGAAAAGTCAAGGGGTTTGCCTACGCCTAGTGATTGGGAGTATGTCTGTTACTTGTTACCTTTTTTGAAAGTTTTCTATGATGCTACTCTACGTGTGTCATGCTCACTTTTTGTTACCGGCAATGCATACATGCGCGAGATCTTTGCCATTGGAATGCAGATTTCAACATGGTGTAGAAGTAATGATGTTGGCTTAAGTACTATGGCTAAGAGAATGAAGGGAAAACATGATAAATATTAGTCAAATATTGATAACATCAACTTAATGTTATTCATTGCAGTGGTGTTGGATCCTAGATTCAAGTTAGGATATGTGAATTGGGTTATTAGTAATTCCTATGATGATGTTAATGCTAAACTTTTGAAAACAAAAGTGCATACAACTTTGTACTCTCTATTTGACCAATACAAGCTCGTTTATGCTTCTCCAAGTGGGCAATCTAGTCAACAATCTCAACAAGCAAGTCAGGTTAATGTTGAAGATGTAAATGTTGATTAGAATTAATATATTGTATGTACGATAAGGCAATGGCTGGACAGGAATTTATGGTGACCAAATCTGAGATTGATAAATATTTAGAGGATGAATGTGAGCAGTGTCACAAGGACAAGATGTTTGATATCTTGAGTTGGTGGAAAGTCAATTCAAATAGATATCCAGTTCTCTCTTCGATAGCACGAGAGCTGTTGGCTATGTCGGTTTCTACTGTTGCATCTGAGTCAGCGTTTAGCATTTGGGGTTATGTATTAGATCCATTTCGTAGCTCCCTCACTCCTAAGATGGTGGAGGCTCTTATTTGTACACAAGATTGGATTCAGGCTACACGTAAACCATTCATGATTGAGGAGAGCTTGGAAGAGATAGCAGAGCTTGAGTAAGGTAAATTTTTTGCTTTACTTTCAATTATTAGTTATTATGTTGTCTTTATTGGATTTATTGACTGTATTTTGAATTTAACCATTATTTATATGACCTATTTTTGTAGAATTTGTGTCTTCGGCAATGGGAAATACTACTCGTATTCATCTTGATGATTGAAGGTTTTGCAAAATTTAATTGAGGTTTGATTTCTTTAATAGTTTTTTTATTGTAGCCAATGAAAAAAAATGTGATTTAATTTTTATAAACTTCTAACATTTAATTTTTATTTGGGCAGAAATTGGGAGATCTACTCGTATTGACTTAATGTTGGTTTCCGCTTTCTACTTATGGAGTTGTATTTGCACAATTTCTTTTGTTGTTTTCCATTGGGACTTATTTAGTTATTTTGTTGTTTTATTATGGACTTTTATTTTTATTTCATTTTGGACTTTTATTTGTATCAATTTTTAATGTACTGTTAGTAGTGGTCAATGGATATGTATGAATGTTTAATTTTTATTTGGATATGTATTGTTTATGTTTACAATTTAATTTAGGAAAAAATAAAAAAAAATAAGTTTTATCCAAAAAAAGCGGAAAACCGGTTAACCGAAAAACCCGTTTTCCCCCCAAACTAATTCGGTTCGAGATTTTTCTCGAACCGAAAAACCAGTTCGGTTCAGAAAAGTGGTTAATCGGTTCGGTTAACTACTTTTGAACACCCCTAATAATCAAGAGAAAGAAAATCCCTTTGTAACAATTGTTTCATTCTATACCATGTTCTAACTAGTGCTCTCCCCTTAAGAAATCTTCTGGCCTGTAATCTTTTCCACCAGGCAGAAGCTCTTGCCTTTAATCTACATGCCACCAGTTTCACTCTTCCCCCTCTGGGATCTCCAGATATTCAAAAAACCAATCTACTTCCACCATCCAATCTAAAAATTCCTCAATATCTAAATTTCCCTTAAAGCAAGGGATATCTACCTTTAATCTGAATTCGTTGGGTTCTTTGTCACCATACTGATTTTGGCCATACCTAACATTCCTTTCAGTTTCTACATAATAGATATCTTCTTTGTTTGACTCTTCCATGTAAACTTGTTGTTTACGTCTATTTGCAAAAACAGGTATGCCAATAGGTTATCCATGAGCGGAATCATCCTCGGTACGTTGCCTTTTGTCATTCTTATTTCTATTGGCATCTACACTTAAAGCATTAAGTTGATCTACAATTTCTTCAAAGCGTCGTTCCAAACACTAAAATCTGAGATCCATTCATTGCTCCAAAGCTCTCAAAACCACCCCTTGCTAGGTCTCAGCTCCCCAATCTTCACCATGAGAACGGCTGTCACCTACAACTTCATCACTTGCCATTAGATCAGATGAATTTAACCTGGCTATGATACCAACTGGCGTAGTGAGTTAGCGTAATAAAACAAGGATAACACTCTACTATACATTTAGGGTTGATAAACAAGTCTCAATCCAAAAACTTAAGCCTCAAAGTCTGAGATGAAATTTGAATAATTCATTGAATAACATCCAAAATGAAAAATAAGTTTATTTAGGGTGACAACCAACCTTAATAAGACTCCTAATAATAAAAGAAAACAAAATCTAAATTAATTAAAACAAGAAAACCCGAGATAAAATAGGAAAAACGCACAGATAACTAAAATAGCCCAAAACACACCAAAACAGTGGATTTTGACCTCAAAAAGGGCCTTCAACTAGCTAAAGTGGGTTGCCACATTTTCGGGCTCGAAAAGAGATTTTCGTCAATATCTTACGAGCCACGTAACTCCCCTTGGATCAAAAGTTATGACCATTTGAATGATACATGCTTATTTAGGACTTTTGGGCTTTACGTATAAACTTCTGACGCTTAACCCGCTCCATGGATTACTCGGCTAGACGTTCTACATCATATCTTGTTCTCAGTTTTTTCTCTGTGCAATTAGATTTAGATTTAGATTTAGATTTCAAGGGTGGACGTTGGGACTTGGGAGTTGGAATTGAACCCATGATAGAGTGAAATCACTTTACTTTTTAACACAAAGTAATAAGTAACTTGATAAAAGACATGGCTTGGATTCTATTAAGCTCAGGAAGAAGAATAGCTAAGGAGAAGAGAGAGAAGAAAGAATGATCTACTTTTATTAATTGTAACAAATCAGAAGCCAACTATATAAATAGCTACTATTACAATGAATTAGTTATAGCAGAAAGCGTAATTAGAAAGCTAACTAACTAACTAATCTATAGATTAACAACTAATCATTATTTACAATATTTACACCCTAATACTCCCCTTCAAGGTGGCTTGTAAATGTCCTTTATAACCATCTTGGACAACAAAGAAAAAAGCTAAGTAGATGGGAGGGGTTTAGTAAACATGTCAGCCAATTTGTATTGAGATCTAATGGGCAGCAATTTGAGAACTCCCAAAGCAACTCTTTCACGAACAAAATGGCAATCTATCTCGATATGCTTAGTGCGTTCATGAATGGTTGGATTAAAGGCAATATGTATCGCAGCTTGATTGTCACAATATAGCAAAGCACGAGAATTGATCTTGAAGAAGTTGCTGCAACCAGATAAGCTCACTGGCAATAGAGAAAAGAGCTCTATACTTAGCTTCAGCTGAGGATCGAGAGACGGTGGTCTGCTTTTTGGCCTTCCAAGAGACTAAAGAGTCTCCAATAAAGATGCAAAAACTTGTAATAGAGCGTCGAGAATCAAGGCATGATCCCCAATCAGCATCAGAGAATGCTTTCAAACGAACTGGAACACAAGCATCAGAGTATGCTTTTAGCTGTAAGGAAGAATTAGAAGAAAACAACAACCCTTGACCAAGACTTTTCTTGAGGTAACGAAGCAGATGATGCACTGCCTTGAGATGAGGAAGTCGAGGTTGAGCCAAGAATTGAGTGAGCTTGTGAACTGCAAAAATGATATCTGGGCGAGATAAAGTGAGATAAAGAAGTTTCCCAACAAGCCGGCGATAGTGTGTTATATCAGGAAGCAGTTCACCTTCAGTGGCAGCTAAATGAAGTTTTGGATCCATTGGAACAGCAGTGGGTTTACAAGCCAAGTAACATGTGTCCTCAAGCAATTGTAAGGTGTAATGGCGTTGAGAAAGCGCAATACCTTGCTTGGACTTAGCAATCTCAAGACCAAAGAAGTACTTGAGACAACCAAGATCCTTGAGCTTAAACTGTGTATGCAGAAACTGTTTGTGCTCATCAATAGCTTGAGATGAAGGACTAGTATATAAACTAGAAGAGCAATAAAAGAGGATCCATGACCTTTTGTGAAGAGAGAATAATCATATTTGGACTGAAGAAAGCCAAACTTGATCAAAGCTTGAGAAAATTTTGAATACCATTGTCTCGAAGCTTGCTTGAGACCATAAATTGACTTGTGAAGCTTGCATACTAGTTTGCCTTGAGATGGAGAGGACTCCCCTTGTCTAAGATAGCCTAGAGGGAGATCCATATAGACTTCCTCAAAAAGATTGCCATTTAAAAAGGCATTGTTGACATCGAGTTGAGCTAGATGCCAATTATGTGAGGCAACAAGAGCAAGAAGAACCTTTACAATCACTAATTTTGCCACTATAGAAAAAGTTTCAACAAAGTCCAAACCTTCTTGTTGTGCATAACCTTTAGCTACCAAACGAGCCTTATGTTGCTCAATAGATCCATCTGATTTAAGCTTGATCTTATAAATCCATTTGCATCTAATGGTATGCTTGTCACGAGGAAGAGGAGTGACGGTCCAGGTGTTATTTGCCTCTATAGCTTTCAACTCTTCATGCATAGCCAATCTCTATTCAGGAAACTTCACGGCTTAGTGATAGTATTGAGGCTCAACCTGAGAGGATACGCTGAGCACAAACTGCCTGTGTGAATCAGAAAGGCCATGATAAGAGATATAGTTAGAGATTGGATAAGATGCAAAAGTGGAAGCATGAGTAGAAGATTCAGCAAGTAAATTGCAATGGTAATCCTTCAAGTAATGAGGTTGATGAATCATCCTGGTAGATTTGCGAAGAATAACACCACCATATGGAGAAGGAGAAGGAGCATTTGCTAGAATATCATCTACTGGAATATTAGCTGCTGAAGTAGAAGCAACACCAGAGGGAACAAATGGATCATGAACATGTGAAGAAGCAAGATCTGGAATAAAATGAGCTTGTAATGAAGAATGTGGCAGAACCAAATCTGGAAACGGATCAGTAACTTGATCTAAACTAGTAATAGCATGAAAAGGAAACACTTCCTCATGAAACACAGCATCTCGGGAAAGAAAAACTTGTTTGGTCTCCACATCATAGAACTTATAACCTTTCATACCAGGCGGATAACCAAGGAAAGTACAAACTCGAGCACGAGGTTGGAACTTGGTTCGATGAGCAGCTAAGGTGGAAACAAATGCTAAACAACCAAAAACTCAAAAAAGAGTGTAATCAGGAGTTGTTTTGTATAGCAAATGAAAAGGTGTGTTGTGCCTCAATAGTGGGGAAGGAGTTTTGTTAATCAAGAAAGCCGCCATAAGAACACAATCTGTCCAAAAAGAAACTGGAATCTTGGATTGAAAAAACAATGACGAGCCACATTCAAGAGGTGCTGATGTTTTCGCTCCATAACCGAGTTTTGTTGAGGCCTTTCAACACATGAAAACCGATGCAAAACTCCCTTATCTTGAAAAAACTCAGTAAAAGATAACTCAGGTGCATTATTAGATTGAAATACTTTGATTTTGGCTTAAACTGAGTTGAAACCATGTTGAAAAACTTCGGTATCACAAAGACAACATCAGATTTATTCCTCAACAAATAAACCCAAGTGAAACGAGTGCAATCATCAGCAAGAGTCAAGAAAAAGCGATGACCAGTATAAGAAACAATTTGATATGGCCCCCAAATATCCCAGTGCACAAGATCAAAAGGAAATTTGGACAAATGATTATTGGATTCAAAAGCCAACCTTCTTTGCTTAGCAAGAGGACAAATATAACAAGGATCCGACTTATGTAATCTAGTTACATCACATTTCAACTTATCTTTCAAAGAATCAAGTCTCTTAAAAGAAATATGTCCTAGCTTATTATGCCAAATATGAGCAGAAACATTATTGACAAAAGCATTGGAAATAGAATTCAAACACTGAACATTAAGAACATAGAGATCTTAGACTTTGTCACCCCTGCCAATCATCCTCTTGGTGGATAGATCCTGAATAACAAAGCAGTCATGAAGGAAACTCACTGTAAGGCCAAATCTAGTTACTAAAGCATTGACTGAGATCAAGTTGAATTTGAATTGAGGAACATATAATACATCCTTAAGCACAAGGTCAGAATGCAGTTTAACATCACCAGCAAAATGGACCAAAATCTGAGAATGGTTTAGCAAAGTAATTGTTGTGTGATGAATAGAATGCAAGGAAACAAAGGCGCTGGCTTGTGAACAAATATGTTGAGTAGCTCCTAAGTCTACAATCCAGAACTGATTGGATGAAAACAAAGGACTCAAAGACACAGAGAAGCAAATACCTGTGAGACAGTTGGTTTGAGAAGGATCAAGAGCATTGGTGACCTTTGCTGAGCTACTCAAATGTGTAGAAAGCATGGACATTAGCTGCTGATATTGATTGGAGTTCAGATTCTGAACAAAACCTCCAAAAGAATTAGATTGATCTGATCTATGATCAGAAGTAGAAACTTGATAAGCAGCGGCATTAGAATTGTTGTTGGATCTGAATTTATATCCAAGAGGATATCCATGGATCTTGTAGCAATGATCCACAGTATGTCCAAGAATCTTGCAATGCGTGCAATAAGGCCTATCTCTTTTCTGATTCTTGGAAGCATTGGAATTAGAATTCTGAGAATTTTGAGAACTAGATCCACCAAACTTAGCAACATCTGTTTTAGCAGCAAAGGCCATTGTGCCAGTAGAATTGCTTGAATCAGAGGAAGGATTAGTCCTCCTTTGTTGTTCCTCTTGAACAATCAGAGAGAAAACACGATTGATAGGAGGCATCAAATCCATGAGAAGCAACTGACCGCGAACTTGAGAGAAAGAATCATCAAGTCCCATTAAGAAGGACATTATGTACTCCATTTGATGATGATTGTTAAGATTTTTAACTCCACCACAAGAGCACTTTCCACAAGAACAATTAGGCCGATAATTACTCAGTTCTTCCCATATAGTTTTCAGCTTTGTGAATTAAATGCTAACAGAACTCTGTTCTTGACGCAAATTCATCAATTCACGTTTAAGCTGAAAAATTCTAGGTCCATTCCTCTGTTGAAAACGATCCCTAAGATCTAGCCAAATCTCTCGGGCAGAAGAAGCAAAAATAATACTGGCAGAAATTTCCTTTGAAACCGAATTTAGGATCCAAGATATAACAATATTATTATTGCGAATCCAGGAATTGAGCAGATTATTGTCAGTACCTTGAGGCTTAGGAATAGAACCATTGACAAATCTCAATTTGTTCTTCACAGATAGTGCAATTAACATCGAGCGACTCCAGCAGGTGTAATTATCATCGGTGAGCCGTTGCGAGACAAGCACTTGCCCAGGGCTATCAGAATGATGAAGATAGTAGGGATTCGAAGGTTCTTCAATGGAGGAATGATTCGAATTGGTATGCTTTCCAGAATTGGAATCACCAGAATTCGAGGAAAGAGTCGCCATATTGAAGAAGACAAGAACAATCAACGAAAGAAGAAGAAAACAAGCAAATTTGTAGCGGATCAAATTTGCTCTGATACCATATTAAGCTCGGGAAGAAGAAGAGAGAGAAGAAAGAATGATCTACTTTTATTAATTATAACAAATCAGAAGCCAGCTATATAAATAGCAATTATTATAATGAATTAGTTATAACAGAAAGCGTAATTAGAAAACTAACTAACTATAGATTAACAATTAATCATTATTTACAATAGTTACACCCTAATAGATTCAATTTAAGGTGACATTGACCTCTACATCGCTGATTATAGACTTTAGCACAAAAAACAATGAAAGTAACCACTCTGAGGCTCTGAACTTCTACGGCAAAGTAAGTGTAAGAGGGAACAATCTGTCTGAGGCTCAGAATCGAGGAAAGTGGGAGTATTGATTGACTCAAAAACACTCTCTACCTCTTTTTGTCTGAGCTATAGGTTAGATTCATATCCTAGTGACATCAATCCTGCAGTTTTAAACATTCTCTACAGGATGGGCTTTTGTTTCTGAATCTAAATTATGCTATAAAACCATTTGACCCAATAACCCGTTTGAAACGTATTCATGAATCAATAGATCTGAACATCTGTATTTAAAACTACAAACTTTACTCCTTATTATGGCCACAGATACCAATTATCACGCATACCTGATTTTTGTGGCGAACCTTAAAAAGCCCGATAATTTTCTATGCGTTTTTCTTGTCAAAGGCCCTTTAGAATATCTATTGCACTGTTCTATATGTTGATAGTCAGTCAAAGAGATTGAATACAGTTTATCACCCATCGCTATTTTTACTCTCACTCCAAGTATTTACTAACCAAACTGATTCAATAATTTTTTTTTTTTTTTTTTCGTTTTATTTTTCCTCAACTTTTCATGATAAGGCTACAACGGAGTTTCTCTTGAGCGCCCCTTTTCTCTAAGGATTCAAATTTCAAATTGTGCATGTTCATTATTGTTGCCTCGTAATTAATATTACATATTATGCTAAATTTTTCATGCCAAAATTCTATCCGGAGACTTGGATTAGATTTTTATAAGTCTTGATCTAATTAAGTAGAATCTACTAAGTTGGTGGTAAGCCCAAAGCGGGCAATATAAATGCATCTTGTATTTCCTTGTGCTTGTAACTTACTGCTTCTAGAATAATGTTTTGATGGGTTGCAACTTTCATCCACTGAATGCTTAACTAGGTGCGGTGCGGACTCATCTTTTTCAACCTCAAATTAATGCATGAAAGCATATATCATATTGGATTTCAGTTTTAAGAAAGGAAATTGATAACCTCATCTCCCTTAGAAGAGAAGTCTAATTAAAATAGTGTAGTTTAATTACTTGACTAATATTATCTCTATAACGGAATTACTTAAAACGTCAAAGTTTTCTAATTTTGAGGATCAATTGTGTTGGAAGTTAGGTTGTATTTTGGGAAAACTAGTGGAGGTGTACGTGAGGTCTTACATACAAAATTGAAAGACTCCAGCTCATAAGATAATGTTTTAAGGAGGTGGACCTCATTCTTGACTAGTCCACTTCCTGTTAATCCCGATCATATCTTGTTTTTGTTTTTATCATTAAATATTGGAAGATTCCAAAATTTCTCTCTTATGAGAGTTCCAAGAGAGGTTCTTAATTAAATGATCTAGCAAGTTGCATTCACTGACCTTAGAAAGTCAACATATTTTTTTCGGCTCATTATTTTGGAGTTGCGCTGAATATTCAACGGTGTTTGAGGAGCTGTCTTGCCAATGCCACATTATATAAATAAATGTCCATCTCTCTTTCTCATCAAAACAAAACTATCTTCTGAACGCAAAACATGAACACTAACAGTACCCTACTGTTGTCTCTCCTCATCTTCTCCACCCTCCTCCACTCTTCTCTCTCTGATCTCTGCAACCCAAATGACAAACAGGTTCTTCTCAAGATAAAAAAAGCCCTTAACAACCCTTACATACTCGCTTCTTGGAACCCAGATACAGACTGTTGTAACTGGTACTGTGTCGCTTGTGATCTCACCACTAACCGCATTAACTCTCTCACCATCTTCTCCGGAGATCTCCCCGGTCAAATCCCTGCTGAAGTCGGTGATCTTCCTTACCTTGAAACTCTAGAGTTTCATAAGCTAACCAACCTCACTGGCCCTATACAACCCTCCATTGTCAAACTCAAGAACCTCAAGTTTCTACGTCTTAGCTGGACATATCTGTCTGGTTCAGTACCAGACTTCCTTAGCCAACTCAACAACTTAACATTCTTGGATCTTTCTTTTAACAATCTTTCTGGCTCAATCCCCAGTTCCCTTTCCAAGTTGCAAAATCTTGGTGCTCTTCATTTGGATAGAAACAAGCTTACGGGTCCAATCCCAGACTCTTTTGGTGCATTCAATGGCCAAGTACCATCGCTCTACTTGTCACACAACCAGCTCTCTGGTAAAATACCTCCCTCTTTAGGCAACATGGATTTTAACGTCATTGATTTGTCTAGGAACAAACTTGAAGGCGATGCTTCGTTTTTGTTCGGGATAAACAAGACAACTCAGCAACTGGACGTTTCTAGAAACCTGTTGGCGTTTAATCTGTCAAAGGTTGAGTTTCCGACGAGCTTGACATCGTTGGACCTGAATCACAACAAGATCTTCGGGAGCATTCCAACGCAACTGACTTCAGTGGATTTACAGTTCTTTAATGTAAGTTATAACAGGTTGTGTGGGCAGATTCCTGTAGGAGGGAAGTTGCAGAGCTTCGACAATTCGACGTATTTTCATAACAAGTGTTTGTGTGGCGCGCCGCTTGCAGGCTGCAAGTGAGTGCAGTAACTGGAAAGCAGACGGCTTGATAGTTAAAGGCCGATGGATCCATTCGCATCCTTGGGCAATCTTCCATTTTTTTCAATTCCAGTAATTTACTATTGTGATCTGTTTTGGGGTATTGGTTGAATGATTAAAATAAAAAACGGATTGGCTTCAAAAGTTCAAAATCGAAGTATATATTATCAGATTTTTGACAAAAATTATGTCCAGACATTAAAAAATAGGAGTAAAAAAAAATCATGTATGATATGAAACATTGTGTATTTCTCATAATAGTAGAAATGATATAAACGGAACTCTGCAGTCAATTCCTCGTCCTCTTATTGGGTTCGAGTAGATTGGTTAAGGGTCCAAAATCAAATTAGACCCAATTGAAAATTACAGAAAAGCATTGGCGAAGTTGGGAATGACGCACCCTTGGTGGTCCGCATGGAGTCTGACTCTGACAATGATTTTGCAAGCGTAGCTTATACCATCCATGCTTGCCCTTTACTTCTATTATACAATTCACTTCAGAACTATTGTAACCTTTCCTAACGCTTTTACTTCCTATCAGAATATGATCATCTTTGCATCAGTATTATCATCTAAAATTAATGAAAATGTGCATAACCTGTTCCACAGGCTAATGACCATGCGGTTGGAGTCCAAAAGCTTACCTCTAGAGACGCCACCTTCAACCAAACACTTTGCACCTGGAAGCAGACTTTGGCTCTAAAGCCATAGATTGTTTTTAACAGTAGCTTCTAACTGATAGCTATTACAATCATGTTTTGCCATCTTCACCAAAAACACTTGTATTTCATGCGTAGGAGGATTATGAGGGAAACCGATTTTTGGTAGTGGGGCAACAACAGCACCCGGCTCATGTGAATGATTCTTTCAACATGTCAAAGGATACATCGTGGAATGCCATACTAAAATGCTTTGACCTTCTTAATTGGTTGCCAATTGGTTTTCAGTTGACATTACAAAACCCGATTCTACCAATAGCAAAAGATAATTTGATAGTTCAAGAGCTCGTGATAAGCAGCAATTCCTAGTCACTAATCCTCGTTTCTTGGATGTCTTCTAGTCATTCTCTAGTCTCCACAGCACAAGATAATAATTGTAAAATACATTATTCTTTTTCCATCCTTTTCTTCTCAAGTATTTATGGAAAAGGCCAAAGCAAGAATGAAGGTACAACCATATTAAATATTTTCCAAACAGTTTAAAAAATTTCTTCGTCAATTCATTATTGATGTCAGTGAAGTTATTTTACATTTTTTCCAACAGTAAAGCTTGCAAAACAAAATATCCCTTACCCTATTCTTTAAAGGGGTTTTTTCAGATATCAATTATAATTCATTTTACAAGTTCTGAAAGAATTAAGGGGAAAGAAGAATACCCAAACAAAATCAACAGTCTCTTCTTCACATGAATGCCAGTCATAGAGGAGACTCTTTCCACTGTAATCTATCAAGCCCATCCACAATCGCTTTGCGAAACTCACCATTGTGGAGAAGGAAGGATGAAACATGGCCACCGGTGACCCATCTCACTTCTGAACCTGGCCATGCTTTCTGAAGCTCCAGCACTGAGTGTTTAGGTATGTAACCGTCATCCTAAAATGCATGAAGAATGAATTGATGGTAAGAAAAAAAGTAGAAGATCAAGAGTTGAAAAGATACAAAACCTTATTTAGTTGAATACATTAAGATCACTGACTCAATAATTTTGAACAGAGTGGGCCTACTGGTTAAGACTGATCTTATGATCAGTCCCAACTTTCATTTGATACTAACTTGGTCAAGAAAAAGAAGTCAGGGGGCCATTTCTAAGTGACTACACGATGATAATCAGATATGGTACTTACAGTTGCGGCAACAAAAATCACAGCATTGGGGTTTTTGGGGATTGGAAAGCGTGTAACATCTGTGAGAGACAATACATTTCTCATCCGTTCTCTGACCTCCTCAAGAGTCATTACAGCCTTCTGAGCTGCAAGATCCTCCCTCAGTGCCTCCCATGCAGTGCCATGCTTTAATATTCCCTCACAAAATGCTACAACAGCGGAGTGTGGGGAGAGAAAAGGAAGGGTTGCAACAGGTGTGGGGTGCAGTGCTCCAACCATTGCAGCATGTACTCCTCCTAGATTCAGTAAGGCATCAAATTTTGAAAAGGTAATTGGACTAAATGATTTGTGTAATTATTACACCATTGGTGCGAACATTTTCTGCTTTGAAATATCTTTCACGACTTTGAACTCATAAGTTGGTTGCAACCAACTTATTTCAACTGTCAAAGGGACAAACATTTAACTAAAGGAAGAGCACTTACAATTATTTAAAAAATAGAGATCAGAATGACTTTTTCTTACCCATGCTAAGTCCACAGACACCCATCTTGCCAAACCCTGCCTCAGAGTCCAACCAATGCAAAAGACTCCGTGTCTCTTCAATTGTAGCTCTTCCTAATAAAAGCAAGTCACTAACACACAAAAGTTTTGCGCCTTTTTGCAGCATAGGCCGCCGTTGACCATAGAATGGGCTGCAATTACATTTTTACATTAAATCAAAATCTTATAACTGGAAGCTCAGTTTTCGGCTTCTAAAAGTATATGGCAACATACAATAGACTCTTACCTTTCAAGCACCATGGTTGCAATGTTTTCCTTCAACAATGGTCCACCAAGACGCAATCTCCGCTCAAATGTGTGGTCCCCTGTGCCTGCAAATGAAAGATTACAACTTGAAATTCAAAGACGAGGGATGATGGTCAAAATCACAACAATAGTAAGATTCAATTGAAAACATCATTAAGAAGCTTGCGATACAATTCCTAGTTTTGGTGGGATTATAAATAAATCAGATTTTCAATTAGGCCAACTTAAAATTTTAAATTTTAACAACATAATGTGAAGCTCAGAAATTATTTAGCAACTGTTATGAAAAAGATCAGAAATAAATTTCTAATTTTAACATGTGCTACTCTCGAAATATTTGAATTGATAAAACTTCTCAACTAATACTGAATCTGGTCATAGTATCATTCGACAATCAACAGCTGGTGGGTAATCCATAATGAAACATATGATATTTACGTTGAAAAGTTAATTATGATACAAGATAAACTAAGAAACAAGCCAATGATTGGTTTGTCACATTGCAAATAAGCAAACCAATACATACTTCAAAGACTAAGATGGTCTCCACAAATACTTTTAAGAGAACAACACAATTAACCAGAGCACTCTACCTGTGTGAAGGGAAAAGATTCTAACACTAACCCTGAACTTCAAACTTCTTCGACACAAAAAAGAATCCAATCGTTCTAAATCCAACCCTCCACCATAAACGTTAACAATTCACCAACAACGAGCTAAGTTAGACTATTTTACAGCGTATTAAGAAACCAAAGATGACTAACTCAATTCATTTCTCCACCGAAAATAAAACAGAATGCGGAACTATATAATCCTCAACTGAATTGTAAAACAACCCAACATTCTTTATAAAACCCAATCCATCTAGAATGCTATAACATAACAAGCAGAAGCATAAATCAAACACCTAACAAAATTCTCCACTAAAGCATCAAAATGTTAAACTTTCAATCACCTAGCTGTTTAATAAGAACTCAACCAAAAAGAAGATTGGCCTCCAAAAGGAATAAAAAGTATACCGTGGCGATACCTGCAAGATGAACCACACAAGCCATCCTCTGAGGGGGCACACATTTAGGTGCAAGAAAAGCAACCCTTGCATTGTGACTCTCAGGAGGCAATGCACTAATCAACTGCTCATCACAAGGAGTCCTAAAAACACCTTCTCTCAAAACAGCAGTTCTGGTCTCCCAAACTGTTCTCCAAATGGGCTGAATCAAGGTTGGAGGCCAGATTTGGCCTTCAACTTCAGGAAACAATTGCTTGATCATTTTCTCTAAAAGTTCAAGCTTTGAGCCTCCCCACCCTCTTGAAAAAAAAGGTGTGCTCATCTTTGTTCGGTGCATAAATGCACCATATACGTGGTCTATTAAATAGTGAAGCATTCCCAGATTAACTGTCACCATCCCCACGGTTAAAATAACAAAAATCAATGAAAGTTTTGTTCGTTTAATCAAATCAAGTGAATTTAAGAGGAACCCAGATGAGATTATTCAGGAATAGTGGATTATCGGAGGAAATTACAACTCAAAATCTTATGAATAGCGAAAGCTGTATTTATGAAAAATTATTTATCAGATGCTTCTATGTAGTGAACACAAAAAACACGTCATAGATCTAATTGACGAAGACTTCGATAAAACGATAATCAAGAAATAAAGAGACAGATCTAATGAATTAGATTTTATTAAAAAATGAAAACTCTACAATTTAGGAACCAACAACACCAAAAATTGGACACCAAATGATAATTTGAACAGAAAAAAAGAGCAGAGAGAATAACAAAGATAAGAAAAACGCTTAGACCCAAAAGGATAGAGAGCAAGAGAATAATTGAAAGAATATCAATGGGGGAGCCAAGCTATCATCGGATAAAAGGGAGAGTGAAGGCCATTATTAGTCTTTTCTAAAACATAAACAAAAGTACAAAACTAACAATGGGCGGAAACAAAACTGCTTGGGAGTCTGTGACACGTGGGCATGGGGTCCACGTGTCACCTCTTGCTATTTATCCACTTCTCATTTTTGTTGATTTTCTTCATGGAGCTTCGCATGATTGTATTGGCCAGAAAGGAACTACAAGCATAATTCAATTTCAATTATGAGTAAGAAGTTTAGTTAGGTTAGTATCTCCAACCCAGCGTCAAAAGACCAAAATGGTGTGAAAAAAAAGCTCCAATCCAACTTCATATAATAAATTGGTATACGTGATATTGTTTAAACACTATAAAAAATATTTTTTTATTTATAACTACGTTAATTTGATTATTATTTATATTAATATTTATAATAATAAATTTATTAATAATTATATAATTAAAAAAATGATAAAAAATTAAAAACAAAACTTTTTTCAATACAAATATTAAACTACAATTATTCAAAATAAAAATTAACAATAATTTAAAAACACTAAAATTAAAAGAAAGTACAACATAAACTAAAATAACAATTTAGTATTCCGGTAGATTAGTTTCGGATCCTCTAAGATCATCAAAATATTGGAAAATTAAATTACTATCAATATAGAATTTGTGTGAATAATATATTAATTCAGAAAATTAAATTACTATCAATATGAAATTTTACTTTTGTGTTGTTGTTGTTTTTTTTTTTTTTTGTATCATTTTATATTAGATGTAATACTTTTTCTATATTAAATGTAATATTTATTTGATTAAATAAATGTTTAATTTTTTAAATTGGTATATTTAATAAAAATATCATTTTGAATATTTAATTAATATATATAAAAATAATGAGTGAAATAGATTAATCATTGATTATTACATAAAAAAGAAAAGAAAGAGAATATTCCTTTTGATGTAATATTTGATGCAATGAGTTGGAGATGCAATAGTGAAATATACCATAAATCACACTAAATTGGTGTAAAACTTGTACCAATTTGGTGTTTGTGGTTAGAGATAGTATAATCCGTGGAATAATTTTTATAATATTCTATGGTACCTTATTAGTAGACCTCACTGTTTATGTAAATATAATATATTTCATGTATTATATCGTAGAATTTGTCCAAGTATATTAAATTAAGAAATAGAGAATGAGAAATTTGATTATAAAAGGCTTTTCGTATACCAACTCTAGAAGAAAGGTGGGATTAGGTGAGGTGTCGTGTTAGATGATTTGTTAAGGAACGGATCATAAATTCATAATGCTTACCTAATATCAACTTGAGCTGCAGAAGGGAATAGTGGTTACTAAAGCCCAACATGGCGTTTCTTTTAAAAAAAAAAAAAAAAAAAGGGTCTTGGCGTCGAAAAAATACTGTAGTTGGTTACCCAAAAAATGTGGGAGAACAGATGACCACCATGATCAAATATATCAGCGTATATCACAATAAGAACCAAGTATTTCACATGTAAAAAAGGAAATAGTATTCTATTTTATCACAATATCAAATGTTATGATGAATCAGAATGATGGGAATGGAGTGAGCCTAGTGACCGGGTAACAAATTAAGGGATGAGCCCTTGGAAGAGTTAGTCCAGGTCCTTCCTCCATATCAACAGTGCCATCTTCTCCAGAATCAGAAAGCTTCCACTCAAAGCACTGAATCATAGCAGCAACTGCTTTGTGAATCATACACAGTGCTAATGACATTCCAGGACACGCTCTTCTTCCACCACCAAAAGGCAAAAGCTGAAAATGTTGTCCTCGAACATCCAACTGCTTCTTTTCATCTTCACCGAGAAACCTTTCCGGGCGGAACTCAAGTGGGTTTTCCCAGTGGTTTGGGTCTCTTCCTATAGCCCACACGTTAATGAAGAGTCTTGTCTTTGCTGGAATTTCATAACCCTGAATAGTACAATTTTCAATCGACTCTCTCATGATCAGTGGGCCATTAGGGTGAAGCCTCATCGTTTCTTTCACAATAGCTTGGAGGTAAGGAAGATTAGCTATATCTGATTCTTCCACTAGTCTGCTCCTTCCCACAACGAGATCTATCTCTTCTCTTGCCTTCTTCATCGCATCTGGGTGATTGATTAGCTCTGCCAGTGCCCATTCCATAGTACTGGCAGATGTGTCGGTACCAGCTGAAAAAATTTCCTGTGCAATTGAGAAAGAAAATTCCTAAAACTTTGATTTTTGTGATTATCTAATTTGAATATCATCATGATTAATTATAAAAATCGTTGTTAGAATTACTGAGGACCTTTATAGAGAATAATAGATAAATCGATGTCTTATTACAGTATATTAGAAAACAAAGATGATACAACAATAATTAAGCAATACTGTCTTACCAGGATGAAAGACTTTATGTTTTCTCTACTCAACTTTATTTCCGAGCTCTCATCTTCTGCTACCTCTAGTAGAATATCAAGGAAATCCTTCACTGCATCATCTTCGTCATCTCCCCCCGTTTCTCTTTTTATCCTTCTTGCTTCTTCGTGCTCTTTTATAATTCTCTCCATCATGGAGTCAAACTTGTCACGAACTTCCTTGGCCTTTTTCTCAAATCCCTGCAAATCCAATTTCTTACAAAACCAAATAAAATCTGCCAGATTCATCTTCCCGATCAGCTCAAATACAGCTTTTACCAACTTCCTCACCTCATCGTCTTCTTCTTCATTATTCGAACACTTTTGACTCATAGTCATTCTAGATATTACGTTATTTGTTAGCCTTGTTAGCGCTCCTCCAACATTTACTGCCTCGCTTTCGTTTGCTTTCCTCAGCATAAAGTTTATGAACCGCCTTACCTCTTCAGATCTGACTGGAAGAAACCGGTTCAGAGTCCTACCACCAAGAAGGTCAGACACACATAGTTTCTTAAGAAACCTCCAGTAAGGTCCATAATCAGCAAAAAGGAAACCATCCAAGCCATATGAAAGGTAGTTGATAGCAATCGATTTTGGACGCCCACATAAACAAGTATCATAGTTTTTAATAATCTCTCTAGCTATTTCTGGGGAAGAAGCAACAACACAACGGACAGAGCCAAGACGAATATGAATTAAAGGTCCATAGCTAGTTGAAAGTTTGTGAAGAGCTTGGTGTGGTAAGGGGCCGAGGAGGTGAAGGTGTCCAATGATTGGCAGGGCCAATGGGCTTGGTGGAAGAAGAGATTTGGTCTTGGTTTTTCTAAAGATTGCTCTCATCAAAATCATGGAAACTACCCAAATGAAGAAAACGCTGCAGACTTGAAAGTCAGCCATGTTTGATCTTAGTGATATAATTTGAGATGAAATTAAGCTTTTATTTAAGTAAACAGGGTTTGCAGTTTGCTCATGGAGATGGCAGAAACTAATTTTAAAGGTGTTATTGAAAAACTTTGTTTAGAGCAATGTAAACGGGGATTTCAGCTAATATTTAAACAAATATTATACTGCTAGTGCCGGTGCATGCGTGTTAATTTTCTGATAGTTGGAAAATTACATAATGTATATCATATGCATTAGTTTTTGCGTTGGTCTTTGATAGTTTGATGTGACCTAATTGTTATCATCGACAATTGCCCACCAGACCTATATGCTTAGTGGAGAGGAAGAATTTTGTGTTGATTTTTTTTTCACCTAATATACTAAAAATAGTATTAAGATATGGGTTGTATTTGTTTTTTAAAATTAATGAGGTCTAAATAAAATTCTCTATCTTTGTAAATTAGTAATGTATTTTTACATTAATTTTAGATTATAATTATACCCTTAAATTATGATTGATTGTTAATTACATATTAATGTTAAATATAGGTTAGTATAATAATTGTATAAAAAAATTATTTTAGAAATAATTAATAGATGTATGAGGACAAGAAGATTGTTTTGGCAAATCTGGGATTGAATATTGGTATCGAAATGGTTATCTTTAAATGTTCTATCTATTTATATAACTTTTGAAGACAATAAAAGTGTATTTTTTTTTTTTTTTTTTTTTCTAGGATTTGACGGAGAAAAATTTATAATATTGGTAATTTGACAAGGCATTTAATATACCAGAGAACAAACCCCAAAAGCAGTAATATATATGAAATTTAAAACAAAAGTAAATCTTACATTAACAAGTACAAAAATTTCCTCCAGCATACTGTGTATTTTTTTCCTTCGAAGTTTGCATAAAGAACCACACAATTAGGAAGGATCAGCAGGTCTAGTTTCTTATTCTTTCGTGAATAATCAGAGTAATGGAAGTGGATTAAGCCTAGTAACTGGGACACAAATTAGAGGATGAGCTCTTGGAAGAGTTAGTCCAGGTCCTTCTTCCATGTCAGCAGTGACAACTCCTCCAGAAAGCTTCCAATCAAAGCACTGAATCATAGCAGAAAGAGTTGCCTGAACCACGTTCAGTGCTAGTGAGGTTCCAGGGCATGATCTTCTTCCACTTCCGAAAGGCAACAGATGAAAATGTTGTCCTCGAACATCCAACTGACTCTTTCCATCTTCAACAACAAACCTTTCCGGGTGGAATTCAAGTGGGTTCTCCCAGTGGTTCGGATCTCTACCTATAGCCCATGTGTTAACGAAGAGTCTTGTCCTTGCTGGAATGTCGTAACCATTTATAGTGCAGTTTTCAGTTGACTCTCTCACGATCATTGGACCAGTGGGGTGAAGCCTTAGTGTTTCCTTTACTATAGCTTGGAGGTAGGGGAGGTTGGCAATGTCTGATTCTTCTACTAGTCTGCTCTTTCCTACTACAGAATCAATCTCTTCTCTTGCTTTTTTCATTATCTCTGGATGATTGATTAGTTCTGACAGCGCCCATTCTACCGTTATAGCGGATGTATCAGTCCCAGCTGCAAAAATATCCTGTGCAATCCAGAAATTGTTTAGATTTTGTTTGGTGATATTTATTTTAAATAGTATAGTTTGAATAATTATGAATACCTGGGAGTTCTACTGCTCTAGAGAACAGAAGGTATATGCAATGGACAACGTAAATTAATGTTTCTTCATACTGGAAAACAGCGGACATACTTATGCTTCACATCAAGATTCTCCATAAGGCAACAGACATCAGATTGCTTAAACTCTAATTATTGATGCGTTAAGAGTTTGAAATGGTTGACATATCAGACATTAGACAGTCACATTCATCGCAAGTTGACTGGGTCAAAGAAAAATTGTAAATTGTTGACCTGAACTTGGGAGGAATAAATTCAAGTTATATATGAGAATCCAGATATGGAAAATTTAATTAAAATACTTGTCACCATGATCAAATATATCAGCGTATATCACAATAAGAACCAAGTATTTCACATGTAAAAAAGGAAATAGTATTCTATTTTATCACAATATCATATGTTATGATGAATCAGAATGATGGGAATGGAGTGAGCCTAGTGACCGGGTAACAAATTAAGGGATGAGCCCTTGGAAGAGTTAGTCCAGGTCCTTCTTCCATATCAACAGTGCCATCTTCTCCAGAATCAGAAAGCTTCCACTCAAAGCACTGAATCATAGCAGCAACTGCTTTGTGAATCATACACAGTGCTAATGACATTCCAGGACACGCTCTTCTTCCACCACCAAAAGGCAAAAGCTGAAAATGTTGTCCTCGAACATCCAACTGCTTCTTTTCATCTTCACCGAGAAACCTTTCCGGGCGGAACTCAAGTGGGTTTTCCCAGTGGTTTGGGTCTCTTCCTATAGCCCACACGTTAATGAAGAGTCTTGTCTTTGCTGGAATTTCATAACCCTGAATAGTACAATTTTCAATCGACTCTCTCATGATCAGTGGGCCATTAGGGTGAAGCCTCATCGTTTCTTTCACAATAGCTTGGAGGTAAGGAAGATTAGCTATATCTGATTCTTCCACTAGTCTGCTCCTTCCCACAACGAGATCTATCTCTTCTCTTGCCTTCTTCATCGCATCTGGGTGATTGATTAGCTCTGCCAGTGCCCATTCCATAGTACTGGCAGATGTGTCGGTACCAGCTGAAAAAATTTCCTGTGCAATTGAGAAAGAAAATTCCTAAAACTTTGATTTTTGTGATTATCTAATTTCAATATCATCATGTTTAATTATAAAAATCGTTGTTAGAATTACTGAGGACCTTTATAGAAAATAATAGATAAATCGATGTCTTATTACAGTATATTAGAAAACAAAGATGATACAACAATAATTAAGCAATACTGTCTTACCAGGATGAAAGACTTTATGTTTTCTCTACTCAACTTTATTTCCGAGCTCTCATCTTCTGCTACCTCTAGTAGAATATCAAGGAAATCCTTCACTGCATCATCTTCGTCATCTCCCCCCGTTTCTCTTTTTATCCTTCTTGCTTCTTCGTGCTCTTTTATAATTCTCTCCATCATGGAGTCAAACTTGTCACGAACTTCCTTGGCCTTTTTCTCAAATCCCTGCAAATCCAATTTCTTACAAAACCAAATAAAATCTGCCAGATTCATCTTCCCGATCAGCTCAAATACAGCTTTTACCAACTTCCTCACCTCATCGTCTTCTTCTTCATTATTCGAACACTTTTGACTCATAGTCATTCTAGATATTACGTTATTTGTTAGCCTTGTTAGCGCTCCTCCAACATTTACTGCCTCGCTTTCGTTTGCTTTCCTCAGCATAAAGTTTATGAACCGCCTTACCTCTTCAGATCTGACTGGAAGAAACCGGTTCAGAGTCCTACCACCAAGAAGGTCAGACACACATAGTTTCTTAAGAAACCTCCAGTAAGGTCCATAATCAGCAAAAAGGAAACCATCCAAGCCATATGAAAGGTAGTTGATAGCAATCGATTTTGGACGCCCACATAAACAAGTATCATAGTTTTTAATAATCTCTCTAGCTATTTCTGGGGAAGAAGCAACAACACAACGGACAGAGCCAAGACGAATATGAATTAAAGGTCCATAGCTAGTTGAAAGTTTGTGAAGAGCTTGGTGTGGTAAGGGGCCGAGGAGGTGAAGGTGTCCAATGATTGGCAGGGCCAATGGGCTTGGTGGAAGAAGAGATTTGGTCTTGGTTTTTCTAAAGATTGCTCTCATCAAAATCATGGAAACTACCCAAATGAAGAAAACGCTGCAGACTTGAAAGTCAGCCATGTTTGATCTTAGTGATATAATTTGAGATGAAATTAAGCTTTTATTTAAGTAAACAGGGTTTGCAGTTTGCTCATGGAGATGGCAGAAACTAATTTTAAAGGTGTTATTGAAAAACTTTGTTTAGAGCAATGTAAACGGGGATTTCAGCTAATATTTAAACAAATATTATACTGCTAGTGCCGGTGCATGCGTGTTAATTTTCTGATAGTTGGAAAATTACATAATGTATATCATATGCATTAGTTTTTGCGTTGGTCTTTGATAGTTTGATGTGACCTAATTGTTATCATCGACAATTGCCCACCAGACCTATATGCTTAGTGGAGAGGAAGAATTTTGTGTTGATTTTTTTTTCACCTAATATACTAAAAATAGTATTAAGATATGGGTTGTATTTGTTTTTTAAAATTAATGAGGTCTAAATAAAATTCTCTATCTTTGTAAATTAGTAATGTATTTTTACATTAATTTTAGATTATAATTATACCCTTAAATTATGATTGATTGTTAATTACATATTAATGTTAAATATAGGTTAGTATAATAATTGTATAAAAAAATTATTTTAGAAATAATTAATAGATGTATGAGGACAAGAAGATTGTTTTGGCAAATCTGGGATTGAATATTGGTATCGAAATGGTTATCTTTAAATGTTCTATCTATTTATATAACTTTTGAAGACAATAAAAGTGTATTTTTTTTTTTTTTTTTTTTTCTAGGATTTGACGGAGAAAAATTTATAATATTGGTAATTTGACAAGGCATTTAATATACCAGAGAACAAACCCCAAAAGCAGTAATATATATGAAATTTAAAACAAAAGTAAATCTTACATTAACAAGTACAAAAATTTCCTCCAGCATACTGTGTATTTTTTTCCTTCGAAGTTTGCATAAAGAACCACACAATTAGGAAGGATCAGCAGGTCTAGTTTCTTATTCTTTCGTGAATAATCAGAGTAATGGAAGTGGATTAAGCCTAGTAACTGGGACACAAATTAGAGGATGAGCTCTTGGAAGAGTTAGTCCAGGTCCTTCTTCCATGTCAGCAGTGACAACTCCTCCAGAAAGCTTCCAATCAAAGCACTGAATCATAGCAGAAAGAGTTGCCTGAACCACGTTCAGTGCTAGTGAGGTTCCAGGGCATGATCTTCTTCCACTTCCGAAAGGCAACAGATGAAAATGTTGTCCTCGAACATCCAACTGACTCTTTCCATCTTCAACAACAAACCTTTCCGGGTGGAATTCAAGTGGGTTCTCCCAGTGGTTCGGATCTCTACCTATAGCCCATGTGTTAACGAAGAGTCTTGTCCTTGCTGGAATGTCGTAACCATTTATAGTGCAGTTTTCAGTTGACTCTCTCACGATCATTGGACCAGTGGGGTGAAGCCTTAGTGTTTCCTTTACTATAGCTTGGAGGTAGGGGAGGTTGGCAATGTCTGATTCTTCTACTAGTCTGCTCTTTCCTACTACAGAATCAATCTCTTCTCTTGCTTTTTTCATTATCTCTGGATGATTGATTAGTTCTGACAGCGCCCATTCTACCGTTATAGCGGATGTATCAGTCCCAGCTGCAAAAATATCCTGTGCAATCCAGAAATTGTTTAGATTTTGTTTGGTGATATTTATTTTAAATAGTATAGTTTGAATAATTATGAATACCTGGGAGTTCTACTGCTCTAGAGAACAGAAGGTATATGCAATGGACAACGTAAATTAATGTTTCTTCACACCGGAAAACAGCGGACATACTTATGCTTCACATCAAGATTCTCCATAAGGCAACAGACATCAGATTGCTTAAACTCTAATTATTGATGCGTTAAGAGTTTGAAATGGTTGACATATCAGACATTAGACAGTCACATTCATCGCAAGTTGACTGGGTCAAAGAAAAATTGTAAATTGTTGACCTGAACTTGGGAGGAATAAATTCAAGTTATATATGAGAATCCAGATATGGAAAATTTAATTAAAATACTATTTCAAGTTTGGAATTAATTAAATAATCATAAAGTTTGAAACTCTTTACTAAATGAGCATTGACTTAAGTGATATAAACTTATCGCTTAAGCGATGTAAGTTTATCTCTTAAACGATATGTTCAAATCGTTAGCTTATCTACAAGTTTATCTCTTAAGCAATATGTTCAAATCGCTTAAGCAATGAAAATTTATGATTATTTAATTCATTCCAAACTTAAAATAGTGTTTTAATAGTCCGTCAAATACCTAACTACCATTATGCAACGTTGAGAGACTACTAATTTAACAGTATCGGCACCTTATCTGGACTTATGCTCAAGAAGGATTGGATTGGTAACCGTGCATGTTTGCCCATTTTAATTCTGTTTGCATTCAAGTAATAGAGCTTTAGGTAGATTACTTCCACTCAATTATTTACCAGTTAATCAGGAAGAGATTGATATTAGATATTAAAAATTCATGCATAGCTGCTAAAGATCCTTACCAGGATGAAGGACTTAATGTTTTCTCTGGTCAACTTCATTTCTGAGCTCTCATCTTCTGATATGTCCAGTAGAATGTCAAGTAAATCCTTCGGTGCCTCATCTCCACCTGTTTTCTTATTTATCTTCCTTGTCTCTTCATGCTCCTTTATAATTCTCTCCATCAAATTATCAAATTTGTCACGAACGTCCTTCAACCTTTTCCCAAACCCCTGCAGATCTAAGTTCTTGCAGAACCAAATAAAATCTTGCAAATTAAACTTCCCGGTAAGCTCAGCAACATCATGCACCAACTTCCTTATCTCATCGGCTTCTTCTTCATTACTGGAACATCTTTGGCCCATAGTCATTCTGGATACTACGTGATTTGCCATCCCTATAAGCTCTCGTCCAACATCAGCTGCCTCCCTTGCGTTTGCTTTATTTAGCATCAACTGCAAAAACTGCTTTATCTCTTCAGACCTGACTGGAAGAAAATTTTTAAGAGTTGGGCCACTAAGAAGTTCAGTCATGCATACTTTCTTCATGAACTTCCAGTAAGGTCCGTAAGGAGTAAATGAGAAATCAGCTGAGCCATATGTGAGATAGTCAACAGCAGCTATGCATGGACGGTCAAGGAAAGAAAATTCATGTGTTTTGAGAAACTCTTTAGCTATTTCAGGGGAGGAAGCAACAACACAAGGGACAGAACCAAGGAACAGATGAATTAATGGTCCATAGCGAGTTGAAAGCTTGTGAAAAGCTTGGTGAGGTATTGGACCAAGAAGGTGTAGATGTCCAATGATTGGTAAGGCCAGCGGGCTTGGTGGAAGACGATACGTGGTCTTGGTTTTTCTCAAGATTGCTTTGACCAAAATCACGGAGACCAGCCAAACGAAGAAAAGTATGAAGTAGCCTTGATAATCGGCCATGGAGGATCTTAATTAGCGACAGTAATACTGATTAAGCTATTGCTTTCAATTTTCAGAAAGCTGTTTATATAAGGGCAAGGAGGGTTGAAACTATGGAGACGGCAGAAAGATTCTGTGTGTTTCTTACAACTGAATTTTGAATTAGATTCGCTGAGCATTTCTTTGCCTTGTAGCCTGGGGCTTCAGCAATGACTACAACCATTGATAGTACTAGTCTGAAAGCTGCCTGTCAATATTGCCAAATTAAGATTTGAACTTTTTCTGGTTTCAAGAAATATAGATAATTCATAAGAAAGTTTGACAACATAGTTATTGACTTTGGTTATTGTCTTTCTGCCTTCAATTCAGGCTACTTGGGAGCGAAGATTGGATGAGTGATAATATATGTATGCAATTTATGCTATGCATCTTATTTTATGTTTTGTTCCTTGTCTTATCTTATTTGTATGCTAATTGGGTAAGCTTTTATTTTAGTATTATGTCTTAATTCCATTAATATCACGTCATGTTTACAGTTTTGAACACTAGCATTTGGTCTTTGCAACAAGTGGCTGGCAGGGTACAAACGGAACTTTGACCAGTCACTTTGACATTTCCATAGCTGCCATAAACCGCAATGTCATTTGCCGGCCAAGCAACGTACAGGATCTTAAGCAAATAATAAGGAAATCTTTACTTGTAGTTTATGTTTTGTGCCCGATGTCATTTAAGCAATTATTAAATAATGTAAGACAAACTTAACAAATTACTGCTATTACCATTCCAACCTAATACAGTAGATAATTAGATATTGTTTGTTTTGATTTTGGGCTTAATGTAATAATCTAGGGCTTATAAGCTAGTTAGCCTAAACTCTTATTTCGGGGTGGCAAGCCTAGTTTGTTACCGATTTTATCGGTTCACTGTGCAGCTCCACGAATTTTTTTTTTGAAAATCCTACTTTTAATATTCTTTTTAAAAAAAAAATTGTGAAGGGAATTTCAGACTTTACACGGAAAATTAGGTATTAGCTAACGGAAAAAATAAATAAGAGTTATAAACTGAAAACGACAAAGTTTTCTTCTCATCAATATATATTATTTAGTTGATGTTTAATAAATAAGTCATTTACACACACACTTTCGCTTTCGGGAATCCACATTCCAGATGATGTGTATCCTTTAATTTATCTAAACACATGTTTACTCAATTAAAGTGTGAGACTTATAATTATTAGCAATTTGCCTCTCAATTTAACAAGAAATATGACAACTATCGAAATTCGAACGTTTCTGTTTTAAAATTTTGCGTAAGTTTCTCCTTTGTTTTTTGTTTGATAAGTTCAGTGAAAAGTTACTCGTGTAGTCTCATTAATTTTGTGAGGTTTATTTCTTCTTGTTCTGGTGTCATTCCGTGGTTTCTATTTAATGTTACTCTGAGTACGGGGTCTCTTGTTATGTGAACTTTCTTTGATGAACTAATGAAACTAGCATGCTTGATTTATATAAATTTGTAAATCAAAAGCTATCAGATCTTCATGCATGGGAAGTAGGCAAAGATAAAAAAGGGCAACCATATACAAGTACTTGTAGCCAAAACACTTTCACACGAAACCACACTGCAGGCACTGCCTATTACAGATTCGCATGGAAAGCTTTTAGCTACATCCAGCAAATTAACTGCAGATTATATGGGCAGGAAACTACCACCTTTAGAATTAATACAATACAATTTGCATAAAGAGAAAACTGGAAATCTAACATTTACAACGATGAATGGCCCATCCCATTGCCTCTCTCATCCATTAAATGGCCAAATGGAAGCTTGTGAAGAGCTTGTGAGGTATAGGGCCAAATAGGTGAAGCCGCTAAGGTGTCCAATGATCGGAAAGGCTCTGGGACTAGCGGAAGACTGGCTTTGTCCGAATTTTGGTATAGAGGAAAGTACTCAAATCAACCATGTATATTTGGTTTGGAAGAGTAAGCTGGAGCAGTTTGAGATTCCAGGCGTTCTTATTGGTTGTTTCTCCAGGGGATGGAGGACAGCTAAAGTTATTCTATTCTATAATGGTTGTTTCACATGGGTACGTTCAACCACAATAGTTATTTGATATTGAACAATGCATGCGCGATGAGTTGAAACCGTAGGTTGCGAAAGCTTATTATTGTTTCTTTCTGCGATTAATTACTTGAGGCATTATAGTTATTATATAACCTACAATGTCTGGACTGGACCAATATCTTGCTGTAGATAAAAAATCTACCGTCATGAAAATAGGGTGTGATCCCGTGAGGTTGAGGTCACTAACATCCGTTAGACCTACACACATGAAAGGGCAAGCGTGAAGCTTCCGGAAAATACTGAGGTGGTGTTTGCCGTAGGCACTCCGACGCTCAGTCAGCAAGGCTGAAAGAGATTTAATAAGAATTAAGGAGAAGAAGAATACAGGAGTCTTGTCGGAGGCTAGGACTACGGCAGAGGCGTCAGGTTCTTGGGAGCAAGAACTTAGGAGCAATAGATGGTTTTGAGTAGTGTAGATTGACTGTGAGAGATTGCATGCTTAATAAGAGGGCAAACCTCTGTTTTATAGTGAACCCAAGGGGTTGGAATCCTAGTAGGATATTGAGTCCTCTTTTGGGAGATAATCCCTATCATAAAGAGATATGATTTCTTAACCTTATCAGATTAAGTTTAATAGTTTAAATAAGAGTTGGAATCTTAGTAGGACGCTAAGCCTATTTTGGGAGATAACCCTATCATGAAAGAGATATGATTTCTTGACCTTATCAGATCAAGTTAATAGTTTGAGTAAGATTTGAAATCTTAGTAGAAGAGAAATAGAATGAGAATCTGATTTCCTATTTATACTCTGTTGCAGGCTAATGGGCTGAACCCAGTTTAGCTTTAACTTATAGGATAGCCCAACTCATAAAGTGGGTAGTTCACAAGTGATTTTAAGCATAGGCCTAATCGGATTGGGTTGAGGCCTTGGGCCGTGACATGTTTATTTCGTTATTGGACCCCGTTAAGCCCAAGACGATTTTTTGCCCTAACACTTGCTATGATCGTTTTGATCATGATTAATATAATAATTGTGTACTACTTGCTTTCACGTATTTAATGTGAGTATTTCTTTGACAATTTTTTTTATATACATTTGGTACAAGTGCTTCTTAGATTAACAAACGACTGAAAATGTATCGTTTTTTAATTGAGGCGATTTAGAACACCACCGTGAAGTACGGATATGATTCTCGTGTTGTTTTCATCTGATTCTGGGTTCTTGTTTTTTTTCTTTTTTGTACTTGCGTTTCTTCTATCGTCGTTGGTTTTTTGTTTTAAAATGTTGCTCGTTTTTGAGGTTTTCTGATTTGTTTTGGATTCTTTGTTCTAGGTGTTTTTATTCAAATTGAATTATAATAATTATCTCTTCAATCATGGGTAACTGACAGTTAAACCTAAGGTTTACCATTACGTCATGATCTCAAGAGATAACACAGCTCTGACGAACAGTAGTGTTCCACTAGAAGGGGGGTGGGAGTGGTTCAATTGACCTCCTGACTTTTAAAAATTTGTGCTATGTTTTACAAATAACCCTATATAAAATTAAAATATCAAAAGTTGCGTATATTATTATACCCAATAAATACATTTTTTTTGTTTTGGGGGCTGTGAAACTAAAAGTAAACCCTTTTTCTCCTGCTAAAAGTAAAACTCATCATTCTCCTTCCCTCAGACGTCTTCTTCCTCTTCAATAATATATAAAGTCAATTCTTTTCCTTTAAGGTTTATCCACACAAGTATAATTTTCTCTCCTATCAAGCCAACAAGTCCCTTTTTTCTTCAATTTTCCAGGTAATACATTTTTGTTGTATTATTTTATTTTAAAAGTTTAAGATTAAATTATAGATTAGGATTTAGGAAGATAAAATTGTCATTGGACCACAAATTGCATCCATTTTTATTATTTGTAATGATATATTGAAGTTAAGAGAAGTAAGAAGATAGTTTTTAAAAATTATTTGGAGTTGGCCTTGGGACCAATTGTTTTACCCATTCCATATTGCCCTTTTTTTTGTTTTTTATATGGAGAAGATGAGTTCTTGGGACCACATTGTTTTACTAATTTTTATCTTTGTTATATAAAAGGTTTGATTCAAATGAATTTTGGAGTTGTTTGAGACCACATTGTTTTACAATTATAACCAAATTTATGTTTTTTTTAATGGAGAGGATGAGTTTTGGAACATATTGTTTACCCATTTTTATCTTTGTTATATAAAGTGTTTGATTCAAATGGATTTTGGAGTTAGCCAATGACATATTTGTGTTGTTTTTTTTTATGGAGAAGATGGGTTCTTCATTCTGGGACTACATTATTTTACCCTTTTTATATTTGTTATAAAAAAGTGTTTGATTCAAATGAGAGTTAATTTTAATTGTTTTACAATGTTATAAAAAAGTGGATTTAATTATACAAGTGATTGGTATTTGAATAGATTTTTTACACATATCAATTGAATTTTAGCCAAGTATATAAGATATATTTAAAAAAAAATATTACATTAAGATCTATTTCAATTCAATTTCTATTACTTTAATTTAATTTTTGTTAAAGTACTTACAAATTAGGAAAAGAAAGAGATATACTTGTGAGTTGTGATGTGTATGTATTGTTAGAATACTTTAACTTATTAGCTTTATAAATTTTTATAGTAGTTGTAATTTCACTTATCTTAATAATTATTATTGTATACATAGATTATTGTTATTGTTTGGTTTTACTGAGTGCATAGCTTGTTTTGTTGTATTTTTCTCTATTAAGTAATAATATATTATTGTTTTGAAATAGTATGGAGAGATATTTCAAAAGAAAGTCAATAATGATCTCATCATTTTAACAAAAGGAAAATATTGGTGATTCAAGTAAAAATGTGGATGTTGATTTGTGAGGTCTTCTTACGGATCCAGGCTTAAGACCTCGAATTTCAGATTATGATCCTAATATTCAAGATCAAATTCGAAGAATATATTTGGAAATGGGTCCTTGTCAACCTAAGGGCCATAAGTTTCCTTCTAGATATTTTGGTGGATTTTCAAGACGTTTTGTTGTTTCTTAGTTTAGTGAATTTGAACAATGGTTGGAATATAGTATAGCTAAAGATGTTGCGTTTTGTCTTTATTGCTATCTTTTTAAGCCATGTGGTGATAAAGGGGGTGGTGATCACTTTGTTAGTCAAGGGTTTTCAAATTGGAAAAAGAAAGAAAAATTGAATATTAATGTTGGAGGTTCTAATAGTGCTCATAACCAAGCTCGAAAAATGTGTGAAACATTATTGAATCAAGACCAACATATTCAGACATTTTTTTATCGACATTCTTCTCAAGCATGAACAGAGTGTCAAACTCGTTTAAATGTTATAGTTGATTGTATTCGTTTTCGTCTAAGGCAAGGACTTGCATTTCGTGGTCATGATGAATCCTATGATTCAAGCAACCAAGGGAATTTTCTCGAGCTTCTACAATTTCTTGCTAATCATAATGAAGATCACAATGTTGTTGCTTTCAAGAATGCTCCTGATAATCTCAAATTGACATCACCTGAGATTCAAAAAGACATTGTAAGTGCTACTTCAAATAAAACCGTAAGTGCTATCATTAGAGATTTGGGAGATTCATTATTCGCTATAATGATTGATGAATCTTGTGATATCTCTAGGAAGGAACAAATGGCTATCGTCTTACGTTATGTTAACAAGAATTAACTTATTGTGGAGCGTTTTCTAGGTGTTGAACACGTTATTAGTCCCACAACTCTCTCACTCAAGGCAACACTAGATAATTTCTTTTCAAGGCATGGGTTGAGTTTTTCTAGACTGCGAGGACAAGGTTATGATGGAGCTAGTAATATACAAGGAAAATTTAATGGTTTGAAGACATTGGTTTTGAAAGAGAATAGATGTGCTTATTATATTCATTGTTTTGCCCATCAATTCCAGTTGACTCTTGTGGCTTTGGCAAAAAAACTATGATGATGTTAGTGATCTTTTTAATATCGTGACGATTGTGGTTAATATTGTCGATGCTTCGTCAAAGCGTTGCAATCTTCTTAGAGATAAACAAGCTTATAAACTTTCAAGTGGAAAATGTCTCAATCAAGAGACTAATCTGCAACGTGTCAGTGATACGCGTTGGGGCTCGCATTATGGTACGTTAATGAGCATAATCCTGATGTTTTCATCCATTATCAATGTTCTTGAAATTGTGGCAAAAGATGGGTCAAACTTTGAGCAAAGATTTCATGCAAAAAAACATATTTAAATTGATGCAATCATTTGACTTTGTGTTTAGTCTATTTTTGATGAAAGATATACTTGACTGTACAAATGAACTTTTTCAAGCACTACAAAGAAAACATCAAGATATTGTAAATGCTATGAATTTGGTTGAAGCATGTAAGCAAGTTTTACAATTGATGAGGGATAATTGATGGGAGACTTTATTAAGCAAAGTTTATTCTTTTTGTGCTAATTATGACATTGATGTTCCTAATATGGATGACAAGTTTTTTATTCAAGGGCGATCACAACGCAAGGCTCAAGATATCACAAACGTGCATCATTATCGCATTGAATTATTTTATAATGTCTTAGATATGCAGCTTCAAGAGTTGAATCGTTTCAATGAGGTAAACACTGAATTGCTTATTTGTTTGGCATGTTTATGTCCAAATGAATCGTTTGTTGTTTTTGATAAACAGAAATTGATACGCCTTACTGAACTTTATCCTGATGATTTTTCTGACTTGGAACTCATAACACTTGATTCTCAACTTGATGTTTACATTTTGGATATGCACTCTAATGTCAAATTTATGGGATTGAAAGGGATTGGAGATCTGGCAAAAATAATGGTTGAAACTAAGAAGGATAGAGTGTTTCCATTAGTTTATTTGTTAATGAAATTGGCATTAATTCTACATGATGCCACTGCTAGTGTAAAGAGAGTATTTTCAACAATGAATTTTGTGAAGAATCGTTTGCGAAATAGAATGAGTGATCAATGGTTGAATGATAGCTTAGTTGTGTATATAGAGAAAGATGTATTTGATAATATTGATAATGAAGTCATTATACAATACTTTTAAAAGATGAAATCCCGTCGAGGACAATTATAAATGTACTAGTTAACGATAATTTTATAAATACAAAATTTATGCTTATGTTAATTTAAAATTGTATTGTTTTTTTGTAACTTTGACCCTATACATTATTTTTGCTATGCCTCTGTTCATCACCGGTTAGGGAGCTTCAGGGGCACAATAAAATTGTTACAAAAGGATAGATTTAAAGGAAAAGATGGCTATTCCACCCCGAAAGAGTAAATCTCAGTTCCAAATGTATGGTTAACTTCTATTCCCTATGAATTAGCCAAATTTGTATATATTAGCTGTACGTGTAAGTTTAAAATCGATTTTTTTATGAAAATTGCAAATTTTACTATATCCTGTAAATGATATCAGAATTATGTTTCAAGTTCTTGCAGGGAAGAAATGAGACACTTCTTGTATTTAACAAATATACAAGTAAAAAATTAAGTTCGAGTCAGTTGTTATACTGGTTCGATGATTTGTATAGTTTGTTTCTGAACCGTTTGGTTTCCTTATAATTAAAATTTTATGATAGAGTAAAGGACGTATATAACAGTAATTATGAATCATCCTTTTTCTAAGAATTCTCAGACATGACGATTTTCAAAACGCATGAACTCAAAAACCCAAAATCAAACAAATTATATATAACACTGAGACTTGCTTGGGTTTACACTTTACAGGAAGTGAGATGGTTTGAGAAAGAGAACAATTAGAAATGAGAAAGGGAGGGTTTGTTATATTTGCTTACGTGTCACTTCTTGACACGTGTTCAAATATAATTGTTTTTTAAGTAAATTATTTGACTTTTTTAGTTGTTTAGCTTTAGTTTTTTCTCTCATCAATATTTTTTTTTTTTTTTTCAATTTATTATTTTCCAAGAAGAAATAATAATACTAATTTGCTGTTATTAGCTCAAGTTATTATTCATTAACAATATATGATATCACAGTAATATGAACTTTCTTCATCCCTGTTGTATCATTTACCATGTTTTTTTTTTTTTTTTTAGTTTATGTTCTTTTGTTCAGATACTGAAAATTGACTCACCTAATCTCAATAATTCTTTTGTTCGCTGGTAGAAAATTAATTTGTCCTGAATTGTTATTAGGACCATAACACGGGACGACAGAGTTTTTTCCTCTATTTCTTGTTGATATTTTGTCATTTGCTGGTTTCTATGTTGCTCTGAGTACAAGGATCTGCTTTTATTGTGAACGAATTTCTGAATAAACCAATGAAATTAGCATGCTTGATAAACATCAACAGATAAATCCATAAGCTAATAGATCTTCATCGGAAAAGCAAACGTAAACCAGAACACTGAAAACTGAAAACCACACTGCAGACACTGCCCATTTACAAATTCACATGGCAAGCTTTAAGAAACATTCAGCAAGCTTCCAATTATTATGGGCAGAATTCACGACCTGTCTTCAGATTTTATACAATTTTCACAGCGAGAAACATGGACCATCTCCTAAGAACATCCACAATGATGAATGGTCCAACACCATTGTTAACCTCCCTCATCCCTTAACATGACAAATTAAAGTTGGTCCTTTTTTGGGCCAAAGGGCAGAGTCTAAACGGATTGAAATGCTTTGCCTTTAACAAGGGAAGATTATTATTGACAAAATATCACATAAAATCTGTGTCTTTTAGAATGATGGAAATGGCTTGAGCCTAGCCACTGGGACACAAACCAAAGGCTTAGCTCTGAGAAGGGTCATACCACGTTTCTCTTCCATGTCAACTTTACCATTCACTGCATTTCCAGCTTTCCACTCAAAGCACTGTATCAGAGCTCCGAGGGTTGCTGGAACTACTTGAAGTGCTAGTGAAGCTCCAGGGCAGCTTCTTCTTCCAGTTCCAAAAGGCAGCAGACTAAAATTCATTCCCCTCACATCCAACAGCTGGTTCTTTGCTTTCCACTCTGGGCTAAGAAACCTTTCTGGTCTGAACTCAAGTGGGCTTTCCCACTGGCTTGGATCCCTTCCAAGAGACCACACGTTAACAAAGAGTCGGGTTTGGGCTGGAATTTGGTATCCCGAAATAGTACAGTCTTCAATTGATTCTCTCACAACCAATGGGCCACCAGGGTGAAGCCTTAGTGTTTCCTTAACTACTGCTTGGAGGTATGGAAGGTTAGGAACGTCTGATTCCTCTACTATTCTCTTCTTTCCAACTACAGAATCAATTTCTTTTCTTGCTTTCTCCATAACTTCTGGGTTGTTAATCAGCTCTGCTACACCCCATGCTATGGTCACGGAAGATGTGTCCGTCCCGGCTCCAAATAGATTCTGTGAAATTCCGAGTTTACTGGTCAGTTCTCGTGCCCCAATATAATTCTAATTAACACTCTTCAGTAATTCTAAATTTCTAATCTTGTCATTTGATTTTATCTTCTCGTTCCTACCACTAGTTGATAATATTGTTGTTTTTCAGAAGTTTTAGTAATGAAGCAGAAGTAAAATGTTAATTTTGCCATAAATTTTGATTTGTGTGTTTGGGATTCCTTTATCGAAAGTACTTTAGTAAATTTGCCAAAGTACTGGAAAAGACTTTTAAGTAGTTGTCAAGTGCTCTCCCGAAGTCGAGAAGAAAAAATTCTTCAATTCTATTTACATTTTGAGTCAAAAACAGTCTCAGGAGCATCTTAAATTGGAATTAGGATGTTCTATTTATTTGAACTCTCGGTTTTTAAAGATCACACGTCTAGCTTTAGTTATGCGTATATATAATAATACATATACAATTTTTGGTTACAAACAAATTCAATAAATGAGGACAAGACATGATAATAAAAAATGGATGTAATATAGTTGGATTAGCAAAATTTGTAATATGTAGCAGTCTGATTGTATTTATATATCCATATGAAAACTTTTTTGTCAGGATTCAGAAACTTAAATGTGTGTATGTGCTGGTGTTATAGAAGTGCATGTGTGTGACAGACTTATAGTTACCATAATCAATGCCTTGACATTTTCTCTGGATAACCTCATCTCAGCGTTTTCATCTTCAGAAATATCAAGTAAGATATCAAGCAAATCCCCCACCTGTTCTTCACTTTTATTCATTTCCCTTTTCTGTTTCTCCTCTTTGTGCTCCCTTATAATTTTTTCCATCAGAATGTCATACCTGTTTCGAACATCTTTAAGCCTTTTCCCGTATCTCTGCAAATCTAAATCCTTGCAGAACCAAATTAAATCTTGTAAATTAAACTTGGTTCCAAGGCTATTCATCTCTTTCACCAATGTCCTCACCTCATCAGCTTTATCTTCATCATCAGAACACCTCTGGCTCACTAGCATTCTCGATATTATATTATTGGTCAATCTCATAAGTTGTGCTCCGACGTCAACTGCCTCACCAGCCTTTGCTTTCTCCGTAATTATCCTCAGAAACTGCCTCATCTCTTCACGCCTAACTGGAAGGAGCTGCTCCACAGTTCGACTTCCGAGAAGTTCAACCATGCAAAGTTTCTTCATGAACTTCCAAAGGGGTCCATACGGTGCCATCGCAAGATCAGCTAAACCGTATGTAAGGTAATCAAGATTGGTGAAATAGGGGCGGTTCATGAAATTACTTTCATGGTTTCTGAATATATCTTTAACTATTTCAGGGGAAGAAACAAGAAGACAAGGTTTTGAGCCGAGGAAGAAGTGAACAAGAGGTCCATGCTTGAGTGAAAGTTTGTGAAGAGCTTGGTGAGGTATAGGGCCAAGAAGGTGAAGGTGTCCAATGATTGGAATGGCTCTGGGGCTTGGTGGAAGACGAGCCTTCGCCCTAGTTTTGGTGTAGATGGTTAGGAGAAAGAAGAGGGAGAGTAGCCAGATAAGAAATAATAAAATGTACTCGTTTTGCAAATCAACCATGATTTGGTGTTGGAAGAGTAAGTCCTGGTGCAAGTTAGAGGTTCCAGAGATGTGCTTATATGGTTGCTTCCGCAGAGCGGCAGAGGTGTTTGGGGACCGCTAAGATGTATTTCTATATATTTTAAATTAGGATTTTGTCTCAATTTAAGCTTTTCTAAATTTCAAGATGATATAAGTGCATTTTCACTAATTTATGGTTCAGTTCAGAGCTAGTTCCCTATTATATTTCTATTTTGTAACTACCAATTACAAGTCTTTATTTGTTCAGGTAAAAGCTCGTGTCAACAGGGAATCTTAATCCATTTTACCGTGTAGTGACTGGGGAATTCAAGATCATATGCTACGACAATCAAATCTTTTGCTATTAATCTGAGGAGTAAACGACTTTTTCTCACCCAAGGTTTGCCTTAATGACATTTTTTTATCCAAAAAGTTTCAAGATACTATTTTTCCATTCAAAGTTTATATTCGGTTAATAATTAAAATACATTTCACTTTCTCTCCGATGTTTGGTAAGTTACCAAGAGTCAGGGTAAGAGGGGTTTTTGGGTTTTGTAGATTGGAGGCCGGTAGATTGAATGGTAGTGACCGATTGGATATTCATCATTAGAATCAACCAAAAATTAACTAAGAATAGGAAACTCTAGTTTTATAGTAGTCAACAGTAGGCAAAAAATAAGATATCAGAATGGGAGGGGTTTTTGGGTGAGAAAGTGTCGTTAAGGCAAACCTAGGTTAGGAAAAGTCGTTTACTCTTAATCTGAGGCTCATTAAGGCTCTGAGCCGTTATGTTGTTATACTATTGTTATATATCTTATGAGGGGACCTATTACATATCTTGCTTTAATCTGTCATTTTGATAATTGATAGCTGACCAATAGAATCACCATTATATTGTATAGGGACAGGTTTAAGATACATATAATTTTTCTATGCAAATTATTTCTTCAATTAACATCAACTTTGTTATTTAAAAATTGTATGATTAGAGATATATCAAAATCATAGGATGTATTATAATGAAATTATTGTCAATATCAGCGACGTAGAACGCAAGAATTGACTTAAACTTTGATGAAAGTAATGGAACTTGTGTTGATAACCAAAAGTTTGATGCATCATACAAATTATTTGGTGGTGGTCCTCCTGGTTAAGGTGGTCCTTAAGGTTGTTTAGTTATTTCAGCCGGAAATGCCAAGAGTGAGCCAGCACTTGTCATCGATCAGTGGTCCTCAATATAACATGATAAAGGAGTTTTATCTGCTCCGAAATAATCAAATATTATTCTCATAGTTTTCTTCAATGCTTTAGGGTTTAGATTGAAGACGCCTGTGTTTACATTGGTTGCAATGCTTTTCATCAAATATATATCATGTGGATGTAGATTCCGCTCTTACATCGTCTTCCAAGTTTAATTTTTTAAATGCAACAATTAATTAATATCGTGGTCCTTGCTAAGTTAATTTCTAGAAGGTTTAGTTGATGCTTCGTATGTAATGTAATGTTTATCTGTAGAAGGGCTTAGTCGATGGTTGGAATATGCACTGTAATTAACTGTGCCATTCTAAGTACTTGGCCTTGTGTTAGATTTATTTGTTTGCGAATCCGGGAAAGAAGGAAATAGATATCTGATGCTACGCTTCTTAGACGTAACAAATTAACCACGGAAACATTATCTTATTTCATTTGGTGATTTAGAACAGCAATAAGAATTACAAAAGTAATTCAATATTTTTTCTCCTGGTGGGTCATGTGGGTTTCAGATAGAGTTATTTATTTCCCTTTGTACCTTTTTGTCATAACCTGTGAGAACCGAAAGTGCTCATCACCTCTTTTTTTTTTTTTTTTTTTTTTTTTTTTGAGTAACCGGAGTGTTCGGGTTGGTTTACACGCACCTCTATTAATTCTTGAGGTCTATTAAACAAAGTAATCTCTGAGGTCCATTAAACATCCTATAAGTTTAAAATATCAAATAAATTATAATGTTATTATGGTAAGTAACCTTAATGTTTAAATCTAAAAACTCAAAAAATTAAGCAAATTTCTTTGACCGTCAGACTAATCCTTGGAGTTAAACATGCTCATCACATCTTAGCGAGCTTTCATGCAATCAAATTGTTACCAATTCGCAAAGGGATAGATAATAGATTTATGTAAATTTGTCACTAAAGCATCGGTTCTATATCAAAATTGCAAATTGTACTAGAACCTGTAAATGACACTAGAATTATATGTTTCGAAAAAGTTGCTGATCTGAGAAGGAAAGAAATTAAGTCCGGGTTAGTTCTCTTTGGTTATACGGGTTTGTAGAGTTTGTTTCTGAACCAGCTGGCTTGGTTTATTTATATTAATTAGATTTTGATGACAGATAAATTGAACATATGATATATAAATAGCATCATTCATAAAACATTGTGATGATCAAATTGATGGAAATGGAGTGAGCCTAGCCACAGGGGTGCAAACAAGGGAATGAGCCCTGCGAAGTGTTAGCCCAGGACCCTCTTCCATGTCAACAATATCATTCTCTCCATAACCAACTTTCAATTCGAAACACTGAATTATAGCAGCAATGGTTGTTGGAACAAAGTGTAATGCTAGTGTAGCTCCAGGGCAGCTTCTTCTACCACTTCCAAATGGTATCATCGGAAAATTCTGCCCCCTTACATCCAAAAACTGGTTGTTTCGACACCACTTTTCACTAAGAAACCTCTCAGGCCTGAACTCATGAGGGTTTTCCCAATGGCTGGAGTCCCTTCCAAGAGACCACAAGTTCACAAAGAGCCTAGTCTTTGCTGGAATCATGTAACCAGCAATAATGCAATCTTCAGATGATTCTCTTACAACTAAAGGGCCAGTAGGGTGAAGTCTTAGTATTTCCTTCACAATGGCTTGCAGATAAGGAAGATTTGCAATATCTGATTCTTCTACTATTCTGTTTTTTCCAACTACAGAATCAATCTCTTTTCTTGCTTTTTCCATCACATTCGGATGGTTGATTAGCTCTGCCAGTCCCCATTCTAACGTGATGGAAGATGTGTCCGTTCCAGCCCCAAATATATTCTGTCAAGATCCAAAAGTATAATAGTTTTAAAATCATCATCAGTCCATTAATTTGACAATTTCTCCTTAACTATAATAACCAATAATGTTATATGATTGATATAAAACTATTATTATCGGTGTCGTCATTCTTATTTCTTTATTGATATTTAAAACTTGCTCTGGTTGTTAGCTTTCCCTGTCCCAAAATGGTTGTGAACCAATGTCATTTTCAGTTTCAGATACTATACGGAAAAGACAAATATGTTTCAATAATCATCAGGGAAGAAACGTATACATGACTAACTATGAAAGATAGAGAGAATTGTAAACCAATGAAAGTTGTAATATGTTTATCCTAAGATAAAATCATGAAATGATATGGCCGAAAAAACAAAATTGCATATTTTAGTGTGTCTAGATAGTAGTTACCATAATGAAGGCTTTTATATTTGCTCTGGTCAATCTCATCTCTGCGTTTTTGTCTTCGAATATATGGAATAAAACATCAAGTAAATCCCTTTCGGAATCACCCTCATCGCCCATTTGCTTCCTCTTCTTCCTCGACTCTTCATGCTCCTTCATGATCCTCTCCATCATAACATCATACCTCTTCCGAGCATCCTCTAGCTTTCTTCTAAACCCTTGCAAATCCAACTTCTTACAAAACCAAATTGTATCTGACAGATTAAACTTAGCTCCCAACTGAGTCAACGCTTGCACCAATTTTCTCACCTCACCAGCTTCATCTTCTTTATCAGAACACCTTTGCCCCAGTGTCATTCTTGTTATTATGTTATTTGTCAACCTCATTAGCTCTCCTCCAAAATTTACCCTCTCACTTGCCTCAGCTTTCTTCAGCATTAACATTAGAAATCGCCTTGTTTCTTCCTGTCTAATGGGACGAAGTTGGTCTAGCCTTCTTCCACCAAGAAGTTGATTCATGCAAAGTTTCTTCATGAACTTCCAGTAAGGTCCATAATGCACTGTGGCAAAATCAGATGAACCATAGGTGAGGTAATCGAGATTGGCCGTTTTAGGGCGGTTCAGGAACTTAGTTTCGTTGGTTTTGAGAATTTCTTTGGCCATTTCTGGGGAAGAAGCAAGAACACAAGGTTTTGAACCAATGAAGAAATAAACCAAGGGACCATAGCGGGTTGATAGCTTATGAAGTGCTTGGTGGGTTACAGGACCAAGCATGTGGAGATGGCCAATGATTGGTAACCCTCGTGGGCTTGGTGGAAGCTGGGCCTGGGTCTGAGTCTTGCCCCAGATCGTTAGGAAGAAGATAATGGAAGCTATGCAGATAAGGAAAAGTGTTGCATCTTGCATGTCAGCCATGGTTTAAATGTTGCACGCTGGAGCTGGTTCAAGGAGCTTAAATAAATGAGTGACGTTAACATTTCTAAATATATTTTTAATAGGATTGGAGACGAGACGAGGTCTTTATATCTAATAACATCAGTCGTCAGTTGCCACGCTTCGTAATTAGTATTTGCTCACATTACAATAAACTCTGAAGATAAAAAGGATTTTTCAACTACCGAATATAGCTTAATTGTCTTTATTATTTGATGACACAATGTAAAATCGTTGGAGATAGAATAGAATCATTTATCTACCAGAAACTGTGAGCACGTACGACAACATGTGAAGAGCTCCAATGGCTCGAACATTGCCAGATCGATTCCTATCGCCGCCACCAATAACCAAAAAAAATTTTTAATGTTATTTCATGAGAACTGATGATGCCGAAAACTGGCCTTTCTTGCTTTAATCTGTCATTTTGATAATTGATAGCTGACCAATAGAATCACCATTATATTGTATAGGGACAGGTTTAAGATGCATATAATTTTTCTATGCAAATTATTTCTTCAATTAACATCAACTTTGTTATTTAAAAATTGTATGATTAGAGATATATCAAAATCATAGGATGTATTATAATGAAATTATTGTCAATATCAGCGACGTAGAACGCAAGAATTGACTTAAACTTTGATGAAAGTAATGGAACTTGTGTTGATAACCAAAAGTTTGATGCATCATACAAATTATTTGGTGGTGGTCCTCCTGGTTAAGGTGGTCCTTAAGGTTGTTTAGTTATTTCAGCCGGAAATGCCAAGAGTGAGCCAGCACTTGTCATCGATCAGTGGTCCTCAATATAACATGATAAAGGAGTTTTATCTGCTCCGAAATAATCAAATATTATTCTCATAGTTTTCTTCAATGCTTTAGGGTTTAGATTGAAGACGCCTGTGTTTACATTGGTTGCAATGCTTTTCATCAAATATATATCATGTGGATGTAGATTCCGCTCTTACATCGTCTTCCAAGTTTAATTTTTTAAATGCAACAATTAATTAATATTGTGGTCCTTGCTAAGTTAATTTCTAGAAGGTTTAGTTGATGCTTGGTATGTAATGTAATGTTTATCTGTAGAAGGGCTTAGTCGATGGTTGGAATATGCACTGTAATTAACTGTGCCATTCTAAGTACTTGGCCTTGTGTTAGATTTATGCGTTTGCGAATCCGGGAAAGAAGGAAATAGATATTTGATGCTAGGCTTCTTAGACGTAACAAATTAACCACGGAAACATTATCTTATTTCATTTGGTGATTTAGAACAGCAATAAGAATTACGAAAGTAATTCAATATTTTTTCTCCTGGTGGGTCATGTGGGTTTCAAATAGAGTTATTTATTTCCCTTTGTACCTCTTTGTCGTAAGTCGTGAAAACCAAAAGTGCTGTAATCCGATTGTCCCGACTAGTTTATATGTATTTTTATTAATTCTTAAGGTCTATTAAACAAAGTAATCTCTAAGGTCCATTAAACACCTTATAAATTCAAAAGACAAAGTAAACCATAGTATTATTATAGTAAGTAACCTCAATGTTTAAATCTAAAAACTCAAAGAATTAAACAAATTTCTTTGACAGTCAAACTAATCCCTTGGTGTTAAACATGCTCATCACCTATTAGCCAGCTTTCATGCAATCAAATTGTTACCAATTCGCAAAAGGGATAGATAATAGATTTATGTAAATTTGTCACTAAAGCATCGGTTCTCTATCAAAATTGCAAATTGTACTAGAACCTGTAAATGACACTAGAATTATATGTTTCGAAAAAGTTGCTGATCTGAGAAGGAAAGAAATTAAGTCCGGGTTAGTTCTCTTTGGTTATAAGGGTTTGTAGAGTTTGTTTCTGAACCAGCTGGCTTGGTTTATTTATATTAATTAGATTTTGATGACAGAGAAATTGAACATATGATATATAAATAGCATCATTCATAAAACATTGTGATGATCAAATTGATGGAAATGGAGTGAGCCTAGCCACAGGGGTGCAAACAAGGGAATGAGCCCTGCGAAGTGTTAGCCCAGGACCCTCTTCCATGTCAACAATATCATTCTCTCCATAACCAACTTTCAATTCGAAACACTGAATTATAGCAGCAATGGTTGTTGGAACAAAGTGTAATGCTAGTGTAGCTCCAGGGCAGCTTCTTCTACCACTTCCAAATGGTATCATCGGAAAATTCTGCCCCCTTACATCCAAAAACTGGTTGTTTCGACACCACTTTTCACTAAGAAACCTCTCAGGCCTGAACTCATGAGGGTTTTCCCAATGGCTGGAGTCCCTTCCAAGAGACCACAAGTTCACAAAGAGCCTAGTCTTTGCTGGAATCATGTAACCAGCAATAATGCAATCTTCAGATGATTCTCTTACAACTAAAGGGCCAGTAGGGTGAAGTCTTAGTATTTCCTTCACAATGGCTTGCAGATAAGGAAGATTTGCAATATCTGATTCTTCTACTATTCTGTTTTTTCCAACTACAGAATCAATCTCTTTTCTTGCTTTTTCCATCACATTCGGATGGTTGATTAGCTCTGCCAGTCCCCATTCTAACGTGATGGAAGATGTGTCCGTTCCAGCCCCAAATATATTCTGTCAAGATCCAAAAGTATAATAGTTTTAAAATCATCATCAGTCCATTAATTTGACAATTTCTCCTTAACTATAATAACCAATAATGTTATATGATTGATATAAAACTATTATTATCGGTGTCGTCATTCTTATTTCTTTATTGATATTTAAAACTTGCTCTGGTTGTTAGCTTTCCCTGTCCCAAAATGGTTGTGAACCAATGTCATTTTCAGTTTCAGATACTATACGGAAAAGACAAATATGTTTCAATAATCATCAGGGAAGAAACGTATACATGACTAACTATGAAAGATAGAGAGAATTGTAAACCAATGAAAGTTGTAATATGTTTATCCTAAGATAAAATCATGAAATGATATGGCCGAAAAAACAAAATTGCATATTTTAGTGTGTCTAGATAGTAGTTACCATAATGAAGGCTTTTATATTTGCTCTGGTCAATCTCATCTCTGCGTTTTTGTCTTCGAATATATGGAATAAAACATCAAGTAAATCCCTTTCGGAATCACCCTCATCGCCCATTTGCTTCCTCTTCTTCCTCGACTCTTCATGCTCCTTCATGATCCTCTCCATCATAACATCATACCTCTTCCGAGCATCCTCTAGCTTTCTTCTAAACCCTTGCAAATCCAACTTCTTACAAAACCAAATTGTATCTGACAGATTAAACTTAGCTCCCAACTGAGTCAACGCTTGCACCAATTTTCTCACCTCACCAGCTTCATCTTCTTTATCAGAACACCTTTGCCCCAGTGTCATTCTTGTTATTATGTTATTTGTCAACCTCATTAGCTCTCCTCCAAAATTTACCCTCTCACTTGCCTCAGCTTTCTTCAGCATTAACATTAGAAATCGCCTTGTTTCTTCCTGTCTAATGGGACGAAGTTGGTCTAGCCTTCTTCCACCAAGAAGTTGATTCATGCAAAGTTTCTTCATGAACTTCCAGTAAGGTCCATAATGCACTGTGGCAAAATCAGATGAACCATAGGTGAGGTAATCGAGATTGGCCGTTTTAGGGCGGTTCAGGAACTTAGTTTCGTTGGTTTTGAGAATTTCTTTGGCCATTTCTGGGGAAGAAGCAAGAACACAAGGTTTTGAACCAATGAAGAAATAAACCAAGGGACCATAGCGGGTTGATAGCTTATGAAGTGCTTGGTGGGTTACAGGACCAAGCATGTGGAGATGGCCAATGATTGGTAACCCTCGTGGGCTTGGTGGAAGCTGGGCCTGGGTCTGAGTCTTGCCCCAGATCGTTAGGAAGAAGATAATGGAAGCTATGCAGATAAGGAAAAGTGTTGCATCTTGCATGTCAGCCATGGTTTAAATGTTGCACGCTGGAGCTGGTTCAAGGAGCTTAAATAAATGAGTGACGTTAACATTTCTAAATATATTTTTAATAGGTTTGGAGACGAGACGAGGTCTTTATATCTAATAACATCAGTCGTCAGTTGCCACGCTTAGTAATTAGTATTTGCTCACATTACAATCAAATCTGAAGATAAAAAGGATTTTTCAACTACCGAATATAGCTTAATTGTCTTTATTATTTGATGAGACGATGTAAAATCGTTGGAGATAGAATAGAATCATTTAACTACCAGAAACTGTGAGCACGTACGACAACATGTGAAGAGCTCCACATTGCCAGATCGATTCCTATCGCCGCCACCAATAACCAAAAAAAATTTTTAATGTTATTTCATGAGAACTGATGATGCCGAAAATATATTATTAAAATTTTAAAAAAATTATTTTTAGACTTTTTTATTCCTAAATTCTTATTTTATTTTAGTAGTTCTAATTAAATTAGATTTCTTGTTTTAGAAGTTTTGCATATTCGAGTAAAATTTGTTTTGATTATTAGGTTTATTGTTTTTCAAACTAGTTAAGGTTAATTATAGTATAAATAGAGGTCATTGTAGCCTTTAAGACAATAGTTTTTTGTGAATTATTATTTTAATAAATTATTGAGAACCTTTTGTAGTTATTTCAATTAATCTAGTATTCGAATCTTGATACAATTCAATGGTGATTATCGTATCATTTATCCATTATCTAAATCTTGATACAATTCAGTAGTGGTTTTTTTTGTATCACTTGTTCTCTACAATTTTCCGTTATCTCTATTGTTGTTTCTTCGTCATCTCCATGCATTATGGCTTCATAAATTCCATGGTGAAATTGCGTATAGAAGAGGAGAATCCAAGCATTTGCACACAACAATCACAAATGTAGAGATATAAGAGTAAACAGGCCAATTAAACAGAATTCTTATGCAATTAGTATGGAAGAATTCAAGAAGGGATTTCTTCCGATGTCACATGGTGTCTATCTCTCTAGGGATATATGTCCTAAAACACACGATGAGAGAGATAGAATGAAGAGGATCTCATATGCGTCAGCAATTGGATCCATCATGTATGACATGTTATATACTCGGATTGATGCCTCATGTGCGTTAAGCACTTGTAGTAGATATCAATCGGATCTAGGTGAGCGTCATTGGATAGCTGTCAAGAACATCCTTAAGTACCTGAAGAGGACTAAGGACATGTTCTTGGTTTATAGAGGGAAAGATGAGCTCACTATAAAAGATACAGTGATGCTAGTTTCCAAACGGATAAAGATGGTTATTGATCGCAATCAAGGTTTGTATTTTGTCTCAATGGGGGTGCAGTGAGCTGGAAGAGCTCCGAGCAAAGCATTATAGCGAAATCTACAATAGAGGTTGAGTATATTGCATTATCCGATGCAGCCAAGGAGACAATTTGGATTGAGAAGTTTGTCACCGAACTTGGTGTGGTTTCCACGATTGTTGATATGATAGATGTCTATTGTGACAACAATGGAGCAATTGCTTAAGCAAAGGAACCATAGTCTCACCAGAAGTCCAGACACATACTCGGATTCGTCATCTCTATATGTTTTTTAAATAAAAAAAGGCAAATATAAGAGATAAATAGGGGAATTCTTAACAGAATTCCTATGCAATCAAATTAGGATCATAATTGCACACAACAATCACAAATGTGTGGTTAAGTTCTACGGAGTTCACTTTTGTGAAAAAACTACAAAGTTTACTTGAACCCATAAATGACGCTAGAATTTAGTCCCAGTTAGTTCTGTTTGTAGAGTTGTTTCTGAACCAGCTCGCTTGGTTTATCTATTATAAGAATTTAATGATATAGACATTAAGCATATGATACAAAAAGAGCATAAATTGGAACATGAAAACAGGCAAAATCAAGGAATTGAACCAGCAGAGTGTAAACTAAGGTCCCTCTTCCATGCAACACCAATAAAAGAAACCTACTACATATACATTTCTCTCTTCCCATAAATTGAAATTTTCATATAAACAAATTTTTACGTACAAACATTATAGAGAAATAAACATTAAGTTCCTACAAAGCTATTGAATTCTTAATAAAAAACTGTATATACTAACACAAAATCCTTAAATTCTAACTTTAAGTATTCCTAGGTAACAAGGCCTACCATTCAAATATAATTCTTTTACCAAATAACATTATACAAATTTTTTCCATATTCAATCATCCAAAGCTTTGATTATCCTCCCACAAGTAAACATGCAGTGAAATAATTGAATTCTACAATTTCATAAAATCATCTCCAATGGGACACTAAATTTGTATAAAACAGTAAAATGGTATCCAAATGTTGCTCCAACCTAACTTTAAAAATCATAATAAAATTGGTGTAACACTATTCATCCACACCAATTATTATAAATATAAATAATAATCAAATTAACATAAATACAAATTAAAAAAAAAAACTTATAACAAAAATAAGAATATAAATGTGATAAAATTTAATTTAAGGACTAAAATGTAAGGTTTATTTTGAAAAAGAAAAAAAAAAAAAAGACTACATTGAAAAGTGGAAAAATTATTTGGTATTTTAGTCCCACTATTCATCTACACTAATTTGTGGAACGAATTGGAGATGCAATAATAAAATGGTGTGAAAATTGCACCAATCTGATTTGAAAGTTACACCAATTTGGTTTGAAAATTGCACCAATTTTGTGTGAAAGTTACACTAATTTGGTCTTTGAGATTGGAAATGGTCTAAGTTACCAAAATTATCAAAGCTCTATTAATAGAAACAGGTAATAATTAATAAGAGCTTATTTATTACACACCCAATTTTTTTTATGTACGGCTTCTTCTTGGATTTTAGTACGATCCGGAGATTTCGGTACCAATCTGTGAAGTTAGTACCGTCGCCTGTTTAGGATGTGTCTGGTCCTGAGGCTACACAGGAAGAGAGAGATACTTATGCAAAGTATCTCGATGATGCTGATAGCGTGCAATGTATAATGTTAGCATCGATGACGCCAGAGTTGCAAGAGCAACATGAACACTTGGATGCTCAGTCTATCCTGACGCATCTCAAGGAGCTCTTCCAGAAGCGTGCTAGGCACGATTGATACGATAAGTCTAAGGCATTGTTTAGATGTCGAATGGCTGAGGGAGCCCAAGTTGGGCAACGTGTACTCAAGATGATAGTACATACAAAAGCTTGAAACTTTAGGTTTTGCCATGGATGTAGAACTATCAGTGGACCTTGTTCTACAATCCCTGCCTGAATCCTTCTCACAGTTCATATTGAACTTCAATATGAATGGAATGGAGAAGTCCCTCTCCGAACTCCTAAGTATGCTCAAGACGGCAAAGCAAGACATGAAGAAGTCAAAGCCAATATTGCTAGTTGACGCTACCCTTGGAAGAGGCAAAGGAAAGGCTAAGACCAAACCCAAGCCTAAGTACAAGCCTCAAGATGCCTTGAAACTTGCTAGTGGCATAAGCAAAGATGGGAAGGCGGTTTGCTTTCATTGTGGCAAATCTGACCATTAAAAGAAACACTACAAGGCCTTCCTAGCAAGCAAGAAAGAGACTATTGGATCTTCTTTTAAAGGTTCATGATTGAAACTAACCTATCTCCTATTACATCTTGGGTTATTGACAGTGGATATGGATCTCACATTTGTAAAATGTGCAAGGACTGCGAAAGAGTAGATCTCTTGGCCAAGGGGAGGTAAATCTATGTGCTGGGAATGGAGCTAGAGTTGTTGCATTAGCCGTAGGAGTTTATCAGTTATTGTTGCCTTCGAGCCTTATTTTAGAACTCATGGATTGCTATTATGTACCTTCTATTTCAAAGAATATTATTTCAGTATCCGCTTTGGACAGTTATGGATATCGTTTTATAATATCTAATTGATTGTTGTCTTCTAGTTTAAATGATATTCATTATGAAAATGCTACATTACATAATGATTTATACGTTCTAGATATAGATAATAAAGAAATACTCAATCTTGAAAATAAGAAAGTCAAGCATGGCGATCTGAACCAAACATAACTCTAGCATTGTAGGCTAGGTCATGTTAATCAAACTCGCATTGTAAAACTCCAAAAAAAACGAGATTTTGGACCCATTTGATTTCCAATCTTATGAGCTATGTGGACCATTAATAGTTCAAGCAAGAAGAGGATATTCTTACTTCAATAGTTATGGATATGTTTATTTAATGAGACATAAATATGAATCATTTGACAAGTTCAAGGAATAAATAAATGAAGTACATAATAAACTAGGCAAAAATATTAGAGCTCTTCGATGAGACCAAGGATGTGAATACTTAAGCTTGGAGTTTGGATAATACCTTTAGGAAAGTGGGATAGTATCACAACTCACACCTCCATATACATCTCAGCATAATGGTATATCTGAAATGAGGAATCAAACTTTACTTGACATGGTTCGATCAATGATGAGTTTTTTTTTCTAATATACCTGCATCATTCTAAAGGTGTAGTGTCACAACTCACAAGTCACACCTCCATATACATCTCAGCATAATAGTGTATCTGAAAGGAGGAATTAAACTTTACTTGACATGGTTCGATTAATGATGAATTTTTTCTAATATACCTGCGTCATTCTGGGGTTATGTCTTAGAGATTGCGATTTACACACTAAACCGTGTATCGTCCAAGTTTGTGAATAAGACTCCATATAAACTATGGAATGAGCAAAAACCCAAATTGTCTTATTTGAGAACTTGGGGTTGTAGTGCTCATGTCAAGAAATTGATATCAAATAAGCTAGCCCCAAAATCTGACAAATTATATTTGTGGGGTATCCTAGGGAAACTATGAGATACTATTTCTACCAACCAGAAGCAGTCTATATCCTTGGTATCAAGATTTATCGAGATAGATCATGTAGATTGCTAAGCCTAAGTTAGAGTACATAAATCGACAAGGTACTGAAGAGATTCAGTATGAAAGAATCAAAGAAAAGATTTCTTCCTATGTCACATAGTGTTTATCTCTCAAAGGACATGTATCCTAAAACACCCGAAGAGAGAGATAAGATGAACAAGATCTCCTATGCATCCATTATTGGATCTATAATGAATGTCATGTTATGTACTCGGATTGATGTCTCTTATGTATTAAACATTTGTAATAGATATCAATTGGATCCAGGTGAGCGTCACTAATAACAGTTAAAAACAGTCTTAAGTACTTGAAAAAGACTAAGGATATGTTCTTGGTTTATAGAGGAACTCACTGTAAAAGGATATAGTGATGCCAGTTTTCAAACAGACAAAGATGATTATCAATCTCAATCGAATTTTGTCTTTTGTCTCAATGGAGCTATAGTGTGCTGGAAAAGCTCAAAGCAAAGTATTGTAACTGATTCTACAACAAAGGTTGAGTACGTTGCATTATCAGATGTAGCCAAAGAGGCGGTTTGGATCAAGAACTTCATTACCGAAGTTGGTGTGTTTCCTAGCATCGTTGAACCAATAGAATTATTTTGTGACAACAATGGGGCCATTGCTTAAGCCAAAGAATCACGATCTCATCAAATATTCAAACACATACTCAAACAATTCCACCTGATCAGAGAAATCGTTCAAAGAGGAGATGTGTAAATAAGAAGAGTACCTACCAATGATAACATAGCAGACCCGCTTACGAAAGCTCTGCCGCAGCAAAAGCATGACAAACACTTAGCTTCATTTGGTATTAAATACATGAATGATTGACTATAGTGCAATTAATTGAAGATTGTTAGAGTAAGTGCCCTAGAGCCAATGGTTTTTTATATATGACTCTATGTATCATGTTATTCTATTAATGAAAGACATTATTTATATTATGTAAATCGTATTTCATATGTATGTAATAATATATGTCCTTAGAGTGGTGGAACCGTGACAAGGGAATCAAGCGGTTATAAGTCTTAATTGTGAGATCTTTATAAGCACATATGGTAACCATTCTAGAAACGTTCATAGCCCTAGTATTATTTTGACCTAGAGCATATATAATACAGTAAGGTTATCATAACGTTGAACGACTCTACTGAATGGTAGTGGGATATCTCGTATGTCAAAGTTGTTTGGTGACAACTTGGTATGACGCATAGGTGCTTGTTATTCACAAGTTCGCTAGATTGGCTCATTTAGAGGATTTCATATAGATAATGACCTCAATGTCTATGAAATACATCCTCTAACAGACGGTGGTGCATGTGATCTTTAAACTTGAGATCACAAGAGTGTTGTGTATAAATATTGGTGTAGTTTGATGTTAGCCAAACGTAATCATATTTAGGGTTATCAGTATAGTAGTGATTAACTATGACTATGATGGGTCGACAAAAGATTCATCACTCTTAGGAACAGGAGAAATTATTTCGATGAGATATTCGGTAAAAGGCAATGACCTTAAATCTGTGGCCACAGTGGAATAGAATTGTTGCTCGAATCTAATTTCGTTTGATTGTTGGTCCGATAACCGAATACGAATATGTCAAAGAATTTCATACTTGAAGCTAACACTATTTTTGTGCTTCAAACCCTGATGAGATAATAGACAATGAAGTGATTGAATTTCACAGTAACCATAACATTGACAAGTAATTATTTTACTGAATCTGAATCTATCGGATGACCATAATGTCTTGCTAGAAGTCAATCTTGATCTGTGTATAATAAGACAATTAATAGTGTTAATCACAATACTGTCGATATGATAAGAGTCTAAGGGTCACACACTTACAAAACAATAAGGAAGACAATGGATAAAGGCAATTTTGTTTTTTCAAGACAAATTGTATTATGGTAAATCTTACAAATCAATTAAATTTGCTAAAAGGTTGTCATCCATGTCTAATTTTATATTGGATTTAATTTCTAAGATTATATAATTATCTAAATATAATTATTTGTGTATATATATTTTAAATAATGAATATATATGTGTGTATATATTTTAAATAATGAATATATATGTGTGTATTTATATATGTATTAATAATAATAATAATAATTAAATACTCATCTAACTTTTTCTTAAACACTAAGTGAAGTCTAATTATTTATTTATAAATAAAAAATATTAATAAGAATATTCTTGAAATGTGTTAAGAAAATATTAGTATAAAGTTTGTCTATAAAAAGAGGTTTTAACCTTTACTTCTTAATTAGCTCATTCTTGCCTCCCAAACTAAAGTTGGAAAAGAATAATTTCTTAAAAAGTTTTTTTAAGGTTCAAAGAAAAAGTTAGAAAATTTTCCTAAATATTTATTCCCCAAATAATCTTATTTAGGGTTACATTTTTCTTTTTAGGAAATTTTTTTATCTTTTTCTTCTTTGAATTTTCTTACATTTTTTTTGAAATTTTCTTGTCTTTTTCTTCTTTAACCTTCAAACTCTAAGAAGAAAAAAAATAAGAAAATTCAAAGAAGAAAAAGGTAACAAAATTTTTTAAGAATTTTCTCTCTACAACTTCAACTTTAGCTTGAAAACAAGAATAAACTTATTAAGAAATAAGGATGAAAACCCTTTTTATAAACAAACCCTAACACTAATATTCTCTTAACATATTCTAAGAATATTTCCATTAATATTCATTATTTATAAATAAATGATAAGACTTTACTTAATGCCCAAAAATTGGATATATATATACACACACACATTTTTGTTTTATTTTAAAAATACTCATTATGATAATTGTGACTAACCCTTATCTTGCTACAACTTGAACTCAAGACCCTTTAGTATTTTAACCCCTCAATTCATCCTTCACTCCATCAAACCACAAAAGGTAATTACACACCTAATTCCTAAAGAAAAAAAAATGCCGCGATTTTAAAAACATAAGAGTAATTTTATTATATCAATTGCATTTTATGAAAAAAAATTACAATGATAAAATACATTAAAACAAATAGAATTTTGTTAATTTTTGAACTTAAAATTTTGCTTTAGATACATGATAACATGTATTGTATAAGTTTGTATTATAAAGTACAGAAAGACAAAATTTGATTACTTTCAACATATCATAAAATTTTACTTTTGGTACTTTTAACAAAATGAATTGATATAACAAATAAAAATCAGAAATGTACCATAAAGAATTGTAAGCAAATTATTATAAACAGTTTATCCCAAAACTAAAAGCCTTTTTAACATAATAACCAAAGCAAGGGAAAACTAGCATTATAGACTGCATTGTGAAAATTTCTTAATTATAATTTCTAAGTTAACACCATTTTAAATATCATGGTTAACCCTTGTGGCCTGATGGAGTGAATGGTAGATTAAAGAATTAAAAAAACCAAAAGTTCTTGGGTTCAAATTGTGGCAAGTTGCGGGGGTGGTCATCAATTAACATACCCAAAAAAAAAAAAATTACCATAGTTTGTTCTAAAGTAATATGGCATGCATCATCATCAGTCTGGAAATTTTGTTCTCATCCACAGCTATACAAAGCTGTGTAGGAAGGTGTCCTAAGATTTTCCAGATTTCATCACATGACAACACAGTTTTGATTCAAAGTGATGAAGAGCATGCAACTACAAAGTATCAAGCATTTTTATGTTTCTTATTGAGATGTGAGTATTGAGCGACCATATTGGTCAACGGACTATAATGTCATGTCATCACTCAAACATATGAACAAAATTCATGTAGACTTGAAGACTCAAAAGATAGATAGACACAGCTAATAAGCATGACTTATTTGGAATATCTGTCAATTGCAAGCGCCTATTAACTAATTCTACCTATCTTTAAACAACTAAGCCTACACAGATTTAGATTCACAACACTCAAAACACCAAACGCTTGCATTCTCTGTTTCAAAATAATATCCTCACTTAACCATTGAATTAGCTAATCCATTAGCTAAATGATGTTCCCGCAACACATTTTGATAAAGCAACATGTTAGGATCGTTAATTGTTTCCATTTTCTGAAAATTTCCTAATTTCACATATCATAAAATTGTAGCAAAAGGTGGACTAGGATTTATAAACTAAACACTAAGTCAAAGCAGGATTACAAATCCTTCTAACGAAGGCAGATAATTTGACCAATATAAAAAATATTTTAAGAGAAAATGAAAACTTTAGCAGATTCAGAAGGTAATAATAGCGTTCATTTGATAATGAATATCTCAGATCAAGTGTTGGATTATACTATTACTGCTTCATCCTCACCTACAAGTAGATTTCATGAAAACCAAACTATATGGAACTTTTAAAAGATGCTGAATATAACTCAGTAGGGGCAGAAAAGAGATGATTACTCAGTGGCGGCTAAAAGTCATAGGTTCGATTCTGCCAGCAGATCTCTTCAACTTTAAATTTCAGAAGAGGGAGCTGTGAATCCTCATCGTAATCCTTACCCCATAAATAAAAGAAAATTTAAAAATAAAAATAAAAAAGATTTAGAAGAATTGCGGTGATACCAAACAAAAAGCGATAGAAAGGCGAACAAAATAAAAAAGAGAGATCGCTCAGTTCAGCGGGGTTGTCGACACGCAAAGTTCTCAAAAGAGAAGCCTGCATTCCGGTCTGTTGAGCTTGAATTTTAGTGAGTCATCACTGCGATCTACTCTTAAAATAAGATTAAAAAAGAAAAAAAAAAAAATTTTGATAGACACAGAACGAAAGGAAATCTCAGTTGAAGTTTGAATGAGAGCAGTGCGGCCTTTGAGAGGGGTGATGTGAATTTATAGGAGTTTTAGCTAGGGTTTTTTGTCTTGTGGGTCGAGTTCATTTGTTATCCGGGTTTTGTACCCGACCATACAACTCGGGTTTAATTTTGATAGTCAATTTAGAATTAAATATAAATCTTATCTGGCATCAAATTTCATCAAAGATACCTATTCTATAATTATTTTCCCTAAAACTATAATTTTAAATTAAATTAAAGTATAAAAAAATCATTACTAAATTGAGCTCAAATATGTAAATAGATTAACAAATCTAGTGCTCTGATTTCCCTAAAACTAAATTAATTTGAAGATGATCGGTTTCAAATAAGTCATTAGATTTTTTCTATTTTCTTTATCTTTGAGATGTGTTTTATTTATTTAAGAGTTTAATTAGATTGAAAGAGCTATACAGTAATCAATCATTCAAATACTTTTTTTCAATTGATGTATGTGACTTAGCTAGTAACCACAAGTTATTATAATTTGAGAATTTAGGATAATGTTTTTTATATAACATGGTGTTTCAATATGCAAAATAAAAAATAGGATGGTTAAATAGCAATCCAACGTTTATGTATATATGTAAAAGTTAAACTATATCAACTTAAATACTCTCACTTTAATTTTACAAACCTAATTTATAATTATTAATATATTATAATTTAATGATTTAATATATGTATATATTATAACTTAGATCTATACGTTCATCTACTATTGTAAGGTGATATGAGAGTTGATACCATTTTGAGACAATTATCTTATAGTAAGATGAATTTTGTAACGTTTTTATTGATTATATTTGATACAATATCTTAAAAAATCGAATAGTAATATGTTGTTGGTGTTGTTTTGATGACAATCAAAACTCATAATTCAAGCTGTAAAGCATGTAACCTTGCTACTGTAAATGTAAAATATTGTAGCCATATCATGACCTTCAAATTAAACATCTCATGGTATGATGAAGTAATAACAAAGGTCAAAATGGTTATTACATAATAATCACTAATCAGTACTACATCACTCGTTTAATACATAATAACAGTCCATGGAAACTTTGGGTGTGTTAAATATTTATTTATTAATTTATAAATTATAAAAAAGACCAAACATATCAATCTTTAAATCATTTAATAAATATTACACCTATTTGTAAAATATTGTTTTATTTAAAAATAACTGTAATAGAAAATAAAATATTATGATCTCGCAATGCCGATCAGACCATCAGTTAATTTGGGTTTATATCTGATCCATGATTTGTGATTTGATTTTTTTATATATATATATATATATATATATATATATAATAAAGAGATAAATAAAAAAAACAAAACCATAAGAGAGCATTGACATTTTAGACAAGCACGAGGACAAGCTCCACTAAAAAAAAAATTTTTTTTAAAAATGGACCAGCGTCTTCCTTCCACGTAGCAAACCACTCCTTTCCCACCATAACTTAATGAACGAGAGAAGAATCCCACTCAACTCTGCAAATGCCTCCTTTTGTCTCCCTTCTCTACTCACTTGCCGACTCAACAGTCCAACACGCTTATCAATTTTTTATCTTAATTAATAGAAACTCTGAACCTCTGAAACTTGTTCCTACTGACGGAGAGAAATTAGGAATATGATGATGTTTTGCTTGAGCAGAGCTTTGGCGATTTCTTATCCATCGAAGCCACTCCACCCCTACAATCACGGTCATATCGACTCGGATCATCCATGTAAATCGGAGATTAAGGTCGAACTGGCGATGTATGGCGTCAGAACCTGAATCTCTCTTTGGCGCCATCAATTGACGCTGATTCCCTGATAGAAGCGCTGCGGGTACTATTACGTTTTCTAATTCGTAATCATTCTTAAATTTTTATTATATATTTTATTGATTGGATATATGCTTAAACGATATGTATTCAGTAAAAGTTAGTTAAGAATGTAATCATGTTCTGATATTTTTGGTGAGAAAATTTAGTACTGGCAATCATTTATTAAACCTTTTCTAGAAAGTTACTTTGCATAAGAAATTTTGAATTAATTGGGATGGTATCTGGACGAGGTTGACGATTCAGTGACGTGGTTGGTTGTAGTTTCGTGTTGATTGAGTGGTATGGATATATTGGGACCTCTCTCACTTGACGTGCAGGATTATTCGCCAACCTTTTCGAAACGAGACGGAATTAGTAGAAGATTTTCTATTACACAGCAGTCATTAGTAGAGTTTGAGTGGATTCAATTTAGAGTAGCGCTATCCTGGTTTGCATCAATAGATTTAGATAGGTCTTTTAATTTCTTCTTCTTCAAAATTTATGCATATCCACATGTGATCATTGATGTAGGATAGTTTAAAAGTGTGTTAGGGTGAGGTTAATATTGTCTTCATCTTTGGAATTGAACCAAAATAAAAAAAAAAAAAATGTTAGCATTGCATTGCATTAACCATCGTTCAAAAATTGAATCTTTTCCCAAATAAGCCCCAAGTGAGTTTCTCTGGTTCTGACAGATCTATTTGTTTTTTTATGTGCTTGCACGAAGTGTGATATAGGGTGGTATTTGGAATAAAATTCTCGTGACTATTGTTAATACTTGTGCAAGGAAATTAAATTAACAATCCATAAAATTGATTGCAATAGGTGGTAGAGTGGTGATGCACTCATTTTTGTTATTCAGTGCTTCGATTTGAACCGAACTAGAACTTGTTAACTTGGTGTAGTTCTGGCATTATGGGGTAATTGACACTGAATTAAATTTTCAGTCTATTGTGATTACTTTGCACTACAGTTGTGAGTGGGCTGTAATTTTTTGTTTGTCGGACATGATTTATAACCAAGATTGTGTTTGTATGTACGGGTGCTTTCTTTTCCCCGGGGGAGGGAGGTGGTGGGGATTTATCTATATAAATGGAAATATGAAAAACTTTGATTTAACTAAGTTGTAACAGTAACAGAATCTGATCAATAGCTTTTGTGCAACATCTTGTGATTTTGAATGCAGATTTTGTATCATAGAAGGGCCGGAAACTGTGCAGGACTTTGCAAAAATGGAACTGCAAGAAATTCAAGACAATATTCGTAGTCGTCGCAATAAAATTTTCCTGCACATGGAGGAGGTGGGCATGAAATGATTACTACATTCGAGATAGGCTTAAAATACATTCTTATTGGAAGTAGACTATCATGGATAATTATCAATTATCAGGATATACATAAATTTTCTTTTAACATCTTAAACTAGATTGAATACATGAGTCAGCTAGGCTAACTTTTATTTAAATGCTACAGTAATAGGCCTTTTGTAGAAAAACAGTGAAATTTTAAAAAACCTTGGTGCATTTTTCGTGCTTTAGTTTTATTCTTGCTTGCTATTTGGTAGTTCACTTCTGATGACCAAACTGATGGTCAGATGTTGGTATCCACTCTCCATTATAGTTGCTATGATGTCAAGTGGGTCTACTATGGATATAAGACTATGAAAAGGTATTCAAACTTTACTTTTTATTATCTGTTATTTTATATAGGGATCGGTTCTTCATTCTATATGTAGAACTTATATGTGAAAGTTGCCTTAATCTAGTTGTTAAAGAGAAATGGGAACAATGTGGAGTTGGTCAAATCTTCTTTGATAGTCGTTAAAGAGAATGGGATAGTGCAGATAAATCCTTTTACTTCTTGAGTTCCCATTTATAATTCTCCAAATAGACGTTAAACAACATATCTAATCATCCAAGTTCTTCTTGAGTTGCAACCAAACAAAACAATATTTTTTGAAAAGAGCTTTTGACATTAAAAAAATTCTTTTAGCTAATAGATAAGCTTAACCAATTAAGCACTTGATTGATAATCTATGTGCATAAATGTGTAGGTTCGCAGGCTGAGGATACAACAAAGAATTAAAAATGCTGAACTTGGTATGAAGGAAGAGCAAGAAAGTGAACTTCCTAACTTTCCATCATTCATCCCATTCTTGCCTCCTTTGGTTAGCTCTCTTTTCCTACTCTATTGTTCTTACTTAGACTTCATGTATCAGTAACATACTTTTCATACAGTTTACTGGAACTATTTCCTTATTTTTTCTTTTGTTTTTTGGTTCTTACAGTATCAGATGTAGATTTTCTTTCCTTTCTCATCACATGTTAAGTAATGAATGAAATCAATGTATGCTTGCAGAGCTCAGCCAATCTGAAGGTCTATTATGCTACTTGTTTTTCTCTCATTGCGGGTGTAATTATTTTTGGTGGCCTTCTAGCACCCACTGTAAGTTATTCATGGACTTAACTACTATGAACTAATCAAGCTATGATAAATTAAAACTGATTTCAATGCAATCACAGTTCAATATCTCTCACATCCTCTACTTTTATTTTTTACATTTTTTTGTTTAGCCAAGGCTCGCTCTACTTCTTAACATCTATCTATCTTTTTCTATCGCTATCTCCCACTCAGTGTGAGTGCACTTAAATCGATTCTCAAATATGCTAGAAATTTAATTATTTTCTGTTTCTTTTGACAAGAGTGCAATTAAATGTTTCTAAGAGAGAAGAAATCGTGCAGGAAGATAATAAATATTCCATGGTATATATTACTTGTAGCATGAAAGATGCATAATGGCACAGCCAAGATGAGTAAACTCGGAAAACAAGCCAAGAGATGTAATAATGTCATGCTAAATGTGTTAAAGTCCTCTATTAAAAGTATTGAATTTAGCCAAACTTTTAGTCAAAGAGGATATGCCCAAAATTTACTCAGCATCCAGTGATTAGCATCCAAGAAAGGTTTCTTGGAGAATTGAATTTCCTCTCCTTTACCTTTTTTAATCTTTTTTCCATTTCTATCTCAGCTGGAGCTGAAGCTGGGGATTGGTGGCACATCTTATGAGGATTTTATCCGTAGCGTTCATCTCCCAATGCAGTTGAGGTATGCATCATATTTTGGCTTGTTATAGATATTTATTTTCATTACTTCTATTGTTGCATGGGTGGGGGGAACAGTTTGTCAAGGTGTGTACTGGACAGATTTTGTTAAAAGAACATTTGTTGCATCAGATATCATAGTTTAGACTTTAGAGTTTTAATATACATCTTCCAATACATCCATGATGACTGTTAGTTCAAACTTTTAGAATGCAATGTTGTGTTGCAAATGATGTTTTTATAATTTCTTTACTTACCAGCTTTTACTGCTGGAAAATGCAGTCAGGTTGATCCTATAGTTGCTTCGTTTTCTGGTGGAGCAGTTGGGGTTATTTCAGCCTTGATGGTAGTTGAAGTAAACAATGTGAAACAGCAGGAACATAAAAGATGCAAATACTGTCTTGGAACTGGTATATTGCTGAATCTTTCCGCCATTTTCGTAGTTTTTCTCCCTCATTTTATAGGATGATGAAATTTCTAAGAAATTGGTATTAATTTGTTCAATTATGGACCAACAAGAAGCATTTTTTTTTTTTTGCCAAAAGATGCGGGATGGGCTATCAGATACAGTCTGTGAATCGGTTTAGTTTGCACTATGTTATTTCCCAGACCATCATTTACATTACACTTCAGCCCAAGTTCGTTATTTATGCTAGAATATGTGTAATGTGTCAAATTCTACGTTTCTTTTTTTGCTAGATTGCTTGGAAGTTTAACAGGGGACTTTTTAAATTGATTAAGAGTGCACTTGAGACTTGTCAGCTCCCTCCACTTATGCATCTTTCTATTAGTGCGACGATGATATTAAACAACCAAGGAAATAATGAGAACAAACAAAGCAGATGTTACGTATTGATCTCCTAATACACCTAAAATACTCCAAAATTCTTGATCAGAGTACCTGTACCCACCTAAACCGTGGTGGACTTTCCGTTGGCAGTTTTCTTTGATCCTCTTAGTATCCCTTAAAACAAACTGGAACCCTTTCCTTTTTTGTCTTTTATTTTCCTCTGTTTTAATCTATTTATTATCTGAGATATGAGCCCATCTCTATATTTTATGTGGGATATGTGTATATTTAATTAATTGCGGAAAGATCAATGATACTTGTTGTATTCATGTTTATAGTTGGACCTACTAAATGCAGGGTATCTTGCATGTGCTCGGTGTTCCAGTACAGGGTCACTCGTTCTTATAGAACCTGTCTCCACTGTCCATGGTGGAGATCAACCCCTATCAGTGCCGAAAACAGAAAGATGTTCGAACTGTTCAGGATCTGGAAAGGTTGGGCATCTTATTGAAGTTTATGAAAGGAGCCAGTCATATACAAAATTATTAGATCCCTACAACTTAATATTCTATTTCAACAGTACTAAAATACAATTTTGAATTACAAGTACACAGGGTTCAATTTTATGCTATTCTTTTTCTACGTTTTGCAGGTGATGTGTCCCACATGCCTTTGCACTGGAATGGCAATGGCAAGTGAACATGATCCACGTATAGACCCCTTCATTTAGAGGTGCATCATGTCTCTCTCTCTCATGCTATTAGGTGTAAAATTTATGAGAAATGTTAGATGTACAAAGACTCTTACAAAGAGTCTTTGTACAAAGTGATGTGGCAACTATCATACCACTAGTTTGTGAAAAAAAAGAGAAGATTTATGTAAAACTAGTGGTGTGACAGTTACCACATCACTTTGTACAAAGACTTTTTGTAAGTCTTTGTACTTCTAACATTTTCCAAAATTTACTATGTGCCAAAGATGTTTTCGTGACAAGATAACCAACTTTGTGTATACAAAGTTACAAACATCATGATGGACATTTAAGTGCCAAAATTAGGCAGCTTAAATCGATATTAAAAAAATTATTCCTCTTATTAAAAATTTAAAACTATGGAACATCTGCAGTCACATCCGATGAATAGAAAACCATGAAATTTCCGCGCTCTCCTCTGATTAACAGAACTTACTTTAACGAGGCATTTGGTTTGCGGTAATGTGAGATAATGGGGGTTATATCATCTTATATTATTTGATTATCACGTTTGGTTGTCAAGTAATATAAAATTTCGATAATCTTCAAATACCAATAGTAGTTATTATTGGTAATATTGAAGGTAATCTGATTATTTCCATTTTCTTAGGTATTCTAAGATTATTAAGGTTATCTTTTTTTGTTACAATTTTATCCTTTATTAATAAATTTTTTAGACAATAATGTCCTAATTTTAAAATAAATTTACATTAATATCTCATTTCAATTTTACCCTTATTTAATTAAAATTTTGGACAATAATGTCCTTATATTTAAAACAATTTATAGACCACCACTGCAACCTAGCCACCACCGTCGACAGCGGGCCAACCACCACGGATTGCCACCAAAAATTCGTCGAAGTCCCTAAAAAAGAACGAGATTCAATGGGAGGCTCTGAGAGGCTTTGATATGGTCGGAAAATGGTCGAGATCTGGCCAGATTCTGGCCATTTTCGGCCAGATTGATGGATCTATCGAAGCCATTTTGGTCACGACGAGCTACTGACAAGGCCTTTCGAAGACTTCCGGCGATGGTTTCGGTGACGGCAGGAGGTAGGGGTGATTTCGTAATAAATTAAAGTTTTATATAAGCGAGGGTGTTTTAACTAAATCTAAAATATTGGGGGTTAAAGAAATTATTCAAAAATTAATAATAAAAATAATATTATATTAATATTTGAAAGGGGAACAATTTAGTAATTTAAATAATATACTCACCAATTTATTCTCCATAACCAAACATATTAATATAACATACCCACTAACTAATCAAACACATTTTTCTAAAGATTCTTAGTAATCTTATAAGGTAATCTATCTTTCCAATAATTCAATACTTCCAATAATCTAATATTCTTGAACTAAACGTCCTCTAAGGGTTTGTCTAGGGTGGACTAAATGGTTCCTAATTTCTTTTGACATCTTTTTTGACTTTGCATTGGATGGTATCCTATTTTGAGTTTAATGAAAACCATTATTGTTCACTGGAAATTCCAAAATGCAAGCACAGAATTGGAATTGCAATTTATGTCAGCTGCATTAGAATTCTGTTACACTTCCCGAAGATAATTCTCGCAAAAATATTACTGATACACTTTATGCGTGGATTTCTTCTAAATTGTAGAAAATAAAATGACCATTTCACTGTCAATTAAAAGAAGAAAAGACCTAATACCGGTCTTAAAAAACGTAATATTAGTTCATAATTGTCATTTTTGTGTATTTTGTATTTTTATAATTCATATATCAGATCTTAGATTAATGTCATAATCAATTAACTTTTAAAAAAAATCTTAAGGTTATTCAATTGATACTGCAGATATACAAAGCATAATGTGAAATTAATGCAGGAAAGAATTTATAGCAATATGAATTATGAAATTAATTAAGAAAATTAGTCGCTGATGAGCGACTTTATGCAGAGTACATACAACGGAATATTGGCATGTTGCTGGGCGACATGGTGATAATCCTCTCTAATCACAGTGATTTGTAGTGTTCTATCAAACGAGAAGCATGGAGACGTGATGTAGGGGTCTCGGTGCATCCTAAAGATCGCAGAAAAGCCATCTACCATCCAATGAGAACAGTTTATTTTAGTTGTACTACAATTTTACAAATGAAACATGGGGAACAAGATGGTCAAGCGTATGAAGTTCCCGATAAAAGATTTCTAACATACATTCTAATGATTCAATGGTTAATGTCTTACCTTTCTGTTTAACTATAAGGAGAAAATGTTATTTTGTATTCCCAATAAATTTTTAAAATGAAATTAATCCAGATCGTCAAATTTGGACCTTACTGATATGTATTGGTCGCTTACCTGTTTCGGAGTTGGTACCGATGAACTCATAGAATTCTCAACCCTTAGTTTCTGGAAATGCTCCTGGAGGAAAGAAACAGTGAAATATAATTAAATTAGTACTTGGATCCCAAAAGTATTGCCTTTAAAATCAAAGGTATGAAAGCATTAATCTTCGACTTGTTATCTTCATCAAATAATAACAAATTCATGGATACATTGATGTACAGATATGTATGGGTTTTGTAAAATCTGTATAGGTAAAACCTACTTTACACCTATAAACTAAACCCTAAAACTTATAAAATGGAAGCCATATTTATGTATGCAGGTTTTTAAGTTTAACTCGTGGTAAGAGACATACAACACATTAAGGGACGACCACGATATTATGAAATAAATTAGTGGTTTAGATAGTTGACAAACTCTCGAAGTTATATCCAGGTTCTTCAAAGCCTAAATGGACCGTCACTCGACATACTATCCCGAAAACATAACCAGAAGAAACTGCTCTTCTTCAATTCTCTTAATATGCAAACTCTATACTGGGATGGGATATATTTTCCCAAAATTGTAGCCCGAAGAAATTGCGATCTTTAGTTCTCTGGATTTGGAATAACCAAACTTGGGCCCGGGAAAATCCTTAGTCTAGCACTGAGCAGTAATTCCGTAATTTAACAAGTTTACGAATACAATATACCAGGTTCTATATTTAGAAACCAAACAGAAGATAAACCTTAAAGAAGGACAATGAAAAAAAAAAAGGTTTCAACATTCTCAGCCAAGTATTTAGTCTGGACCAAACCTGCTTCTCTCGCATCATATGAGCACGTTTATCAGAAGGAATTTGCTCCCATCTCAAAACCTGTAAAAAAGTAATTCCATATTAAAAAAAACTTTACGATCAAAGCATTTTTCTTCACTATTTTTTTTGTTTCCTCTTATACGCTGCGCTCTGAACGTATGTTAATAGTTTCAGATAGAAACTAAAATTAATTTAAAGAACTACCAAATGTGCTTACATATTCTGCATAGTGAAACGCTTCTTCGCAGCTCAAACACAACTTCAGAGCACGCAGAACATCCTAGAGTCATGAAAAAGATCAATCACTGAATGTTGTATAATATTTCACAGGTTTGTTACAGACATAAAAATCAATGAAGGTTTCAATAAAATTCAGACAGATTCATGAATGATTACGTATCATATGTGAATCTACGACAGCTTATTTCCTCAATTAATTCTACATGAATGTAAAAAAATATACCAAAATCCAATAAACGTTCTGCTCCACCTCCATGAAAATTCATTTAATGGAAATACATAATTTACTGCCCAAGGAAAAAAGGTCATAAAAGTTTGCTCCAACAGAAACTTGGATAGGATTATAATGTTTTTCACCTCATTTAGTTTATCAAATACAGACAAAATGGTAGTGGATATTCAAAGGCATTTTTAAATACTCTTTGCTAATCGCTAACTAGTTAAGTACTAAATAGAGAGCAATTATTTTTGTCTAACAACAACTAAATAATTCAAGTGAGTGTAGCAGTCTTTTGCTTTCTCATGCTATTATCAGATATTTGTCACTAGAAAATAAAGTTTCCAACAGGTATGTTTCAATAAGAACCTTCTAAAATTTATGCAACACTGGTTTTATACTTGAGCAACCTTAAATATTGGGCGAATAGCATATTCATTTGATGGCATCTCTTCCTCAATAAAATAAGGAGGATGGGGTCGCAGGTTGAGTTCTTCAGTGTAACAGTAACATTTGCCAAGAAAAAAAGATAATCTTTACTGCTTTACAATAAAAAAGCATGAAATTATTTTCCAAGAGCAGTTTGCGTTCAGTGTTGCAAAAGAGGACATCGATTTAAAAAGGTGTTTTAAAATAAAATTGGACCAAGTTGTATCACCTTATGTTTGTTTTTCTTGACACTTAGGCGTTCATCAACCACAAATTGAACCTGCAAATACAGAAGGCAAAACATGAAACGATGGTCAGCTTGACTAGAGATCAAAATTTTACTACGTACTTGGTATAAAGGTTACATATTATTAATTAAGAGTTAAGACAGAAATTAAGCACAAGCAGTCATGTTTATGCTTACGTTATCAATTGGCACATGAGAAAAACCCATTCACCATAAAGTATAAACCATATATTGCATATGTGCCTCTTGGCACACATCTAAATATCAAAATTTTAAATTTGGTGATCTTTAATACCCTATCCAGATCAGGCAAAAAGAAGAAAGGCTTGAGTTAACAAAGGATACCTTATTAACTAATCTTTTAGGGTCCTGAAATGCTTGCTTCTTGGCCCACTTATGGAATAAGTGGGAAACAATTGATCTCTCCTCCACACTGAATCTGTAACAAGTGACAATAGCCTTGAGTAAAGTTACATCTCAATAAAGAATTACTAAACTTGATAATAGCTTTTTTCTGCCCATCACAATTTAAAGGTAAACCTTCTTAAAAAACTATTTCCATCATATGCCTCGAATGCGTCCAACGACTCTGTAGCTCCACTAAATTGAAAATTGAGAAAGTCATTTGAAACCATATCTGTTTCAGAAGGCTGCTCTTCTCTTTGTAGATCAACAGTAAACGGAGCAGTTTCTTTTGGATTTTCTCCAGGCCTTGTAAACTGATTTTTTATACCTAGTTCAGCCTATTTAAGAATAATATTCATTAAAATCAGTAACCATCAGGGAAACAAAAGCCAAACTTTATGAGATGGAAAAGAATAGAAAGAAACGCAGAAGATAAAATAAATTTCAGTTTTAACAAGAATTCCATGTAACATTTCACGGACAAGATCCCAAGTATGAGTGTTGTATAAAACACGGATGATTCCGTATATGTCTTAGTGTAAATGGATTTGATTCCTGGCATCTAATAGTTTCCTGCCCAAAAGTAGCAGAAAATAATAAAATTATGGTCGAGTAAACTGATAACAAATTAGCTTATATTTATATTACCATATTTCACAAATCTAGAAGGAATTCCTTCAAAGAATCACCACGGCTTGGTAAGAAAAATCAGATAAGTTGATAGAGATTAGAAAGGATGAAATTAAGAGAGATAAAGTGATACAGATTAGAAAGAAACCAAAAAGAAAATAAAATAAATCCTATAAAAATTACATTAAATCCTAAGGTCTATAGGTTGCTCTCATCATAAAGTATGAACTCTCACGATTGAAAATTATAATTACAAGCAAACCTAGTGTTCTGTCACAGTTCAGCTACAACTTGACAAACAATTCCATGCCAGTCATTGTATTGACAAACTATAAATTATCACTTTAATTACTTTCAGCAGTTCAAATAAATACTTTTAAACCTTGTTCATAATATTGATACTATATCTAAAAGAAGATAGGAGCTTATTCAAATTTTGAGTCGAAGACAAAAGTTAAAACCATTCTTGATTCAAGAATGATAGTTGTAAAATCCGAACTCGGAAAAATAAAATTGCTCCGTATCTACTATACAAAACTTGTACAATGATCACCCAAAATATTTCAGAACACACCTGAACCTCTAGAAGATGACATGGAATTTCATTGAGAAATCTGGATGGTTGAAGCAACTGAACGAAATCACACTGTTACACGGGGAAAACAGGAATAACCAGTGCACCGGAAAAATTGTAGATAGTTCATACCTGCCAGTTTGAATCCATCATTACATATAGAATGAAAAGTTTGTTCCGCGCACGAGTCATTGCTACATATAACAGACGTCGCTCCTCCTATTTTTTTTTCCGCATGAGAGCAAGTAGTTTAGTTCCTCACTCAAACAATTTATATTACATAAAGTAAAAGAAGAACAATTTTCCACTCATAAAGCAGACCTCTAGTGAGCCCCCTTTTTCATTCGCAGCACCATTAAATTCATGCAACAAAGGAATCTCATTTTCATTTGCCTACAACATGTTTTTTAGGGACAAAGAAACAGATATTAACTAATAAAATTCGTATTGAAAGTGAAAAGGCAGTCCACCAAAAATAAAATAATCAGATATAAACAACCAGCAAATCAATAAAAACTACGTTCCAAGCATTAATGCAAGGCAGGAGGACAACCAATAAGAAAACAATCTCAAGTATAAGGAATCTGCAATACTAATCACATTAGTTTAGAGTGATAAAAGGAAAAAAAATCCTTCTTCAGGTAAAGTGGAATATTTTAGTAACAAACTTCTTGTTCTTGCTATATTTCCATCAAGTCACATGCCCGAAGCCAAAAGCATTTTGTTCAGCCAATTAAGTTGTTGACTATAGTCAAATGAAGTCTCCCTCGAGAATTTAATAAAATTCAAATTAAGCTTGGTTTGAATGAAATCATTTACCAGTTGGGCTCATACCTAATAAATTTAAAAATAATATAATGTTACAATGGGAAGAAAAACTATAGCCAGCTCTTTCAGAGATTAGGTGCAGCAGAACTAATAAATATGCATAGCCAAGTACCTTCACTATGAAGACAATGTCCCATTCTAAGCCTTTTGACTGCACAGGGAAGCAGAGGAAGATAAAAAGAAAGTTAAGCAGAATATTTCAATGGTACCATTGGAAAACAAAAGAAAGGACATTTGAAAGGAAAAAAACCTGATGAATGGTAGTCAAGGTGACAGAATTTTCATTATTATGTCTCCGGGTACGGAAGTTTTCTCTCTCCCTCTCAGAAATGTAGTCAATAAAAGCTTTCAAAATGTTCCCACAACCATTTTTATCTTTATCCACAGTTCTCTCTTCTTCTGTTGCAGTAAATTCTTTAGATAAAAAATCAGAAACATCATCGAGTAGGTACTGAAGGACCTGCAATGTGGTATAGCCAAATTTGAGCACAAATCGAACTTAGAACATTTTTTACAAAATGCATTCACCAAACCGCAGGATTTAAAGTACTCCATTACATTTGGTTTTATGAAAAAGCATTTATTGGTCAATTTTGATGGCACATATATCGTTAGTCAAAGAGTCTCTTTCTAACAACAATTTGTCCCTTGAAACTGTTACAACCACCTAATCTCAAAGCTAAGCTGATTGCTGAAGACTGAAAAAAGTAAGGATCCAACAATAGTATTTAAACTTTAACACACCACCGTGCACTTGCATGTGAGACCATTTGGTCAATTTAATTTAGATACAGTGTTAAGAATTTTATCCAACAACTTAAGTTAACAGGTAACCCAATAACAATATATAAACTCTAACAGACACAACATTATTAACAGAAAAATATTTGACAATTCTTCGAGCTAACTGTCAAACTTTTGATGATCCATGCTAATATAATTCTAGGAATGATGCATTGCCAACAAATAGGAAAGAAATATCCCATATTGGAGCAACATAAATGCCATGGACTTCTTTAAAAATCAGAATGTAAATCAAACTCTGTGGACAGAGAAATGCAACAACAACAACTAAAGTTCTACCATATTCAGTTGCCATCCAGTGAAAGCACTATATTCCAACACTTTAGTACAATCAGTGCTCTCTCACAATATCTGACATTGACTACTGGTAGAGATAGATGAATAAGGTATAAACATTTCCAGGTGATGAGAAAATGTTCCATTCTATTTACTTATGGAAGATAAATAGGTACTAATTTTTCATGTAATTATAGCCTACTTACAGATCTGAGGTCATTGTCTTCATTGAGCAATTTCCCTCCATCAGAATTAACAACTGCACGTTGCTCAAGAAGGTATTTCTAAAAAGTTAAAATAAATCAGTATAAGTATAGAGAACTGAAAGAGTTAGAACACTTGCAATAATATAAAAGATGGCTATAAGGATTTTATGTTTCAAAAACACCAACGCTCACAAGTAATATTGATTAGAGAAAAGTGTGATCGAGTTAACATAATTGAGATAACATGTAGATTATCCCACAAGACTTGATTGCAAAAAAGGAAGCGTTGCTGCATTTCTATTAAATTAGTTTTGTGATAAATTGGATTAGCATCATTTAGATGCACAGCATAAGCTTCATCCAGCTGTAATCATAAAATAGTGATTAAATTGAATTTTTTTTCTACTCCAAACTTTAGCGAAAGAGCTCAAACCTGAGGCACCATGTTAGCCACAGAAGTTATGACAGCTGAAATTGATTGTTCCTGTAAGCAGGGATGAGTGAGATAAAATTCTTGGAGAAGTTTGGTGCTTAATAGATATGTAATTCTGAAACTGAAACAACTGCAAGGACCTAATAGTCAGTAAAGAAATACTTGAACATAGCAGAAACAAGTCCTAGTAGCATGAAAACAAGGTAGCTCAATTAGGATAATTAAACCAGAATTAGAAAATGAAGCACCAAAAAATGCAGTTCAATTTCAGTTTTCCTCACCACAGATGCCTTTTAATAACGGATAAAGTAAAAAAGAAACAAATGCTTCACTGAAAAGAAAGACGAGATCAGTAAGCCGCAACATAACCAACATACTCTATGAACAAGTTTTGATATCATATCTATCGTTGACAACACCTTACGTCCTTGGGTAAGTTGACACCTGCGGTCAATTACAGGGATCAAACATAAGTAATTTTCTACACCAACATCAGTTAAATAACACAAGCAAAAGTAAAAAAAAAAAAAACAATATATATGTGTTAGGAAAGATATCTAGCTCAATCAACACCATAACATTGCACAGCGACCCCTAGAGTGCTATTAGGAGACAAAAACCAATTCATACATGTCTGGCACAATAATAATCAAGAGCATCACTAGTAACCTAAGTATTCTTCAATTGCAATATCAATAGACCAACAACTGTTTATCAATGCCAGTTTATACCATCTGAGTAGTAGGTCATTGGCGGAGTAAAAAACACCAAATGACAGAAAATGAGATTATTATGGTCTTTCTTCACTCCCGGCAGTCTGCCCATATTTTGTTATACAGTAATAAAAACCATTTATCACATAGCTGAATGACAAGGGAAAATCGATAATGAAACCTCTTAAAGGTACCAGAAATCTTTGCATTAAAAATGTCACAGGCTGCTGATACAAATCTGCATTTTCTTATAGTCGAAATTTTGTCAATGTGATCAATTACCTACAAGAAGAACAACCAGAGGATATCATGGATATAAGAGGGTTAGAATACATAATTATCTCTCAATAAAAAAGACAACTCATGTAAAGAAAATTATTAAACACGCACCCTCATTTTTTCCTCTTTCTCGAAAGGAAGTAAAGCCTTGAACACTCGACTATATGCACCGTCATCACAACCAGGCAATGTTGTTTTAAGCATGGCGATGATGGCTCTTACTACCTGTTATGAGACTAGTGTTTAGTCCACATTCATCTTGAAAAAAACAAAAAAGGAAACTAGCATCAAACCTTGAAAAAGAGAGAGAGAGAGAGAGAGAACAGTAAAGAACCAAACTAAAATTTAAATAACCTAAAAATTTACGCCGGATTGCCAAGAGCAGGCAATACCAATGACGGCTAGACAACGACGATGAAAATCAAGGTAAAAGGCACCTGTATTGCAACCATTACTTCTTTTCCAAGTAAAATAATTGATCTATAATGGCAATAAAGTTGGAATGAAAACATATAATTGTAATTCAAAGTTGGAATGAAAACATATAAATGTAATTCAAACAATCCATTGATCTGGATGCAAGGAAGAGCACTTGAAAGTACATTTCTTGACCTTTTTTCTGTAGAAGGCCACACCGTGAATGTTAAATGGTATTTTCCTCTCTCGGAAGGCTGTTTGGAATACTTTCCCTGACACCTGTAATACAAGATGATGTCATGATCTTTTAGAAGAAATCTGATGAGCATTTTATGCATATCAATGCCATGGAAAGTAAGCTTAACCTGCCGTCGATAGAGAATTGCAATATTTCCATAGGAGCATTTATCAGCTGCACAATTAGAAGCACTTTCCAAGATTTTGTCGACAATGAAAGAACACTGGGCATCCTCATTGTGACATTCTTTAATACTTATCTGAATATTTTGACCCAACAAAGCAAAAAGAAAATTACCAACTAAATCATATACATATATTAAGCGACATGGTAATGTTACATACCTTAGACCCATGAGAATTTTCAGTGAGAACATTCTTTAACTGACATCGCTTCATATTATGTTTTATAAGTGCAGATGCAGCCTCAACAATACAGCCAGTGGAACGATAGTTTCTAGTAAGTCTAATCTGAATCATAATGCATACATCAAACATAAGAATCTACACCAACAAAGAAGTAGGTGACATATATAGTAAAACTTCAATCAGCAAGAATCATTCAAATTTCTGAATGTGCTACATATCAGAAAAATAAGAGAAACCACACCTCTTTGTGATTTGGAAAATCTTTGCGAAATGAATCAAATCCAGAAACATCAGCTCCATTGAAACTGAAAATGGACTGCAATAAAGTATATGGCATTAGACTCAAGAATAACTTAGAAAGCAACAAAATACTTCAACTTCTCTGATAAATCACAGATACTTGTATAAATGTACCTGGTCATCATCACCAACAATAGTGATGCAATTATGAGATGCAAGAATTTTCAGAAGACTGTATTGCATGGCACTTGTGTCCTGGAACTCATCTATTATGATAGCTTTACACGAATCCTGGCACTCTTTGAATACTTTAAATTGGAGAGAGCATACAATTGTCAACATGGAGAAACATATAAAGTTGCAAAACTAGATTGAAAATATATAGATGACAGGAACCTTCAGGAAACTCAGTCATCAGCTTCACAGAACAGCTGATCAAGTCGTGGTAGTCCAAAGCATTACACGATGTTAATATTTGATTGTAGTTTTCGACAATTGCAGCCTGTTTCAGATCCTCAGCTCAGAATTTCATGGATTAAAACAGATTAACAAAAAAGATATCAGAAACAGCAGGCTTACTCCTGTCTCATCACCCATTTTACGGCATTCTGCAGAAGTCTTTCCAGAAGCTTTAGCCTGAAATCAGCACATTCAATCAATAGAAGGACAATTCCACATATAGCATTCATTCAACTAACAAGATCCTTGTCTGTGTGTGTGAAAAAGTGTCATTTCCATTCTATTATGGTATTTCAAATAATTAGTAAACACTGGCACAAGTATCAATATCATCAAGGCTAGCTTCCTTAAAAATACAATTATAATTAACTGAAATTCATAACCAAACACACTTCAAAAATCAAGATTTGGAAACTGCAAAAACATTATTCCAGTCTCTGTCACATCCCAATACCACCCATCCATGTGTCTCTATATGTTTTTCCTCATATTTGAACACACATATGGTCTTATATACTCTGCTTAGAATTTGGTCTCCCAGCCAATCCCAAGATTAGTTTCCCAAACAGATCCTATAAACATCATCATCATTCAAGATACATGAATCAGCACATAAATCGACTACCACAACTATTGGGCAACAATCTTTTCTATAACGAATCAAATTCATCCATCTCCTAACGTTCCAGTAAGTAATTTAATGCCACTTATATGACATACAAAGTTGAATTATTTGAATATACCAAGGTTTAAAGTATAATCATCCTATGAACCTTATTCTTCCTCGGATAGTGCCTCTTTTGAATCATTTTCTAGCATGGAAGGATCATGACAAAACTTTCGAGCATGTAACCAAGATGGCTATCTATTGTCTGCATATCAGTATTGCTCCTCTTGATGATTGGACTTTATCAACTTGACATAAGGACCCAGGAAAGAACATTTTACCTAGTGATCTCTATGAAAGGGCATAGCTTCATCTAAGTGTTCCTCTTCTCCAAACATGTGTTCCGGTTTTCCAAAAATTATTGCTTGATGCAAAAAGTATAGTTGGGTTATTGTTTTTGCTGCATACAGCAACACAAAACCACATATGTTAGTACATCACTAACCTGAGTTACAAACTTCTGCCATTTCTTTGACTTATCCTTAAAATGTTGTGGGAACCTCATGTCATTAGAATCTTCAAAAGGTTTGCAGACAACATGATTTTGTCCATTCTTTTCATTTTCCAATAACCTTATTGCCTCAATAATTGCTCTCCTCTGCTGCCCATGTCCATATATTAAAAAATCTGATGTGCGTCCTAACCTTTATCATGAATAGAAAACAAGAGTTATATAAGTAACAAAACAAGATAATGACAAGTAAAAAGAAAAAGGGGAAAATGTCGTTGAATAGTTAAGATAGCACTATGCTGAGAAGCACTACATAAAGAAGCAGTGACGAAAAAGAGAAAGGGTCTAATAGAACTGTTTTAACTGACATGCCACTACATAATAGCCCGATTATTTTCACGTTACTACAGACAAATTTAGTAAATTCATGGTATTTTGTATCCTACATTCAAGAATTACTAATGATTAATATCTTTAATATGCAAAAAGTTTAGTGTTTAACAAAGTGCTTGAAAAAAATTAGTAATTGGCATATAGTTCAAGGCAGTTTATTCAAAAATGTAAATAGGTCTTATAGAATATTGTCTCAGTGCATATAAATTTAGAGTCTTCAAGAAATTTGAGAGAAAAAGGTCCCAAAAGCAAACAAGTAGCATCTTACTATTTGGACAAAAATTAAATGATCTTCAAATGTGCATACTTTTCCGCATGTGAACGACATAGTTGCAAAGAAAATGAATGGAATGTGCTGATTGTAAGTTCTTTGGCCATTGTCTTCCCAGCCACTGATCCAATGCGATCTCTCATCTCAGAAGCTGCTGCAGTTGTAAAAGTCATAGCCAGAATGTTTGATGGACTTATGCCCTGACCAAATCTTTAGAGAATCAGAAACAAAAATAAAGCAAGCAAAACAGAATTTCCAAGCATATGCAAACTAAGACTGAAAGGATGGATCAATGTGCTTTCAGTATTTGAAAATATGTGTGATATCCTTGCCATAGTCAGCAAGAACATAAAAGAGGGACACGGAGGTCACTACATTTATTCAGTTAACAATAGAAACATCAAATAAACAATGAAGGATCATTCAGAGCTAGAAAAAAGCAATACCTCATTAAGCAGAAATAGAACACGCCCAACCATTGTGGAAGTCTAACATCAAAAGCAGAAAAATTCAGATTTAACATTGATAGAGAAAAATCAAAAAATTAAGCTTGATGACAAAAATTCAAGAAAAGCATTTATGTGACAGAGAGACCTTTCCACTTCCTGGACCAGCAACAATCAGTAAAGGGGTTGAAATATCACTACAAGCTGCTTCATGTTGCCTATCATTTAAAGATTGCAAGTAATTGGAATATTCATCTGGCATGTTCCCAGTATCTATAGCCTGAGACTTGTCCTTGCCCTCTGAATCCAAGTCTAGTGCACTATCCACTCTTATATTCTCATTGGCAGTGACAGACTCAGAACCCAAGGTAATATTACTGCTACTGTTATCATGATTCTGATTTTCTACTTCACAGCTACCGTTTGGACCCTTCCTATCCAATTTTGCTGCAGATTGCTCACATATAGCATCAATTTCTTGCAAAATTGATTCATCAAAGTCATCATCTAGAACGTTAGTCATCAAGACTGACTCATTCGAATTAGAAGCTTCCAATTTTTTTACTGGAGTTATAAAAGGATTTGATAAATCAATAGCAACAACACCACTCGTCCTTGCATTTGGTGCATCATTTACTACGCTTGAAGTGCCACTAAATGCAACATTGTTTAAATCCAAACTGTTGAGCGAATATGGAGTTGGTGTGTTCATAGGTTTCTCCATAAGAGGAACTCTTCTGACGCTAGTAACAGAACCAGGAGATTCAAGTCCAGTTACATCCCTACTTCTGAAATTAGAAACAAATAGGATTACTAACAATTAATCATAATCTCTTACCACTTCCCAGACAACTATACAGGAGAAAAACAAGAAATAATTAAACGATAAATCTTTTGCCCGTTGACTGAGCAATATGTGACAAAACGAGAGGATATACAAATTCTCTTATTTTGAAAATCCACAAATCTCTCAAATCCATACAGCCAACTTGAATCGCTGAGGAAGAAACTCGTGTAATTCACCATTGTGGTGAGGAATAAAATTATAGACAGAGTGGCAGAGCTTTACTAACCTTTTGAGGTTAAAAATATATACAAAACTGAAAGGCAGCTGTTGAGTTGTTTTGACCCCAAAACCTAATATTCAAACTTTAAATTATTTTATCAATTACAGGAAATGAAAGGAGCAAATGATTTTTTGGTACTGATGAATGATTAGCTAGCAAGAAAAAATGAAAAGTTGGAATATCAGGTTTTAAATCAATTTATAACCTAACATCGAAACACGTAACTTATAACTGCTTCAATCGTCTTCACCACAAATTAGAGAACCAAAAAAAAAAAAAAAAATCACTCGTTATTAAAGTTTTAATCAATTTAATACCAACCATTAAAACATGTAATTTAGAACTGAATTAAATTTTCCTAAACACCAAATAAGAATAACGAAAGAGAGAAACCACACACTTTTTATTAGGTTTTTAATTGATTTAACTCCAAACTTTTAAAACATATAATTTAGAACTGAATTCAATTTTCCTAAAAGCCAAATAATAATAATGAAGAAAGAAATCACCGACTTATTAGGTAAGTGATGACAAGAATGGACTGCGTCGCGCGGCCGTTTACGATCAAGAAACGGTTTTGCTGTTCTGAAATTCTGAGAAATCCGAGACATTTGATCCGCCGTGATTTCTTTAGCCGATAGATGAGGCGCTGAGAGAAAATTTTCCTTGGACATTGTTTTGTCTAGCGGAAATTACAACAGACCGTGCTTCATTTGAAAACCTAGAAAGAGAGGGAAATCAAGAACTGGAGAGTTCAAAATTATGTATAAGGCGGTGGGGTTTTCCCTCGTATTTGTAGTTTAAATGATGGGCCGTAGCCGTTGGGCTTTGTTACGTTGATCACAAATATGACAAACAAAGACCCGTCTTTTAACAATTTAAAAATATATATACGTATTATCAAATAATAACAATGATTAGATCATATGTTATAAATAAATAAAATTTTGGTTAATGTTAATAATTGAGTTAAATATTTTGAATAGTGATTGAAATATTTCGGAATTACTAAATCATATATTAAGTGATTAAAAATATAATAAAGAAATTCAATAGTTAATCAAATATCAGTTCTTTACTTGATGGATTAGAAACTTCCAAAAAAATCTTGGGACACTATCAATTAGGGTAAAAAAAATTTAAACTTTATATTGGGAGGACAGAAGTTATAAATTGTTTAATAAAGAACAATAAATAGTTATTTAAGGTTAGATTTAACTTAGGCATGGCAATGAGGCGAGGCGAGGATAGGATCTTATTCATTGTATCCATCCCTACCTTCAAAATCACTTCCCACCCTCGCCTCATCCCCGTTACAAGGATGACAGGAATTCTCTTTTCTCGCCCCATAGGGGAATGTTGGAGGCTCGTCCCCACCTCGTTAATTTTACATAAACATAAATTAATTTAAGCATTGCTAAACAAAATAGTTAATCCTCGTCCACATGACAAATACTTAAATTAATTGCTTAAATATTGTTAATTCTCGTCCACATGACAAATACTTAAATTAATCTTCTAAACATAGTTAATTTTACATAAATATCGGTTAGAGTTTGTTCTTGTTCAATTATTTAGGGTGAGAGAAACTGGGAAAATATGGGTTTATATAAATAAGATAATTGTGTAATTAGGTGAAATATAGGGGTATTAGTGAAAATTATATATATTTTTTAATTTTATATTTTATATACATGATGGGGCGAGGGAAAGGCATCACCCACTCTTGCCCCATCCCCGGGAACAAGGATTAAAACGCCCCCCACCCTCGCCCCTATCCTTGAAAAAACCTCCAAGGAACATTGTCATGCCTAATTTAACTTTATATAAGGGTAAAGACGTAATCGAACATTACAAAATAAAATTTAAATAACTAAATAAAATATTTGAATTATTCCTTTTCACAAAATAAACAATAATTTTTTTTTATTAAATATTCTTTTAGTTTTAAGTTTCTTAATTTTTTGTTTTTTGTTTTCTAATTTCCTTTGAAAAAAATTGGTTTTGGTCTTTTTCTGGTTTTTCAAGATTTTTAAATTTAGATTTTAAGAATTAAATTCACTTAAAAAAAATTGAAGGCATCTAAATTATTCTATTATTTTTCATTAAAGTTAATGACAAATAACAGTTAAATTAACATTGTGTTTGGTTCATTATTATTTTCCATATTCTGGACCGGATTATTAGGATAGTGTTTGGTTCATTTTTTACATAATTCTATCCCCAAAATACAATCCTGACACATTTTTGAACTTTACAGCTTTTCACATTTCTTCACAGCTTTCTCATATCCATTTTTTACCGTTACAGCTTTCACTTTTCTTCACTGCTTCACCATTTTCTTCACTGCATCTTCACATGCTTCACCATTTTCTTCACTGCATCTTCACAACTTTTTCAGTATCCATTTTTGACCGTTACAGCTTTCACTTTTCTTCACTGCTTCACAATTTTCTTCACTGCATCTTCACAACTTCTCAGTATCCATTTTTTATTCACTTGAACCCACCTTAGCTCCCCACCGTGAACCCACCTCAGCTCCCCTGCCGTGAACCCACCTCAGCTCCCCAACCACCGTGAACCCACCTCAAATACCCAACCACCATGAACCCAGATCTGTCACACACCCTTCACCGTTTAGCCACCTCAGATCTTGTTTTGTTTGGCAAATTGTTGGAAAGGTGTTTTGCGTTTTTTATTTGGTTGGCACATTGTTGGAATTGAGTTTTTGTTTTATTTTTGACACGTATTAATCCTTTTAAATGCGTTTTGGTTTTGTTTGGCAAATGGTTGATAAATGTTTTTGTTTTATTTTAAATGCGTTTTTGTTTTGTTTGGCAAATGGTTGATAAATGTTTTTGTTTTATTTTGACACGCATTAATCCTTTTAAATGGGAGGTTTTTGTTTTGTTTGGCACACGAATGATTTGTTTTAATAAGTTTTTGTTTTGTTTTACGATTTTTAATATTTTATTCGGATTTCACTAATTGATATATTTGTTCTGTAGATTCGACATCGTTCTTTAATGGTAACAAGAAATTACGCTCATATGCACAGATGTCAGTATAATTTGTCTCGACGTCGTAGGATTGATTACTACTTGCAGAAGAGGCAAAAGTTTCGACGTTTTTCCAGACTTGGAGTTCGTCATACACCCTGTTGGTCAACATTGTCGGTATCTTCCCCTGCATTGACGTCTTCAAGTTGTGTCGGATTGAACGAGGTATAAGTTTATAAGTTTATGTGTTTAGTTGATTACGTTAACATGTGAGTATTATATTTTATAATGTGATTGGTGATTCGTATGGTGTCCCAATGTTGGTTGTCCCTCACCGTACTGTCCTTAGATGAGTGATTATGTGGCCTGGTTCGCTGAGATCACCCACAAATTTATAGTCCTGTTATCTGAGCGAGCCAAAACTTCGCACGGTACTGTAATAAAAACAGCAGATTACCAGGCAATGTTGGACGACATATCATCAGTGGCTGGCAGGCGACTTAACGTCACATAATTAACCTCTAAGTTCTTTCGCCTGCGAAGAACTTATCAAGCATGGCGGAAATTACTACAACACACGGGGTTCGAGTGGGATCACAAGTCACAAAGTCGAACTTGTCCCGTTGAGGTTTGGCAAGAATATGTCAAGGTAAATTTTCATATTTTTTAACTAACATTCTTCAACGACATCGTAAATGTACGTATTTTTTTCGGACTGCTAAATATTAATATATCATTATTTTAACTTACCAGCAAAACCCACTGGCGCAACAATTTTACCACAAGGGACTTCCTCACAAGGAGCTTTATGAAATAATATTTGAGAAGCAAACTGCCACCGAAAGATATGCGTACACATCTACATCCCAACCGGTGGAGACCTCCAGTTATTCCAATCCGGGCACGGTTCCCATGGATGATAACGACTTTGAACCTGATCCTGATCGGACGACAGGGGAAAAATGGCCAAACACATCTGGCCATGGAATTGCGAGAAATAGGAGGCACAGAAGCGGCCAGGGACAAGCACTTGCGGATGTCATTTTTAGCTTGACGGACGAGCTTGCGGAGAAGCGGACTATGGGATCGAGGGCTAGCAATCGCAGTGTAGATGAGAGGGAATAAGAGAACACCAGTGCTCCATGTGATCCTTTTTCCATGAGCAATTTTATTGACATCATGACGGCCATGCAAGTACCGACACAGTTTTACCTGTCGGTTGTCACGTACTTATATGAAAATCCAGGGTGGCGGGAGATATTCGTAAAACTCCCAATAGAGGAAAAGGCTAATTGGATTTTTACCAAGTTTCCCAATAATAAGTAGATGACACTATATTTTATAAGTGTTTGGCAACAATTTTGTATGCGTTAGTGGGCAATTGTCATTACAATTACAATTTATAATGCTACTGTATGAACTTATGTATGTGATATTACATGTATAAACACCATTTTCGAGTGTCATTACAATTACATAGTGACTGTTATATTTTGCTAAGTAGTACAACAATTGTTAATTGTTGATAAACGTTTTACAAATGTGTAGGTTTAAATGGCGTCATCTAGCCATACAGGAAGAAGACGACGTGCTACAGATGAGAGGGACAAAGAAGAAATACTAACAGATATAGCCATTGCACTCTGCGGTGTTGCCGCGTTAGAAGCAAGTAGGCGTGAACCACGACATACATCCGTATTAACTGGTCATCAATACATGTTGGAAGTACTTAACGGTCATCCTGACAGGATCTATGACAAGTGCCGCATGGACAAAGACGGTTTTACATTGTTATGTGAAATTTTATCTGATCACGGCAAATTGCAACCAACCAGGACGACGAGTGTGGAAGAACAAGTTATGATATTTCTAACCATCGTTGGAAAAAACGAGACAATCAGAACGATGATGGAGGATTTCCAACATTCGGGTGAGACGATCTCTAGACATGTTACCGCAGTTTGCAACGCTATATGTGAGTTGAAGACAGAGTTTATCAGACCACCTGACTTCAATGATGTTCCATGGGAAATATCAGCCAACCGAAAATATTACCCTTTCTTTAAGGTACTGGTTCATTATGTTTACTATTAGTAGATAGTTAAGTTTATTGTGTTATTAATTTTTATAGTAGGTTAATATGAGTAAAATTCAATTTTCATTATAGGACTGTATTGGAGCCATGGATGGCACACATGTATACGCTTCAGTTCCACGTGAATTTGCCGATAGGTACCAGAATCGCAAAGGATCGATGTCACAGAATGTAATGGTTGTATGCGACTTTAAGATGATGTTCACTTATGTCGTTACTAGATGGGAAGGATATGCGCATGATTCAAGAGTTTTAAATTCAATTATTGATGATCCTAATTCTGGATTCCCATATCCTCCACCAGGTATAAGTATTTTCTTGACGTATTATAGCGTATTACCTCCACTGTTGAGGCCTTGTAATTCAAATAAAATATCTGATATTATTACAGCGAAATACTATTTGGTTGATGCGGGTTATCCAAATAGAGATGGGTTCCTCGCCCCTCATAGGTGAGTGGCTTACTATATTTCTGATCACCGCCGTAACCGAAGGGGGCCACAAGAGTTGTTTAACTACAGACATGTTTCACTCCGCAATGCTATCGAGAGAACCTTTGGTGTTTTGAAAAGACGGTTCCGTATTCTCAATGGAATGAACAATTACCCGTTGGACAAACAAGGGTGTTATGGCATGTTGTGTACTTCATAATTTTATCAGAATGTACAATATGGACGACCGTATCTTCGAACAAACCAATAATAGTACGGGTAATGAGCAAGTATATGGTGATCGTCAAAACGGGGCAGAATATGGGTGAAATGGAGAAGGACCGAATCAACCGCAATAAGGTATTGTAGACAACATGACGACTATACGGGATAACATAACGAATGCATTGTGGGCAGCACAGTGGACCATGTCATAGTTGTTAATGAAGTATACGTGTAATAATGATTGTAAAGGTTGATAGTTAGTACTTTTGTGATATATGTATTAATGTGATGTTTTTAAACAGTTGGATTAGTACTTGAAATTAATATGAGTTTTTGTTTTTTAATATCTACGGGTGACAAAATTACCAATAAAATATTTAGTATTATTAAAATGTAACTTGATAAGTTATATATATAATAATACATTATTTTAACAAAATTCAACAAAATATTATATTAATAAATCATTTATAAAAAAATATATTAATCAAATATTCAACACAAATATCAAGGTCAAAATACTCAACCAAACACATATTCTGCAAATCTTATTCTCGTAATCATAACCCTATCTAACTATCCAATCATATCCTCAAAATCTTATCCGAAATAATGAATCAAACGTACCATAAATGTCTCTAATTGAATAAATTGTTACTTTTATCCTCCCAATGAAGTCTAAAAAGTTTATAGTCAAATTGATAGTATCCCAAAAAATCTTCAAAATTGTTTTTGGAGGGAAAATCAGAGTGGAGCCTGGTTCATGGGTCTTCGGGTTTGGGCTATCCGAATTTTTGGCCCATATATAATTTCAATTTGAGGGTATATTTTGTAATTAGAACTAGCGAACCTGAAATGGAATTACACGTTTCTTAATAATTGGGCCCAACCGGTGATGTCGGAGTTCAGGAGTTGGAACCCTGAAAACTAGCGTGGAGAAACAAGGAGTAATGTAAAATGGAAGCTCTGATCGCCTCGTACGGTGGCACATCGTCCGACTCTGACTCAGAACTCGATTACTCAACTACAATTACAAGCACCGGTGTTACAAATTCAAATATTGAGCCGGAGACTATCAATTTGCCCTTGCCACCGCCGCCTCTCTCTCTGCTCAATCCTTCCAATTCATCGGGTAAATTTCAGAAATCTTCTACTAATCTTACGATTTTCTTCTGTGGTCGCCAACTGTTTGTTATATTTTGCCTATGAAAGGTACGGTAGATTATCTTACTATTAGTCAGCCTCAGCCGAGCAGAGTCCGGAGCTTTCCCCATGTTGAAGGCAACTATGCTTTACACGTCTATATCCCAGGTCCTTTTGAGATTCGACTTTGTTTTTTTGCAATGGAATTTAGGTTTACGCAAAACATTTTAGGTTACTAAAACGGTGAAACCATTATTATTTTTTTTTTTAATTTACCGGGTTTATGCTTCCATAATATACCATTCATAGTCTTTTAATGTTGTGATATGCGAGACTTAACAGCAGTTTTTTCTTTAGTTACTATACCATCTGCCCTAAAGAAGGAGCTGGCCCAGCTTTTGAAGAAGGTGTCATCTATTGTGCCAGGTCTTCATGTTGTTGGCATTGACATTCCATTAAATAGTCTGTATAAAGATGATTCTAAGTTTCAGCAAATTACATTGGGAAGGGAGTTTCACATAAGTTTAGGAAGAACTGTCCCAATACGCTTGCACCAGATTGACTCTATTGTATCGATGCTTCGCCAGAAGCTTCATTGTCAGAGGCGGTCAGATTATATTCTCTTGCAGATTTCGTTAAAATTCAATTGTATGATACGGTTTAACACATTGTTTTATTGCAAGCAGGTATTGGATTGATTTTAGCAAGTGGGAGGTTTTTATAAATGATGATTGTACACGATCATTTCTCTCCATAGAAGTTCTTACAGGAGGATTACTTGAGGTATGCTCTATGTATTTATTTCCTAATTAGCCCTTAGCTTTTGCTTATGGGAAGCTCCAGAGCTTAGATACCTAAATCATCTGCAAGTCTACATGCTCTGTGTTTTCAATTTTTAAAGTGGGTATAGGCAGATGAATAATTGGTGGCATGAGCTTCATTTAATCATGCATCCTCAACATTCAAATGATTTCATTCTATTTTCCATTAAGTTGCCATAAATATGATACTGATTGGTTTCAAACCTTTCAGATCACTAAGCAGATTCAAGTGGTCAACGAGGTTTACAGGCTTCATGATCTTCCTGAATTTTACAAGGTTTGTTATTAATGTTATTGACTTTTTGCCATGTTGCTAATAACATGTTTAGAATATATATACCACAACTGCTTAAGCACCCGGTATCTGTTATGTCTCATGTATGCTTTGTTGAATGTTGATAACAGAATCCACGCCCCCATATATCCTTAGCTTGGGCATCAGGAGACATCAGCAATTCTTTAAAGAGAGTGGTTGAAGAAGAAACAAATAGATTAAGTGTTGAGGGTTCATTACAGAAACATATTTTTTCCAGTAAATTCAGTGGTATTGAGTGTAAGATTGGTAATAAATTATACAAAATATGTAAATTTTCATATGATTAACTAAACTGATCATTTGTATTATATTTGTAGAACAGTATTTTATTCATCGGAGGGATCTGGGTTTGCTAATCGTTTGCATGATTTAGGTGATGAATGTTAACTTTAACTAATTTTGCGATCAATCAAGTGCATAACAAGATAATCACCCAATTGTTAGTCGTGTAGGTTGAAGTCATAATGTTTTAAAATTATGCCATATTTTTTTGAGTTGAAAGAAAAGAAACAATTGATTTGCTCTTATAATTTTTTAAACAAAGCATGGGTGTGCAATATAGTAGAATACTTTATCTGATCACAATGGGAAAAAAGAGATCTGAAAATATGTATAGTGGAAAAGAGTTGGCAGAAATCCTCTTTCTATGCTTACCAGCGGCCCAGGCCCTGGCCTCTTTGTCTGAGAGAATTTGAACCCAAGCCCCAGCACTCCTTAATGCTTCTTATTTTTATTTTGAGTTACTCTTTTTTTGTGCTTTGCTTTAGTCTCTAAATTAGTCGTAGACAAATAGACTATATTGCATGGTCTTTTGTAGGACTTGTGAATTCGTGTGGAATTTTGATTGAAATACAAATGATATGAAAATTTTCAGGTAGAGAAAATAAGAGGCTGTTAACGAAAATAATAAGTTCAAAATAAGTAATTATCAGCTAAATTAACTCAAAGGGATTAGTCTGTCAGTCAAGGAGATTTGCTTAATTCTTTAGTTTCTGGGTTCAATTTATCATAATAATATTGTGGCTTAGGTGGTTTTTTTGGGCTTGTAGGATATTCAATAAACTCTGGGGATTAGTTGAGGGGCTTGTAAGGTGTTTACTGGATTTCAGAGATTAGTTGAGGTACATACAAATTAGTCCGGATATCCCAATTAAAAAAAAAAAAAAATTGTCAGCTGAACTTGCCTACCAACTTGTATATAAACCAATATCTCATAAGTAAAATTATCCCACAAACTTGATAATCCTCGAGAAGTTACAAGTAATATAGCATGTAGGAGCAATATTATGCTTCTAATTCAATCATACAACTAGATAAAACACAAAAGATAGAATGACTATTTTGTGTAATTTTTCTCTAATTATACGAGTCAGTGGTAAGAAAATCGCTGTTGTATAGTGAAAGGAGTGGCCCTTTTTTTTAAATCATCAGTCTCCTGTCTCCTGGGATATTTATTACCCGTACCGCAAGGCACGTAGGCCACGGCTATAAATGGGTGGCCCATCAGTGGTTGATTTTATCTCCAACGCGCCAAACGGCGCTGACCTTTGTTTCAGTGAGTTCAGATCAGAGGTCCCCCCCCCCCCCCACGTTATTGTCTAGCAACCTCACAACACTGTCAAAATTTTCTGTCCCCAGACACTAGTTTGAGTTTAGCCTTTCAAATTATTAAGTGGGTGGGTGGGCCCTCGCTCAACTTTTTCGAATTCCACATTTTCCACCTTCTCATGAATGCACTACACCATGAAAATGATGCAGGAGTAGTGTCCAGTGGGCGCTTTTGTTTGTTTGTTTCACCGCCAATTTATATATTACTAGTGGGATCTGCCGCATTACTTGGATCGATTGCTCCTTAATTTTTATGCGAACTGTATTTATTGTGAATCATCACATCAAAACACTTCAATGGTTCACACTGTATTGCGTACATCTCACCGACAACATGTATTAGCTAGTTGAATTGATATGTTAACTTCAATTTTGTATTTAACTTATTTTTATTAATTACTAATTTATTATAGGATTGGAAATTATAAATGTTATGTTTGAAATAAGAATTGACATGTGCTGATATCATCAAACACCAATTAGAATCCAAAAAATTATTTCACCATCCAAAACATGACACATCTCCACATGCAAAAGAAATACAACAATCACAAACCTAAACCGACTCAAGAATTTGTGTTTTAGTGAATTTGATTTGCACACCTATCTAAGCCCGATTTAATTTAAGTATATTCTTTGAGTTCTCAAGAATAGGAAGGTATGAGAGATCTTTACGAGATCATGACACTTACAAAAGTGTAATCATTACTTTGAGCTAAACGGGTATAAATAACAAAGATACACTAATAGAAAGAGACTGACTTGATATTCTGTAAGAATACTTAAAACACTAAATACTTGCAATCCTAGATCGCGATCTTTTGTAAGCTTGTATAGCAATCAGAAAGTAATTTATATAAGCGAACGCAATAGATGTAAGATTCGTTTTAAGCATCTGAACCATTATAAAAATTATCTTGTCAACTTTACATTTATGTTTTTACATGTTACTGTGCTCATAGTTCCTCACCCACTCACTATAATTAGCTCACATATGAATTTTTAACATTTTACACGTGTAAAATCGTTGGTGTCAAAATCCAGCATTAACAAGAAGTATTGTAGATAAGTTTTTTTCTTAATTTTTTTGACATTTTTTGTAATCCTTCATCTTTTTTAATCCAATAACATTGAAAAATAAATATTTAACATTTCTCTTAACAATATTTTATTAGCATAGATGAATTATCCAATAATCTTAAAAATCGGAAGTCATTATATGCTAACTTACTATTTTAAAATTAAAGTGACAAAAATAATTATTTTATCTTTCTTCTCAACACCATTTAATTGAAACTAATGGATAACTCACAAATGGCTTTAACAAATCAAGTTAAAAGATTTTAAATAGACGTCCCTGTCAACTGTTAAGAGTATATTCATATACTATTTTAAAACTATCATAATTATATTAGATAACATGATACCGAATTCACAATATCTAGGTAAAATGGTATTGAATTGTCGGTGTTGGTTTGCATAAGTCGATCGTATCAATCTTCAAAATGGTAATTTTATTTATCTTAATTTCCTTCAATAAACTCTATTTTAAGAAGCTATACAAAATATACCTACTATAAGTTAAAGATATACTTGAATTTTCTATTATTTAGATTTATCATCCTCAATGCAAAGGTATATTTTAAAGATTAAAATAACATCTTAAGTCGAATTTTGTTGATCTTCTATCTGGAATTTTACTTACTAATCAATTTTAAATTGATATTAATTACTTATTATTTAAATAAGTAAATAGATAAATTTATTAATTAAAATTATTTTCTTACATAGTAAGTAATTTTAACTTATTATTTAAAACTATTTTAATACGGCCTTAAGCTACAAGTTTAAACAATAAAGAGTAAACCATTTTTCCCACTCAAGGTTTGTCATTTTTCCATAAAAAAAGTTTCAAAATACCACTTTTCCATCAAAAGTTTATATTTTATTAATACTCAAAATACTTTTCATTTTCTTAATTTGTGTTCAACGAGTTACTGGGAGTCAGGATAAGAAATGTTTTATAGAGTAGAGGTTGATAGCTCGAATGGTGGTGACCGATTGAATATTCGTTGTCGGAATCAGCCGAAAATTAAAAAAATAGGAAACTCTAGTTTTGCGATGATCAACAATCAACAAGAAATTAGGTGCCAGAATGAAAGGAGTTTTATAGAAATGAGATTAGAGGTTCAAATTGTAGTAACAGAAAGAAATTTTGCTGTCGAAATTGGTTTTGGATAGTAACTAAATATTAATTTTTGATGGAAAAGTGATGTTTTGATACTGTTTGGGTGAGAGAGTGTCATTAAGTCAAACATTTGGTGGGAAAAATTGTTTACTCCATTAAAAAATATTTTTAACAAGGATTTTTTTTTTTTTTTTTCAAAGTATGCACATTATTAACATTATAAAAGCTAAAATTTTAATAAAAGTTGAAATCATGAGAAAATAATAATTAAACATTGTTATTGACGTTGATTCTGTTAATCTGAATCTGACTTTGAAATTAGGAGAAAATGATGAATAAATAAATTAATTTGGTTGAGTAATATATTATCTTTATCCTTATCGCAATAACGTTTTCTTTCCCCATTTAATTAGGTCAGACACGTGGTTGGTTTTCACTGCAATCGATAATTTATTTGCACACACAAAAGGCGTTTTAATTTCAACATCGAAATCTCAGCGCTCCCTCCACCGTCCACGGCCACCCCAATACCTTGTAACTTTATCAAAGCTGACACTGTTAGTGGAATTATTATTATAATAAAAGACGTTTGAAGTAAGTGATTTAGTATAATGTTCAAAAAGTGATGACATTATTAATAAAATAGGAGTTCCACGTGAGATAATGCATAGAGTGACGTAATATAATACGATATAAGTGAAACTGAATTGAAGATAATATAAAGTAAAAAGATTTCATTCACTGGCAGATGGCTTTAGTGATATGGAAGCTAATTTATATCATATGATATGTGTGTTAATTGTCATGTCAAATTTTATTCCCTTAAACACATTCGTTAGTTCCCTAAGTCTAAACACACAATATTTAATTTAATTTAACGAGTAAATAATAATAAAGTTTATATGTAAAGAATTTCAAAAAACACGTGGAATAAAATGGAAATATCCAGGTAGTTCTAACTTTTTCGCGACACACGAGTTTCACGCCAAATATCATACTATGCTGCATCATTAATCTGAGTTTGAATTCGAGAATGACATTACATTACGCAAAGATGTCAGCAACAAGAAAGCCTTACGTGATAAGAAGAATTCAAATACATATTTAATCAAAGGGGAAACGACTTACACCTACACCTATCCAAGGTTTGAAGAAACGACAGATTGATATTTAAAAGGTTTAAAAAAGATAAATATGTACATTCCATTAGGAAAAAGACTAGAATGCCCTTTGAGAAATATTAGTCTATTTTTTTAATTACTTTTAATCCCCTTAAGTTTATTAATTCCACTAAATACCCTCAGAAAAAAGTTTAAAAATTAACAAAAACACCCCCACTCACCCATACTTGCCAGATTTTGACGGCCACCACCGTAAATGGCCAGTAATTCACCGATCTGGCATTTTTCGGCCAGATCTATAGTGGATCTAGCTGGAAAAGACCAGATCTGACGTGAGAAGGCCAGATCTGGCCAGAAAGTGACGATCAAAGATGGAGTGTTGCGGCCGTCAACAGCCAGATCTAGCATTTTCTGGTCATATCCATGGTGGATCTGACCGAAAAAGGCCAGATCGGTGAACTACCGGCCATTTCTGGTGGTGGCATAGACCGTTGTGACAGATTCCGACTATCACCGGCGGTGGCCGTCGAAATCTGGCAAGTATGGGTGGGTGGGGTGTTTTTGTTCATTTTTAAACTTTTTTCTGGGGGTATTTGATGGAATTAATAAACTTAAGGGCTCTAAAAGTAATTAAAAAAATAGACTAATATTTCTCAAAGGGCATTCTAGTCTTTTCGCTAACGAAAGGTACCTGTTTGTCTTTTTAAAACCTTTTGGGTACCAATCTATCATTTTAACAAACCTTGAGTAGGTGTAAGTCGTTCTGCCCTTTAATCAAATTCAGTTATAAAATTGTACCCATACCTATGACAATGAATACTAAAATGATTAAATTATCAAATCAGTATATTCACTTGAATTCCAATAATAATAATAATAGTATATGATGACATTGTTTCAGCATTGTATTTAATTTTTGTAGTCAGATTTTTAAAATATGCGTTTGTCATATTATTCAGGGAAAATTTGATTCCTGACTTCTGATTTAGGCGATGTTGTAGTTTACTTTTTTTTTTTTCTCCTTCTTCTTCAATTAATCTATGGCTTCCACTTTCATATACCACGACTTCCACCTTCTTCTTCAAAGATCATAACCAGCGCTGCAACTCACTTCTTTTTTCCTTCTTTCTTCTTTTTTTCTCCTTCTTCTTCAGTTTATCTACGGATTCCACCTTCATATACCACAACTTCCACCTTCTTCTTTAAAGATCAGAGCTAGCGATTGCCACCTTCTTCCACATTTCTTCTTCAAAAATTGCAAAAGAAACCGCCACCTTCTTCCACGTTACAATCACCATAACACCCTCATCCACCTGCATTAAAAAACACCACCCAAAAACACATTCTTCCTCGCTTAAGACTCAAGAAACACCATAATCTTTCGGTTTCCTCCGACAAACTGAGGCCAGTAGGTACGACCACCATTTTCGAGTTCTTTTGATTGCCTTGGGCCCCAGACCACCAGTTTCGAGCTCCACCACTGGCGCCCAGAACTCGAGATCCGCACCATCTTGGTTTCCTTATCCAACCAAAGCCCACCATCCTTTTTAACCACTGCCGGCACACCTTTTCTAGTGAAATTCACCCATCGTTGGCCACCCTCCTCCAACCCGAGGTCAACATCTTCTCGTTGCCACCACCGGCGCACTTTCGAAGTTTGTTATCCCATCGTCGGCCACCCTCCTCCAACCCGAGGCCACCAGCTTCCGATTACCACCACCGGTGCACATTTTCCAATGAAGTTCACCCACCATCAGCCATCTACCTCCACACCCACCTCCAACCCGGGTTTGGGTTTTTGAAAAGGTTAAAAAAATAAAAAGGGAAGATGAGGGGGGAAACGAAAATTATATGAAATATGTGAACTAAATGAAAATGTGAAAGGGGCAATTTGCAGTAAAAAAAATTATATGGACAATAGGTTAAAATGGTTTTTTAGGAGGTAAAGAAAAGTGAAAGGGGCTATTTCGTCAATCAAAATTTGCAAAATTGGGTTTGGCTATTTTATGAACAAGTTCCGGCAACAAGAAATTTGTTGTTGGGACGTCTATTTTTTTATTTTAAATCACAACATATTATGTTAATTTAATTCATTTATTTTTTTGTAACATTTGGAAATACTTTCAAAATGGTGCATTTAGAGACTGTTAAATCATACCGTCTTCGTTGATTATGTAATTAACTATTAGTAATACAAGATATCCATCTATTTTGCAAGGTTTGGAGTTGTCGTATGAAGAGATGTGTTTGTAATGAAAGCGCCACGTCGTACGATTTAGTACTACTATAGGCAAATGAGGCAGTTTCAACGTTTTTACAGACTTCGAGTCAGTCGTAGACCCTGCCCGTATCTTCCTTTGTATTGATGCCTTCAAGTAGTGTCGGATCAAACGAGGTAACAGTTTCTCTATATTTAGTTTATGAGGGTTTAATTTGCATATGTGAGTGTTGATGTGTTTGCTTTATTATTATAATGTCTCAATTTTGTTTGTCGTTCCATCGTACCATTGTTAGATGAGTAATAACATTAGCCGGTCCGCTGAGATGACCACCAATTTCTGATTATGTTGTCTAAGCGTGCAAAAAATGCCCATGGTACTGCAATTAAAACGATGGATTACCGGAATAAGTTGGTTGATTTGGAACCGTTGGTTGGGAAGAAGCTCAACATAGGACATTTAGCTTATAAGTTCTTCGATTGAAAAATATATATAATGCTTGGAGCAAACTTATTCAACACACGGGTTTCGGTTGGGATCATCAAAACCAAACCCAAATGTGTACCTTAGAGTTTTGGGGAGAATATGTCAAGATAACTTTTCATATTTTAAATTCATATTAATCTATGACATCGTACGTTTTACACATTTTTCCTTGACAAACACATATTAATGTATGTGTCTTTTCATTACCAACAGAACAAACAGACGGCGTAGTTCTTCCGTATAAGGAGTTATATGAGGACATTTTTTAAAAGCAAAGCGCCACTGGGAGATTCGCGGACACATCAACGTCCCAACTAGTGGATTCTAACTACAATTCATCTGAACATGGATCGACTGACAATGACGAGAGTGTGTTCGAACCTGATCCAAATCAAACAACGGGAGAAAAATGATCAAACATCTCTGGTCATGGAAGACCCAAGAGGAGGAGGAAGAAATCCGGTCCGAGACAAGAACTTGTGGATGTGATTGGCAGACTGACATACGTACTTGTTGATAGGAGTAGGGGATCTGGGGCTGGAAATCGTAATGAAGATTGGGGGGGGGGGGGGGGGGGGGGGGGGGGGGGGGGGGGGGGGGGGGGGGGGGGGGGGGGGGGGGGGGGGGGGGGGGGGGGGGGGGGGGTCGGAGAGAACACTAGTCGTCGATTTGATCCATTTTCCATGTCCAACAATTTGGACATTTTGACATTTATGCAAGTTCATACAGATATTTACATCAAAGTTGTTGATTACTTATATGAAAATCTAGGGTTTAGGGAGGCATTCGTACAAATGCCACTCGAGCATAGGTTAAATTGGGTTTATACTAGGTTTTCGAATTGATTAGGATGAGCCTGTTTGTCCTACGTGTAGTCCCACAATTTTGTACTAACTAGTGGGCACTAATCTCTTATATGGTTGTTTATTTTTTGGAGCATCTTGATTTAGTTTTGATGTAATTATGTTTGCTATTGTATGTACTTATACAATATGTTATTGTTTTAATGTTATAGCATGTTTCATATAAGTTCGAGATTGGAAGTACAATTAAATATTGAATGTTATATTTTCCTAAGTACCACAACTGTATGAATTGATGATTAATGTTTTACAAATGTGCAGGTTTAGATGGTGTCATTTAGGCGTACAGCTTGTAACTGAAATGATGCTAATGAAGAAAGGGAAATTCTAGTAGATGTTGTGGTTGCATTGTCTGCAGTTGCCACGTTGGAAACAAACTTCAGAACACATGGATGACGATTACGACATACATCTGCATTAACTGGTCATAATAACATGTTGGAAGTACTTAATGGCCATCTTGACAGAATATTTGCGAAGTGCCACATGGACAAACAATGTTTTAGATACTTATGTTACAGTTTGGCACAACAAGGGAACTTGTGAGACTCCAAGAGGATTAGTATTGAAGAACAGGTTATGATATTTTTTACAACCGTTGGAAAAAACGAGACATACAGTACTATTATAGAGGATTTCCAACATCGGGTGAGACAATCTTTAGATTTATGGGCAAAGTTTGCAATGCGATATGTGAGTTGCAGACAGAGTTTATCAAGGCACCAAACTTCAGTGAAGTTCCAGAGGAAATATTGACCAACAAAAAATATTACCCGTTCTTTAATGTACTTTTATTATTATTATTATTATTAGGTACTTCAATTCGTTGTGTTATATATGTTGACAGTCGGTTGATATTATTGAATGTTATCTTTTGTTCACAGGATTGTATAAGGACGATTGATGGCACGCATGTCGATGCTTGGGTTCTAGGTGAGTTGGCCGATGTCTTTCGGAATCGTAAAAGAACGTTGTCGCAAAATGTCATGGTTATATGTGACTTCAGGATGATGTTCACTTATGTTGTCACTGGCTGGGAAGGATCTGCCCACGACTCAAAGGTTTTAAATTCGGTTCTTGATGATCCTGATTCTGGATTCTCGCATTCTCCACCAGGTACAACTGGCTTCTTTACGTATTATAGCGTATTTGCTCCCTTTTTTGGATTGAAATATCAAATAATATGTGTGAGTTGATTACAGGTAAATACTATTTGGTTGATGCGGGTTATGCAAATAGAGGGGGATTCTTTGCCCCTCATAGACAAATTCCTTACCATCTACATGATCGCCGTCATAACCGAAATGATCCACAGGCGTTGTTTAACTAAAAACATGCATCACTCCGCAATGTTGTTGACAGAACCTCTGGTGTTCTAAAGAAAAGATTCAGAATTCTCGATGGCATGAATAATTACCCATTGGAGAAACAAGCTCAGATTGTTATGACATGTTGTGTACTTCATAATTTTATCAAAAGGTACAATATGTAGGATGAAATCTTCGAACAGTCTCCTGCGAAAGTATATTTGCGACCAAAACGGGGTAGCAGATGAAGGAAATGGGGATGGATTGAGTCAACCGCAGCAACGTATTATTGATGACATGGCACATGTGCGGAATAACATAATGACTGAAATATGGGAACAACATATGAATGATGCCATAGTTGTTAATGGAGTATAGTTGTATAATCGATTCTAAGGGTTGACAATCAGTAGCTTCGTCATAGATGTACTAATGTGGTGTTTTTAATTGATGTATTTGTACTTGAAATTAATAGTTCCAAATTTGTCTTTAAGTTAGTGATTACGAAATTAACAATTAAATATTTAATAATATTAAAACGTTAATTGATAAGTTTTTATGGTATAATAATAAAAATTAATTAACAAAAAACAACAAAGAATTCTATCAATAAATCCTTTATAAAATAATATACCAAACAATTTTTCTACAATTTATTCAACTCTAATATTTTACCAAACATCAAATCATATTCTCATAATAATAATCCAACTAAATACTCAATCAAACACATTTTTTTCAAATCCTATTCTCGAAATAATAACCCTACTCAATTTTATAATAATATTTCAAAAATACTACTGGAATAACTAAACAAACGCATGATTTTACAAAGATTCTTTTATCATATTCAACCATCAACAATCATCAATATCGATATTAAATTCGATGATTTTACTTTCGGTATACATACTTTATTATATACACGGATTAATGATTTTTCATGGCACAGATCATATTAGTTTCTTTTGTTATAATGATAGTCATATTTTTGCATGTTCAATATAGAAAAGCATATACATATTCATTAATAAGTTATTTGCAAAAATATTCAAACTATATAAGATAGTTTTGTTAATGTATTACTAGTTAAAGATTAATGTAATTTATCATGAAATTACAACATAAAATCTTATTTGTTGGATTAAGGTAATTTAATGATTCATACAGAGAAGTTGAAAAATTATTTTTAATCTCATCTAGATAATTTATAAAGCATTAGATTGGATTGGATTTGAAGTTTCTATATACTATACTACAAATTTAAAAGTTCGTGTCATCATAGATTGACCAATTGATTGATTATGCAAAGAGTAAATAACTTTTTCCCACCCAAATAATGGACTAATAACACTTTTCCACAAGCAAACTTTTAAAATAACACTTTACTAACCAAACGTTATATTTCGTTAATAAATTATATTAAATGCAATGCTGTTCATTGTGAAGAGAAAATACCCTCACCAAAAATCAACCCCTAATTGCCGCCAATCGCAAATCAAAGTTTTGAGCCCCTTAGCCCAAATTTCGACCGATTTTGGCACCGGAAATTGACCCTTTCACCACCATTCAACTCATTGACATCCCCCTACCAAAACCCTTCTAACCCCTACCCATAATCACTCCTCAATCATTGGAAATCAAAGATGAAACTTTTTGAGACAATTTGTCGAGCTGTAAGTGTGCTTGGGAAGAGGCAAAAAAAACAGCAATTACCGACAAGAAGAACAACCCAAAAATACCACCACAAACAATCACCAAACAGACAATTACAAACAATCCCAATCACATACACTAAAACTTCTTTCAAAACACTAAAACGACCAACAATCAATCCCAATTTTTGCCAAAATCGCAAAAGCCCTAAGGAGTGACAGACGATGAACGACCTAAAATTGAAGTCTGGCCTGTTGTGGGTTTTTGAAAGGAGTCGCCGTAGAGCAGGTGGAGGTGAAAGGCTGATTTTCGATGATTAGACCAGCCGTAAATTGGATGGAAGAGCACGGAAACTCCTGAATAAAACCCTAGGAGCTGCGTCGACGAATGAGAAGTTAACGTGGGTGGGAGTAAGAAGGGTTTTGGAGGGATGGAGCTGGTGAGGTGAATGGCGATGGCGGTGAGTAGGGTGATTTCCGATGCCAGAGTCGATCGAAAATTTGGTTTCGACGTGCGAAAAAATGAAGTGCGGTGGCTGTCATTTGAGGGATGCTTTTGGGTGGATTTTTAACCTTAATTCACAATCCTGTCCTTACTTGTAATGAACTTTTGACCATTCTACATTTCTTCACAATGAAATTTACCAATAAAATTGTGCTTTACATAATAAAGTGTTATTCTGAAAGTTCGTGGATGAAAAAATGTCTTTAGACCATTATTTGAGTGGGAAAAAGTCTTTAATAATGATTTAACTATGTAATCAAACTTTAAAATCAATATTCAGGTTAAAAAGTCTTTAACATATAATTACAGTTTGTTACAACCTACAAATATTTTATATATCAAAATTATTTACCTTTTCCAATTTCTAACCTTAAAAAACAAAAAAAAAAAAAAAAAAAAATCAAATTAAATAATAAATATCAGTCATAAAAAATAGGTTTGTTAATAGTAATAGTAAATGATTAGCAAAAATATCAAATTAAATAGTAAATATTGTCTCTGCAGAATAGGACATAAATCTTACATCTCGAAATATTTTTCCTTATGAGAGGCATTGCCAAATAAAATTGAAAAATGCTACGGACACTAATGTTGTGTACTGAATTTTTACACCGAACAACGTGTCTACTGAACCAGATGAGCCATGTATCGCGTTAACAAATATTCTGTGAATGAACGACCGTCCATTATTATTGGACGACCGTTCATTTGAACTTATGATGGATGCTCGTCCATAATTTAAATTAAAAAAAATAGAAAACAAAAATCATGGACGGGCAGCCTATTGAATAGATGGGCGTCCCTATTAGATGGACGTCCGTCCATTATTTAAATTAAAAATTTTTACACAAAAATCACAATGGACAGGCGTCCCTATTAGATGGACACTCATCCCATTGTTTAAAACTTTAAATTAAAAACAAAATATTGGATTCTTGGAGCAGACTATTTTGTAAGTCAAAACTCTCTCTCTCTATTTACTGTCTTCGTCTCCGCCACTTACCACCTTCTAATGAAATTCCATCTGTGACTCTCTATTTCCAATCTTCCTTCTTTCTCTCTAAAGATTTCGCCTTTCCAAGTTTTGGAGAGAGAGTAAAGGGTCCTTGAGTTTTTTTTTTTAAGGAAGGTTGATCACACTTCACGCCCCTTTAACCAACCATGTCTGATTTAGCTAAAGAAGCCTGAAGAAAATATCTTATACAACTCCAACTACACCCACTAAGGACCAAGGTTTTATTCTATTCTTGATCCTCATCAATACTCAATTTTTTTTTTCTTTTTGGTTGGGGGGAAGTAGTTGGTGTTTGTGGTGGAGGTGAAGTCGATTGCAAAAAGCCCTAAGCATGAAAAGGAATCTGGCACCACATTTGCTACAGGAAGAAGCAGGGTGCTTGTCATAATTTTGGCGTGGATAATTAAATAATTTTTCTTTTGCATTACACAATTGTAGATTATAGTTTCTTAGTCATTTCATAATTCATTTTCCTCATTAACATTTCTAGCGTGTGGAACCAGAAAGAACATTAACTGATGCACAGACGGATGAATTCAAGGACATGCTACGTGCATTAACACTGGAGAGAAGTCTGATAAAAGAAGCTATGGGTTTTTCCCTAGATAATGTTGATGCTGCTGGAGAGGTAATCTGCATTTACAAAGAAACATGTGGAGATGATGGTGGTGATGTAGGTGAAATGGATTATTAAGGAGGAGGGGAGAAGGTGTAGATGTCAATGGGGGTGGAGATGTATTTTGAGGAGGTGGTGGTGAGACAGGTGGCTGTGCAGGAGGCGATGGAGTAGAAGGTGTGAAGGGGTCAGGTTGATTTGCATCGGGCTCAAAAGGTGAGGAGGTTGTAGGAGGTGGAGAAGATGGATGTGATGATGGGGGTGGACTGGTGTTAGATGGTGGTGGAAAGAGGGTGGTGGAGGTGGCACAACAGTGGGTGAAATGGATTGTTGGTGGACGGAGGGTGGTGGACTGGTATTAGATGGTAGTGGCATGAAAATTGGCCCTATTTAATGGACGGGTGTCCATCTAAGAGGGACGCCCATCCACTACTTTTGTTTTTTAAAAAATAAAATTTTTTAAAATTTTATGGACGGGCGTCCATTATTTTTCTTTTAAATTTTTTTGGATGGGAGTCCATTAAATATGTATAGGCGTCCATAAAATGTTGGATGACCGTTCATTCACGAAAGACTCTAGCGTGGTCACGTCTGATTGGATGCCATGTCTTTTGGTACAAAATTTTGGTGTAAAATTTTGGTGTCCATAGCATTACTCAATAAAATTTGCCTTGATCGAAATGCTGGAGATTGTCTATTTAGCAAATTTATCTAATTAAATAAGGCCAAACGACTTGTGCATACCTAAGGTTTGTCGTAACGACAAGTTGGTATCCAAAAGGTTTTGAAATGACAAATAGGTACCTTCCGTCATGTTCTGTTAGTGATTTCTGTTTATTAATAGTGAAAAGACTAAAATGCCCTTGAAAGTTTGATATTTTAGTTTTTTATAAATTTAAAAATTTCTAAAAAACCCCCTAGGTTTGCTAATTTAATTAAACACTCCCATATATAAAAAGTTTGTTAAATGATAAAAACACCCTCACCACCCGCAGTGCCAGATTCCGGCCACCATTGTCGGAATCTGGTCGAAAAATTGTGTTATGACATAGACCTGTCGGATCTGTGTCGTAACGTATCGATCTGGCCGGAAAAGGCCAGATCTGGCTGTCGAGGCAACAGATGGAGTTTTCTGCCTCGACGGCCAGATCTGGCCTTTTCCAGCCAGATCCATGGCTGATCTGGCCGGAAAAGGCCAGATCTATGGCTAGATCTAGCCGTCGAGGCCGCAAAACTCCATCTGCAACGTCGACGGCCAGATCAGCCACGGATCTAGCCGGAAAAGGCCAGATCGAAGTGTTACGACACAGATCGACGGGTCTTTGTCGTAACGCAATTTTCGGCTAGATTCCGGCGGTGGTGGCCGGAATCTGGCACTACTGGTGGCAGGGGTGTTTTTATTATTTTACAAAAATTTTATATATTGGGGTATTTAGTTAAATTAGTAAACCTAGGAGGTTTTTTAGAAATTTTTAAATTTATAAAAAACTAAAATATAAACTTTCAAGGGCATTCTAGTCTTTTCACTATTATCAAACGAAAATCACTAACAGCATATGATAGAAAGTACCTATTTATCGTTTTAAAACCTTTTAGGTACTAACTTATTGTTTCAGTAAACCTTAGGTATGTGTAAGTCGTTCTCTCATTAAATAATAAATATTTTCTATGTAATACAGGAAAGAAATCTAAAATCTTGCATTTGTTTCTTACAAGTGGCACTGCCAGATGTAATTCAGCCCTGTATATTTCAAATAGTAGGTTGTTCTTTCAGTGCAACTTAGGTAATATAATTACTCCCTTTCTTCAATTACATGCAATGGTGAAAAAGAGAAATAAAAATTTCTCAAAACGTCCAAAATACAGCAAATATGATTCAGAATGTAATCCACTCGCTCTGGAGGCTATCCACTTTACCATATCAGAAAATACAGAGAATATCCTATAAAAATTATGAAACGTGGCCAAACATTCACACGAGTACACTCTTAACTTACACTCGCGCGTATAAATATCTCCATGCTGTAACGTTTGGTTGGCAAGACAGACATTATAAATGCAGCCAACCCGAGACCAGCAAGTAATCTCACCCAACTACCCAAGCACCCGGCCCATTTTCTCTCTCTAGAAATCTATCTAACTTTCTCACTTTAAAATCTTTCGCTTTCTTCATCTCGTTTTCGTTCCGATTTCTCATCAAATCACCCGATCTCCGTCCGGCTTTCTGTATCAAAATTTTGATATTATCATTATTGTCTCCTGATCGATTCTGCAAACGATTTGATTCGGCGAAATTTTAAAGAAAATCGGACAAAGAATTCTGCATGAGCTGGTTGGGAAAGCTGGGTTGCTATTTCTTGTCCTCGAATTCGAACCATTTCATTACGTGTCTCTTGATTTTCACCCTTCATTACTCTCCTCAATTACCTCCATCATTATTTAATTTTGAAAAAAAACCAACAGAGCCGTTATTAATAATCAGCATACGCAATCATATTCAAAATATTATTAATCCTCTGTTAATAGTTTCGTCTAACCATGGAATCAACAAACAGGAGTAATCGTCAATTAAGTAGAGGTTGGTAATGATTGGATTGTTTTTACCGTTGCTTGGTTTATTCTTATTATTTCATGTCTGTCGGTGGCATGAATCATGATTAAGTTTTGTTTGGTTGTGTCGTGAAGCTCTTTGCTGTTCGAATGTGGAGAGGAGGCAAGCAAGGTCGCCATCTGTTATTGTCATTGGCGGTGGCATGGCTGGAGTTGCGGCGGCTCGTGCTCTCCATGATGCGTCATTTAAGGTAAAAAAATATTAAATTATTGTACATCGATAATTAATATTTTCGTAGAGTTCATGTTTGCTTGTATTTGTAAAAGTGGAATGAATATGAGTTTCGTGTTTTACACTTTTACTTGTACTTTAATTATTTATTTATTAAAACTACGAGCTCATTTTTGCCATCAGCTTGGCTCTAAAAGTCCACGCAAATTTGCATTATTGCCATTTGATTAATGCAAAGAAATGTTTGATTTTTACTTGCCAAAAACTCTGGCGACCTTTTTGTATAGTGAGCAACTGTTTATAGCTGTCTTATTATTTTATCCATCCAACTTTTGTGGGAAGCATAGGCTTCAATTGTCAGCTTTTACCTGTTGAGGCTTAGCTGATTTAGCGTTGATAGGAATTGTTGGAAAATGCTTGGTATATGTCGAGGGAATCAAAATGTGCTCCGTACTTGCTATTTGTTGCTGATCCTTTTTGTCTCTCTTTATTTTATTTGAAGCATTCTCAATGAAAACCCTCTCCGTTTTCTACTTGTTAAGGAGTCGTAGTTAACAACACTCCTTAATTGATTAGTGCCTACAGGCAACACTTGATTGGGCCTTAAAATATTTGTAAAGGTTCACTTTTTTTCAATGCACTTTTGCATTTTATGGGCAGGTTGTCATCTTGGAATCTCGGGATAGACTTGGTGGTCGAGTTAACACTGATTATTCGTTTGGTTTTCCCGTTGACCTGGGTGCATCTTGGTAATTTTATTTCCTTAAAAAATAAATCTCTTTGTCGTTTCTTTTTAGTGTTATAATTTTTAATTTCCAATATTGATGTTTCAGGCTGCATGGAGTCTGCAATGAGAATCCACTGGCACCAGTGATTGGGAGACTAGGGTTACCTCTATACCGCACTAGCGGTGATAATTCTGTGTTGTATGACCATGATTTAGAAAGGTGAAGATATGTCAATTTTGTTTCTTTATGTGCCTGTAGTTTGATCATATTTTCTCTGGTTTGGCCGGTAATAGCTACCTATGAATCACAGTTCAGTTCATGTATAGAAGCCTAATTAAAATCTATAGTTTATCATCGGTTTGATTTTTTATGTTTAAAGTCAACTTGACAATTTTGTATGGTCAAATTCTTAAACCAAAAAACAACCTGTTTGTATGAACATCTTTTATTTTTTATTTTTGTTTTGTTAATTTCATAAACCAAATAGAACCTGGTTTAAGTTGATTGAATTAGTTTTAGCTTGCTTTACTTTGTGGGTTGACTTGCGTTTCTTGCAACTCCTAAATTAATAATTCAACTAAAATATTAAAGTATTTCTATACTAGTGGTGACTTTATTTTAAAATCATACTTAGCATAGTAGGGTAGTAGCCATCAGTGGTTAAGAGTATCCAAGTGACAAGTTATTTGTCCATGATTGTGTCATCAAGGCGTCATTTTATTTCTACAACGTTCTTGTTTTCAATTTATTAAAATATTTCGTCCAAATTTTCCCAAGTGAGCAAAAACTTAATTTTAGTTTGAAGCTATCAATGGATTGTGCTGAGCACATATTCTCTTTGCAGCTATGCGCTTTTTGATATGGATGGGAACAAAGTTCCTCAAGAGTTGGTCACAAAGGTTGGGGAAGTTTTTGAGACCATATTGGCAGAGGCAAGTTTTCTTTTTTATGGAATTTTTTCTCTTTATGTGTACTGTTGTCACAATCTGGAGCTTAAATATAGTATAGTAGTCTCCTGGATTGATCTTTGGGTCATCCTAGCTAAGGCTTGAGGAGAAGATTGCTATTTTGCTCCACTTTGAGGGTTCTTTGAGTTTAGTTAAAAGTTTACTAATCTAGCATCTTTAACCTATTGTGTGTTCGCATTGTGCATTATTCTGAGTTAATTTTGTTTTCTTGAATACAGACGGATAAAGTAAGACAAGAATTCAGTGAAGATAAGTCTATACAACACACCATTTCAATTGTTTTTGAAAGGAGGCCAGAATTAAGGTTGCAGCATGCTTTGAGCTCTCTTTAATCATTTTTAAGTTACAGAATTTGAGTAACTGAATTTTGTTTGAACCAACAGGTTAGAGGGGCTTGGCCATAAGGTGCTTCAATGGTATTTATGCAGAATGGAAGGCTGGTTTGCTGCAGATGCCGATACCATCTCAGTTAAATCCTGGGATAAGGCAAGTTTGTGCTAGAAGTTGAGATTTTTTATATTTCACAGAATTTTGGTTTGTTATGAGAGTTACTCTGCATAATCAATTGAGTGCAGAAAAAATAGAAAAATTGGGGTTCAATTATGGGTCACTTGATTTATTATTACTGTGTTGCTACGTGTGGTCCTTCTCTTCTTTCTCTCTGTTTTTCTCTTGTGCTTGTTTCGCATGTGAAATATTAAAGCTCCTTATATTGTCATCCATTTTTTTTATATATCAACAGTGTAATTTATATGCCTGGTAATTTAAAATATAATGCATGTTCATTTTAGTGGAGCTATTTGACATAAATACAGTCCTGGACACATCATACTCCCAAAATTGCATAACCTTTTGTAAACCAAGGGGTGGATGATTTAATTGCATCTTTATTGGACTGGGTCAAGTTGTGTATAATACAACTTGGTGTGTCCTAAATTCTCTGAAATTTTTTTGTTTGTTATTATTTATTAATTTCTGAGTGATGGGGTTAGGTTACAATGGCTGACCCCTGGATAAGCTTGTAATTTCTGATATCTTCAGAGATATGTCTGCAGTGGGTGGGCTCATCTTTATATCTCTTTTGCGTATGTTGATTCTTGTTTTGTAATATTGTATTGAGCTACAAGCTGTTGCGTACTCTAATTAATTACCTCAAATTTTAGTAGTGATTTTTCTTTATGTACAGGAAGTACTGCTCCCCGGTGGTCATGGGCTCATGGTTAGGGGCTATCTTCCAGTTATAAACACCCTTGCCAAAGGCCTTGACGTCCGCTTAGGCTGCAGGTATGGATTATTTATCTAAAGTAATCTTCCAAGTTGTACATCATGTGTTATCTTGTGACTTGTTTCAGGCAACCATATCCTGACCTGATTTCTTTACAGGGTTACTAGGATTGATAGACGCTACAATGGAGTGAAGGTAACTGTGGAAGATGGAACTACATTTGTGTCAGATGCTGCTATTGTTACTGTTCCTCTTGGTGTGTTGAAGTCCAAGGCAATCAAGTTTGAGCCAAGGCTCCCAGACTGGAAGGAAGCGGCCATTGACAACCTTGGGGTGGGGATTGAAAATAAAATAGTGTTGCATTTTGGTAAGGTGTTTTGGCCCAATGTGGAGTTTCTGGGAGTGGTTGCAGAGACATCTTACAGATGCAGCTACTTTCTAAATCTTCACAAGGCTACAGGTCATCCTGTCCTTGTTTACATGCCTGCCGGGCAGTTGGCCAAAGACATTGAGAAAATGTCTGATGAAGCTGCTGCTAATTTTGCTTTTATGCAACTCAAGAAGATCCTTCCTGATGCATCTGCTCCGGTAATTCCACCGCATGCAGCATTATTATTGTGCTTGTCACTTTAAAAATTTGTTGTACTGCTTAAGATTTCCTACTTAATTTAGACTTCAAACTATTTGTTAAATCAAAATCTAATTTTATATTTTGATTATGCAGATTAATTATCTTGTTTCTCACTGGGGCACAGATGTTAACTCACTTGGCTCCTATAGCTATGATACAGTAGGCAACGCCCATGATCTGTATGAAAGGCTTAGGATTCCAGTGGACAACCTATTCTTTGCCGGGGAGGCAACCAGTATGAGCTATCCAGGGTCAGTGCATGGTGCATTCTCGACTGGACTGATGGCTGCTGAGGACTGCCGGATGCGTGTCCTGGAGCGGTATGGGGAGGTAGACTTGTTCCAACCAGTCATGGGTGAGGAGTCTCCTGTTTCGGTACCACTTTTGATCTCTCGAATGTGATTCAAGAGTTCCTGGCACCCCCTCATTGATCTTAGATATGATAGTATATTGCTGAGATATGTAAACATGGGTTCTGGCTAACACAGAATTGCCACATTTAGTGATGGTTGGGCAATGTTGTCATAAATTGCTGTTTTCCTCTTGACCAATCAGTCAAAGAATTGGTTCATGTGTGTAGTTACCTCTGTGACATAATTATATGTATTGATATTTGGACAATAATAATAAAAGTAAAAAATATGAATCTAAATACTGGTGTTCCTTCATGAAAGGAATAATGTTTTAGGAACATTGTGGGAAGGACTTTTGGAGAATTTACAGTTCCAACTAATAAGATATTTTGTTGGTTTAATTGTGAGCGCGTGTTTTGCTTTTACTCAAAACCCAGGCCCTTGGCATGGGTGTAATTTGAGTTCTTTCTGGATGCACTTTCGTTGGTCCATTTGTTTTATATTTTCTGAAGCTTGCTTCTCTGTTTGTTATTGGAAATGTTTCTTGATATGGGCTGAGATTGGGGATGGTGGGGTTGCCGGCACATTAACGAAATTTGATCTATTTACTTGTGTGTTGCAGGCTTTACTTCAAGTGTTGAGTGTAGTAAGAAAAGGGTTATTCTTCATATTGTAAATTATCGGTTAATTTTATGGAATTATATCATGCTAAGAATTTCTTTGAGATTTTAGATAGTTTCGAATCTCATTCTTTTGAAGTAGGGGTGTAGCTGAGCTCGAGTCGTTTGCGAGAAAAGCTCCAGTCTCGAGCTAAGCTCGAGCTCAAGCTGCTCAAGTGTCTTTTCGAGCCGAGCTCGAGCTCGAGCTGTTCAATTGCCTTTTCGAGCCGAGCCTGAGCCACCTAGTGCTCGGCTCAATAGGCTCATGAGCCTCCATGGCTCGAAAGGGTATGAGTGTAAGTTTTTCAAGTATAAGGGTGTATATGTAATTTATTATTTTACATATAAATTATTTATTCCAAAACCCCTTACACATTTTTCTTCACAGTCGACACTTTATTGTGAATTTTCGCAAGTGCATGAAATCGTGCAAGTAATAAAGTGTAAGAATACGGATGTCGAACCCGAGGGAATTACTACTATCAATTATCAAAATTTACTATCTAATTACTATTTGATTAATCATAGTTTTTATCAAGAAAAATCTAAACTAAATTAAAATTAATAATTGAATTTAAAAGAAAATTGAAAAGAAAACAACTAAAATAGATCTTTGGGTTAAAACAAGATGACTAGACCTAGGGCATAGATTTTACACCAACTCTTATTTATATGTATTGATCACTTATGCTAATTTTATTAAGTTCTTCTTGAAGGTCAAACTCTCAAAATTTCCAATAAATTCTCTCGAACAATTATCGAATTAACTCCTAATCACTAACCCGAATTATCTCTAATCAGATTTAAGCAATTGAAGATCATTACGCTCTATGGAGTTTATCAGAACCTCACAAGTCGCGGTAACCTATCTTTAACGTTCGCTCAACCTATGGTTTTACTACCGTAGACTAACTAAGCATCATCTCTCGATCTCAACCTAATTCATTAGTTCATTCAATTCTTAGGCTCTTAAAAATCAAAATCATTAGGTATAATAGCAAAACTTAGGAAAAATTCTTAATAAAAATTGACAAGCATAAATCAACACATAATCAAGAGATTGGGTTACATCTTAGCCCTAGAGAATAAATTTAGTTCATAATAAACATGAAAGAAACAATCATCTTTATTAAAATAATCAACATGAGTTTATAAGAAAGAAACAAGAAAAACTTCCCTATATTGTGAATCAAAGCTCTAGAAATTCTGACAGTTTTCTTCTCTACAGGTTTTTCTTCTCTTATAATCCCCAAAGAATCCCTAAAATAATACTAAAAGACTTCTATTTATATCCCACAACGGTTAGGGTTTTATTTTCCTTAATTTTATTTTGTTTAGGAATCTTAACCCTATTTTCCTAATAAAAAAAGGAAAGAAAAATTTCTAACTGTCGTGACTGTGTCTTGACACTGTGCTGCGGCGCAATCAATTCTAGACAAAGTGTGCTGCGGCACAGTGATAACTCTTCTTCTTTAGTCCAATCCTACATCATTCCTCAGCACTCCAGAGATGATGATAACGATGGAATCTAGAGAAGTGGTAAACATATGAAATGTAGCCCTTTGAATTAACTTTCCAACCGTCAAAGAATCGTCTTGATATGAGGTCCATATCTTGAGATATTGTCGAAACACTGAAACATGCTCAAACTGAAGCGTAATCTAGAATCTCCTCTTTACTTCAAAGTTCCATAACTTCTTCAATTCAACTCCGATTTTCGATCCGTTTGCTTCTACTCATCACTCATTCAGTTGCCAACATGATTCTTAATCTCAGCATAACATTTAACACTAATGACCTTATTCTAACTTCCTATTTTACAGATTTGTTCCTAATATGTATTGATTACAATCCTAATATCCTATTATAGATTTATACATTTAATCATGCAATATCTTGTAAGATTTTGCATGATTATCTACAACACTCCCCCTCAAGATGAAGCATAGATGTTAATCATGCCCAACTTGTTACAAATATAATTAATCTGAACCCCATTCAAAGCTTTAGTGAAAACATCTCCTAGTTACTCTCCAGTCTTCACATATCCTATAGAAATTAAATCTTGCTATATTTTCTCACGAATGAAATGGCAGTCAATTTTAACGTGCTTAGTTCATTCATGAAATACGGGATTAGAAGCAATATGAAGAGTGGCTTGGTTATCACACCACAATTTTGCTGGCAAAGAGGCCATAAGACCAACTTCAGTTAAACACTGATATATCCATATTACTTCATACACAGACTGGGCCATAGACCTATATTCTGATTCTGCACTAGATCTGGACACAACAGTTTGCTTCTTACTTTTCCATGAGACCAAATTTCCACCAATAAAAACACAGTAGCCCGTAGTGGATCTCCTAACTATCTTGGAACCCGCCCAATCTGCATCAGAGAAGCACTCAACATTATTATGTCCATGATTTTCGTACAAAATACCACGTCCTGGAGCTCCTTTCAGATAACACAAAATCTGTTCTAACGCTGCCCAATGGTCAACAGTAGGAGAAGACATGAATTGACTTACTATACTGACAGAGTACGCAATATCAGGACGAGTGACTGTTAGATAGTTCAACTTTCCAACCAGTCTTCTATACCTCTCAGGATCTTCAAATAGTTCACCATCTTTGGTAAGTTGCGAATTAGGAAACATTGACGTACTGCATGACTTAGCACTCAATTTTCTTGTCTCAGTTAATAAGTCAAGTACATATTTCATTTGAGAGAGGAAGATGCCTTTCTTGCTCCTTGTTACCTCAACCCCTAAGAAATACTTCAACATTCTTAAATCTTTTGTATGAAACTAAGTGTGAAGAAATGACTTAAGTAATGAAATCCCTGTAGTGTCACTCCTAGTGATGATAATGTCATTAACATATACAACAAGAAGAATAATGCCAACTGTCGATTGTTTGTAAAAGACTGAGTGATCAGACTTGCTCTTTGTCATTCCGAACTTTGCAACTACCTCACTGAACTTTCCAAACCAAGCACGTGGACTCTGTTTCAAACCATACAACGATTTGCGAAGATGACAAACTTTCCCATACTCCCCCTGAGCAACAAATCCAGGTGGTTGCTCCATATAGACTTCTTCTTGAAGGTCACCATGTAAAAAGGCATTTTTTATGTCCAACTGATGTAATGGCCAGGAATGAGTAGCTGCCATAGAGATAAATAAGCGAACAGAAGTCAATTTAGCCACAGGGGAAAAAGTGTCAGAATAATCCACTCCATAAGTTTGAGCATAGCCTTTAGCTACAAGACGAGCTTTAAGCCTAGCCACTGACCCATCAGGATTTACTTTAACAGCAAACACCCATTTGCATCCAATAGGCTTCTTTCCAATAGGTAAGTCAACCAAGTTCCAAGTACCATTAACATCTAAAGCATTCATCTCTTCTATCATAGCATCACGCCAACCAGGATGAGATAAGGCTTCATGGACAGTTGCAGGAAGGGAGACAGAGTCTAGTGATGCCACAAAAGAACAAGAAGAAGATGATAGGTGATCATAAGAAACAAATGAAGAGATAGGATAAGTACATTGACGTTTACCTTTCCGAAGAGCAATGGGAAGATCAAGATCATTCAAGGTTGGATCCAACGACGAAGAGTCTTGGGTAGGACATGAAGTCTGAGTGTCTTCTTGACGAGGAACACAGGTATCGGGATCACTGGAGACTGGGTTTAACGACGAAGGGACCGGTACAGGAGGTTCTTGTCGACGAGAATAGACAATGCGAAATGGAATTAGTGGACGGACAAGTGGTGGTGCCTGAGGAGGAACAGTAGGTGGGGAAGACTCAGGTGTGGGAGTAGCTGGTAGGGATGTGACAGTATAGATTAGTAAGTCATCGTCCTCCCCCTGACGTGTATAGGTAGACGAAGTGGGGAAAAAAGGGGTGTTTTCTAAGAAAGTAACATCAGGTGACACCAGATATCTATTAAGACTAGGACAATAACATCGATATCCCTTCTGAAGACGAGAGTAACCTAGAAAAACACATTTAAGAGATTTGGGATCTAACTTGGTTACTTGGGGTCGAACATCACGAACAAAACAAGTACTACCAAATATCTTTGGGGCAATAGGAAACAAAGGCTTAGACGGGAAGAGAACACTGTAAGGAGTAGAACCATTCAGAATAGAGGAAGGCATGCGGTTAATTAGAAAACAGGCCGTGGAAACTGCATCGGCCCAAAACTGTTTAGGAACTTGCATTTGAAATAATAGGGCTCGAGCGGTTTCAAGAAGGTGCCTATTTTTCCTCTCGGCTACTCCATTTTGGGACGGTGTGTCAACACAAGAGGATTGATGAAGAATGCCATGCTGGCTCATATAAGACTGAAAAGAACTCGAAAAATATTCTTTGGCATTATCGCTTCTTAATGTCTGGACAGAAGTATTAAATTGAGTTTTAACTTCAGCACAAAAGGCACAAAAATGAGAAAACAACTCAGAACGATTTTTCATTAAATAAAGCCAAGTTACACGAGAGTTGTCATCAACAAAGGTAACAAAATATTTAAATCCAGGTTTAGACATACTAGAACACGGACCCCAAACATCTGAATGAACTAATTCAAAAGGGACACTAGCCCGTTTATTGACTCTTGGACTTGAAGAAAGACGGTGGTGTTTGGCAAATTGACATGACTCACAATCTAACGAAGATAATTTATTAAACTGAGGACATAGTTTCTTTAACAATGGTAAAGAAGGATGTCCTAACCGACAATACGCCTCAAAAGCGGTCGAAATACTGGAACATGCAATAGTTCTAGGCACCTATGTGTCAAGGATGTAAAGCCCTCCAGATTCATGTCCTTTACCAATAATCTGCCTCGTCGTAAGATCCTGAAATAGGTAATGATCAGGGAAAAATAAGATGCAACATTTAAGAGTACGAGTGAATTTACTCACAAAAATTAAATTAAAAGCGAACTGTGGTGTAGACTCAATACAGAGGATAGGGAAATTAACGGAGTAGGGTTAACAGACCCAGACCCGAGAACACAAGAAGTTGACCCATCAGCTAAAGTAACATTAGACGAGGAATTATGTGACTGATATGATGAAAAGAGACTACGATTACTTGTCATATGATCTGTGGCACAAGAATCAATGACCCATTTGGAGGATGAGGAAATAAGACATGTATTTGGTTTACCTGACTCGGCGAGAGCAGTGATGGAAGTAGATGAGGACTTCAATGATTCTTGATACTGAGAAAACTTGACAAACTCATCAACTGAAATCATAACCTTTTTCTCAGAAGTATCAGTAGCGGCAACATGAGCTAACTGAGGTTTCTTGGCCTTATTTTACAACTTTCTGCACGTGCGCTTTGTATGACCGGGTTCATGACAATAGTAGCACACAATCCCTCCTGACTCCTGACTCTGATTCTCACGATAATTCGAACCCTCTCCTCTATTATTGCTCTTGTTATATGAATGCCCGGTGTCATGATTCTGACTTACAAGAGCACTACTCGATTGAACAGATGGAGTGCTTTCTGTATGGAGAACCCTAGTAAATATGTCTCGGAGGGAGGTGATCTCAGAACTAGCAAGAACCTGAGATTTAGTAGATTCAAACTCAGAAGGGAGTCCAGCTAGGAAACTCATATTCGCCATTTTCTCTCGTTGAGCTTGTTGAAGTTTCACATCAGTACTCACTGGTAGAAGAATGTTAAGTTCTTCATATATCCTTTTAAAATCCATAAAATAGGCCGTAAGAGACCTATCTTGTTTCTCAGCTCGATAAAAAGCTTTGCATACATAAAAAATACGAGAAACATTCCCTTTCCCAGAATACAAAAAATCTAGATAGTCCATCAATTCCTTCACATATTCACAATGATTAATTAAACCAAGTACCTCACTGTTGATGGAGTTCCGTATCTGCAAGAACAACTAGGCATCCTCTCTCAACCATGTTTGCTTTGAATCGTCTTCAGACGAATCTTTGGTGAGATGATCATCTTTATCAATGCTTCGCAGATAAAGACGAATTGTCTTACTCCAATCAAAATAGTTATCAGACCCATTAAGCTTATGTTCCATAATTTTTGACATTACAGGAACCATATCAATTATAGACTTATCAGTCATGGTAAGAAGACGAAAATAGCCAACAAAAAACTCTTCAAAGAACGAACTCTATACCAACAGAAACCAAGAAAATTGTTTTGACCTAGCTAAGATACTGAGGAACTAATCACGCAGAATTGTCAGAAATAACAAGACGAAGTCAGGAAGGGTGATCAAAGTTCAGGGAATGGTCAAACAGCAGAAGAGGCTTCTTCCTAGGCAGGCGGTGAGAAAAAACGGCCACTCTCCAAGGTGACTCACAAATAATACTCACTTGGGCATAAAAGAAAAAAAAAAACGAATTGAAAAGAAAACAACCTATAATTGCTTTGATACCATGTTACAAACAAAGAACTGATAGTAATAGTTTTTCTTATTGTATTGACAAATTATACATCAATATATATAGGAAAATAAAGAACTAATCTAGGAAATAAATATTCTAACTTCATATTTTACAGATTTGTTCCTAACATGTATTGATTACAATCTTAATATCCTATTATAGATTTATACACTTAATCATGCAATATCTTGTAAGATTTTGCANAAAAAAAAAAAAAAAAAAAAAAAAATTCTTCAAAGAACGAACTCTATGCCAATAGAAACCAACAAAATTGTTCTGACTTGGCTCAGATACTGAGAAACTAATCACACAAAATTGCCGGAAATAACAAGACGAAGCTGGGAAGGGCACTCTCCAGGGTGACTCACAAACAATGCTGACTTAGGCAGAAAAGAAAAAAAATGAATTGAAAAAAAACAACCTAGAATTGCTCGGATACCATGTTACAAACAGAGAATTAATTGTAATATTTTTCATATTGTATTGACAAATTATACATCAATATATATAGGAAAATAAAGAACTAATATAGGAAATAAATAATCTAATCTAGGAAATAAATATTCTAACTTCCTATTTTACAGATTTGTTCCTAATATGTATTGATTACAATCCTAATATCCTATTATAGATTTATACACTTCATCATGCAATATCTATAAGATTTTGCATGATTATCTACAACAAGGACGAAGAGAAGAGAAGAAAAAAATTTTAGCGCTTACAAATGAAGCGTATTGGACAAGCCATTCATTAATATTAATTAAACAAATTTTTTTTTTTTTTAACAAATATAGACACCAGTCCATGTAGTTCCGTCCAAACTACATGGACTGGCGTCCATCTAGTATGGATGACCATCCAAACTACATGGACTGGCGTCCATCTAGTATGGACGGCCATCCAAACTACATGGACTGGTGTCCATATTTACATTATATTTTGAAATAATTTTATAAATAATTAAAATTTCACAAACTGGGGACCTTACAAGATGGACTGCCATCCCGTTATATTTTAAACAAATTTTTATAAAAAAATTCACAAACAATGGACGGCAGTCCATTGTTTTTTTTTTTTTTTTTTTAAACAAAACAACTTTTTATGGACGGTCATCCATTCCACTATGAACGACCGTCCTGGATATATGGACGACCATCCGAAATCGTTAGACGGCCATCCATTTATGTCAGTATTCAATCGTCCAATGTGGCGGCCTCCATGTGTTTCGGTGCAATTCTTTGGTGGATATGGCATTTTTGCTATTATATAGAATTAATAAGTACAATGCAATAATCTTTTTTATGTTTGTGTTGTACTGCAGTGTTTTAATGGACATGTAGCTTGCAAATACTGCTGCATTGATCTTAAGAACGTATGCCCCTCTTGCTATTCTGCTATTGGTTATATCCATAACACGACTGTTGAGAAAATTTTAAAGTCGACCAAAGTAGCATGCCAAAATGCCAATTATGGGTGCAATGAAACAATGAGTTACAGCGAAATGTATGACCTTGGGCAAATTTGCGACCGAGGACGATTTGTATGGCCCCTTTCAGATTGTGACTTTGTTGGTCCATACAGCCGTTTTCACCTGCATTTTATAGGTAAACATTATAATTCAACAGTACCGTTCCAATACGATAAAGATTTTCCCATTGTGATGATGTGGATTCTCTTTTGCCACGGTGGAAGTCAGTTTTTTCCCTGTTTAGTCAAACACTCATGCGACGTCGTTTTTGGCCAACCTAATGACTTATTTAATTAGGTCTTCACACTTTTGCGCAGACTCCTTCTCTCTCTTCTTTCTGTTTGGTTCGATAGCTCTCTACCTTGAAGAATGTTCTAGAACTGATCTTACAATCTTTCTGTTATGGAGAATCAAGGACAGATGGCTGATGATCCAATGGTGAAGCATGCGTATTTAACTCATGCTGGTCCAGAAGGAAGAGGCAGATTTCGGATTGAGAAATCTAGGGTTTTATGGATTTGGTGTGTTCCTTCCTTGTCTGTATTCTCTTATGTTCTGATTCAATATCTCTTCCTGTACACTATTGATTGATAATGAAATCCCCTATTCTGAGCCTTAGAGAATGGATGTAGGCTGCAAAGCCGAACCACTATAATTTTGCTATGTCTTGTTCTATACTTGTTTCTATTATATCTGTCATGAGTTTGATTGTTGATTAGTGACTAGGTATTGGTATCAGAGCTTGATTGAAGGTCCAGTTAGGGTTTCTCTGTTCTTTAGTCGTGTTTTAAGATTTCCTTAAACTGATCTCTTTCCTATTACTGAATGTTTTTCTGATCTGTAAGAAAGACATGGCGACTAAATTTGAGCTTGAAAAGTTTACAGGTGAAAATGATTTCGGCTTGTGGAAAATGAAAATGGAGGCAATGTTGGTTAAAAAGGGCTTGGCGTTAGCTCTGAAAGGAAAAGAAAAGCTACCTGATACATTATCCACCACAGAAAAACAAGACATACTGAACAAGGCCAAAAGTTCTTTGATTCTTGGCTTGGGTGACAAAGCACTTCGAGAAGTCAAGAAAGAGAAGACTGCTGCAGAGATATGGAGCAAGTTAGACTCACTTTATCAGTCTAAGACTGTACCGTATCGGTTATTTCTAAAATAGAGTTTGTTTGGATTTAAGATGGATGAACAAAATTCACTAAAAGATAATAAGAATGATTTTCTTAAGATAATACAAGATTTAGAGAGTATATCTATTGAAATAGGTGATGAGGATCAAGCTATAATCTTGTTAAATTCTTTACCCAAAACTTATTCGAATTTTGTAGAGATTTTGAAATATGGTAGGCAGACTTTGAAATTAGAAGAAGTAGCAAAAGCTATCTCAGCTAAGGATACTAAAAATAGGATTATGGATAAAAATGTGAGTGATGGTGAGGGTCTTGTAGTAAGAGGAAGATCTGAAAAGAAGAACTAGAAAAGGGGAGTGCAGAATAGACATAGGTCTAAATCCAAACCTGGGAAATGGAAATGTTTCTTCTGTCATAAGGAGGGTCACCTTAGGAGAGACTGTCCTAAGAGAAAGAAGAAGAAATATGAAAAAGAGGATGATGGAGGTAGTGCAGGGGTTGTGTCAGAGGGTTATGAGAGTTCAGAGATTCTAGTTATTTCAGATAGAAATACTAGTAATGAGTGGATTTTAGATACTGGTTGCACCTATCATATGACACCTAATAGGGAGTGGTTTAGCTCATTTCAACCCTTAGATGGTGGGAAAGTGATGATGGAAAACAATGATGTCTGTCATATTAAAGGAATATGATATGTTAAGCTGAATCTCCATAGTGGATTAACTAAGACACTTACTGATATTAGGTATATCCCTGACCTAAAACGAAACCTTATCTCTCTTGGAACTTTAGACTCTAAAGGTCTAAATTATAAGGCTGCTAATGGGAGTCTTAGTGTCTTAAAATGGTCTTTGGTTATTATGAAGGCTGAAAAAAGAAATGGGTTGTATGTGTTGAAAGGTAGGACTGATAGTGGAGAAGCTAATATTGGGGCAACTGAGGAACTAGATAAGACTACCTTGTGGCATAGAAGGCTTGCCCATGTCAGTGAAAAAGGTTTAGGAGAACTCAGTAAACAAAACCTACTAGGTGGGGATAAAACAGGGAATCTGAATTTTTGTGAACATTATGTATTTGGGAAAATGTGCAGGGTAAAGTTTGGGACTGGACAACACTACTCAAGCTCACCACTTGAGTATGTGCACTATGATTTATAGGGACCATCTAGGCATTATTCACTTGTAAGGTGTAGGTATTTTTTTAGTCTTGTAGATGACTACTCTAGGCATGTTTGGATTTATTTTCTTAAAACCAAGGATGAAACCTTTTCTAGATTTAAGGAATGGAAAACCATGGTTGAAAAGGAAAGTGGAAAGAAACTGAAAAAGTTAAGAACTGATAATGGTTTGGAATTCATTAATGAGGAGTTCAATAACTACTGTAGAATTAATGAGGTAGTTAGACATACGACAGTGAGACACACTCCACAATAGAATGGACTCTGTGAAATGATGAATAGGACTATTCTAGAAAAGGTAAGAAGTATCCTGTCATGTTCCAAACTTCCAGTCAAGTTCTGGGCAGAAGCAGCTCATACTGCAGTCTACTTGATAAATAGAACACCTTCATCAGCTATAGGTTTTAGAGTTCCACTTGAAAGGTGGATTGGTCATCCTGTAAACCTTGAAAACCTTAGAGTTTTTTGATGTCTAGCCTATGTTCATTCTAAGGATGAAAAGTTAAAACCTAGAGCCATTAAATGCATTTTCTTAGGATATCCAAATTGGGTTAAAGGCTACAAGTTCTAGAATTTAGAAACTAAGAAATGTATTGTTAGTAGAGATGTCATATTCAGAGAAAATACCCTACCTGGCTTAGAAAACAAACCTGATGAATCTAAGAACTCTTATTCAGAAGCTGGATACCTAGAACTAGAAGTGACAGACTCCAGTTTTAGCCCAAGTTTGAATCAAGGTGGAGTTGAGGAGTTAGATACTCATGAGGAAGAACCAACTGGTGATCATGAAGTAGGGAAGAATACTCAAGGTGTAGATACTTCAAACTTGAATGATTATCAATTATCAAGAGATAGAATTAGGAGAACAATCAGACCTCAAAGTAGACTAAGATATGCAAACCTGGTAGCTTATGCACTTCAGGTGGAGGAAGAGATGAATGATGAACCTAAGACATTCCAAGAAGTAGTTTCTGGATCTGAAAAGTTGGAATGGAAGAAAGCCATTGAGGAAGAATTTGATTCTCTTATGAAGAATAATACATGGGTTTTGGTTGATAAACCAAAAGACTGTAGGGCGGTAAAATGTAAATGGATTTTGAAAAGAAAACCAGGTTTAAAAAATCAGGATGCACCTAGGTACAAGGTTAGGTTAGTCGCAAAAGGGTTCACACAAGTAGAGGGGGTTGACTATAATGAAATATTTTCTCCCGTGGTCAAGCATACATCCATTAGGGTCATAATTTCTCTAGTAGTTCAATTCAATCTGGAATTAGAACAACTTGATGTGAAGACAACTTTCTTGCATGGGGATTTGGAAGAAAATATTCTAATGGAGCAACATGAAGGATACGACAGTGCTACAGGTAAAGTATGTTTATTAAAAAAATCATTATATGGTTTGAAACAATCGCCACGACAGTGGTATAAGAAATTTGATTCTTTTATGCTAGAAATAGGGTGCAATAGATGTAATTTTGACATCTGTTTTTACTATAAAAGAATCTCAGAACTGACACATATTTTTTTATTGTTGTATGTGGATGATATGCTTGTGGCATGCCATGATAAATTTGAGCTGTGTCGACTGAAGAGTTTACTGAACACCAAGTTTGAAATGAAAGAGTTGGGTCAGGCTCAGAAAATTCTTGGTGTTTCCATTGTCAGAAACAGAGCTTCTGAAAGTCTGAAGTTAGTCCAGCAGGACTACACTGAGAAAATTCTGAAGAAATTCAATATGATGGATGCTAAATCTATTCAGACTCCTCTTAGTGCTCACTTGAAACTTTCACATGAGCAGAGTCCACAGACTGAAACTCAGAAGCTGGAAATGGCAGAGATACCTTATGCTAGTGCACTGGGAAACCTAATGTACTTGATGGTATGTTCAAGACTAGATTTAGGTTTTGTTGTAAGTTTGGTTAGCAGATTTATGAGCAATCCAGGAAGGACTCACTAGATGGCTCTTAAATGGATTATGAGATACTTACAAGGAACTAGATTAGCAGGAATTGTTTTTAAGAAAAACCACAGTTGTGATGAGTGTGTTGAGGGTTACTGTGATGCAGATTATTCAGGAGACTTAGATAAAAGGAAGTCTACATCTAGGTTTGTTTTTACTTTGTGGGGAAACACTGTCAGTTGGAAATCAAAATTGCAGCATATGGTTACCCTGTCTTCAACTGAGTTAGAATATGTTGCATTGACTGAGGTAGCAAAGGAAGCCACCTGGTTGAAAGGTCTGATCAATGAGTTAGGTATTAAGCAATAGATAGTGAAGATTAACAGTGATAGTCATAGTGCTATTCACCTTTGTAAAAACCAAGTCTACCATGAAAGAACCAAACACATTGATGTCCGCCTTCACTTCATTAGGGAAATGATTAAAAGAGGAGAAATCGAGATTGAAAAAATTGATGGATCTCATAATCCTGCCGACATGTTCACAAAATCTGTGCCATTTGAAAAACACAAGCCATGTATGAGCCTGTTTCAAGTTCAAGAGTGAACTGGTAAAATTTCCAAGGCTACATGGTGGGGTGACAAATCAAGAAGCCAAGGTGGAGAATTGTGATGATGTGGCTTCTCTTTTGCCACGGTGGAAGTCAGTTTTTTTCCTTGTTTAGTCAAACACTCATGCGACATTGTTTTTGGCCAACCTAATGACTTATCTAATTAGGTCTTCACACTTTTGCGCAAACTCCTTTTCTCTCTCTCCTTTCTGTTTGGTTCGATAGCTCTCAACCTTGAAGAATGTTCTAGAATTGATCTTACAATCTTTCTGTTATGGAGAATCAAGGATAGATGGCTGATGATCCAGGAGTGAAGCATGTGTATTTAACTCATGCTGGTCCAGAAATAAGAGGTAGATTTCGGATTGAGTAATCTAGGGTTTTACGGATTTGGTGTGTTCCTTTCTTGTCTGTATTCTCTTATGTTCTGATTCAATATCTCTTCCTATACACTATTGATTGATAATGAAATCCCCTATTGTGAGCTTTGGAGAATGGATGTAGGCTGCAAAGCTGAACCACTATAATTTTGCTGTGTCTTGTTCTATACTTGTTTCTATTATATCTGTCATGAGTTTGATTGTTGATTAGTGACTAGGTTTTCACCACTGATTTAGGTTTTCATAAACCCTAGAATCTTAACACCCATAACCATTAATATCGATAAAAAAGTTATTGTTCTTCAAGAAGAGAATTGTCGTGACATATATATTCTCCACAATGCTACTGAGCGATCTGGGAATCTTATTTCAGTTAGTTGTTTTGAACCCTCCTGGAATGGAGGCGTGACCTACAATATCATGGTAAGATCAAGAAGAACTCCCCTTAGATTTGATTCTTGCACAAAGAGCATCCAAAAATTGGATGATGAAAAAACTTCATTTGCATCCCTTCTAGTTCCATCTAATTTGTTTGATTCAAATGGGCAGCTCAAGCTGTTCATCGACATACGTGGGCCTTGAATGTTTCTTCTAGTTCTTGATGCAGTCATAAACTTACCTCTACAAACAGACTTGGGTTGTCTTTGTCACTGTTTATTGTTAATTAAAAGGAAAATGATAGAGTTACCGAAAGTTACACACCGAATTTGTGTACCGAATAACATGACAAAATCCTGACCGTTGATTAATATTAACTTATAATGAATCAACAGTCAGGATTTTGTCACGTCATTCGGTGCACACCCTTCAATAACTGTAGCATTACTCTAATTAGAATAGAAACAAAGCATATACTTTTGACTCTTGTACATGTTTCTTAAGCGCCTTTTGAAGCCTTTGTTTCTGCTAAATAGCTTTTTTCTTAGAAGCCTGGGCAGAGCATTTAGTACAAAGTTCCAGTATGAGTGACTGTAATATTTTTATCTGGGCTGATTTCAGACCCCAATATCATGTGTTAGTTAAAGATGTGCACATTTTTTCTCCTTTTTGCTTTGTTATTTTTCATCGTTTGAAAGGTTACTTTGGTTAAAAATGTGAAATTGCTTAGCACTAATTATTAGGTTATTATATAGAATAACTCAGTTTAAGATGGTATTTTGTATATATAATAGAATTCAAAATTCGGAAAAGGGTATCAATAAACTTCTGGGGAGACTCGTGCATATTTTGATGCTTAAAGCCTAATAGCAAATTAGCAAGGGAATAGATAATTAGAACTCCAATCTTACAACTACTTCCAGAAAATATAAAATTAAAAGCAAATTAAAAAAGACTGGAAATCATGATGTGATCTTGAATCAAAAAATGACCAAAACTTGATGCAAAAGGTGACGAATGGGATAGCCTTATGTTATGCTTCAAAAGTCACGCCTATGTCAGCTCATTTAATGTCTTCTTGTACCAACTGCCAAGCCCATATCTCTAAAGATATTCTCACAAACCATATCTCCTTTCAAGAAATGAATGGACGAGAGTCTTCCATGTGTCAAGGCAACTTGCAAAACATTCATTACATTGAGTGTTTGGGTGAATAAATGGACATTTCTCTTCACGAAGAAGGGGTGCTGGAGGCTGGGCTGAGATTTGAGCTTAATTTCATTCTCTCTCTGTAAACACTGTATTTCTTCATCTTTGTGTGCCTTACGGGCAAAATCATAGAAATAGTCAGTGAGCAATAAAATAACAGTGGATGTAGGAGTCGCTTGTTGAGCATCCGAACCACTATAAAAACCCTTTCTTGCCAATCTTTTATTTATTTTTCTGCAAAATATATAATCTCAGCCCCATATTCAAATCTCATGGATCCATCACGTATGTCTCCTGAGTCAGCTCAGCGTTTCTAACATGCAATTCGTTGGTGTCCAAAATCAAGCGTCAACACCTTCGTTCACATAGATTCAAAACTAAATCATAATGGTATAGTGGAGGCAATCTCAGACCACCAAAAAGTGGATATAAAATTAAGAAATTTTTCCAGAGCTGAGTTTTCTCCTTTGCCGCCAGGCCCGCCACCAGCCTCTTCTTCTGCGCGGCTAACTCTTTGTTGCAGTCCTTTTCGTCTGCAGCAATATCTTCGTCAACTATAAAAAAGGTGTTCACATTTCAAGAATCTCTACTGTTCCTCATATTTTTTATTGGCCCATTTGCTTTGAAGCCTTGTCCATTTTTATCTACTAGGTTTGGTTATTTACTAGAGAACGTTAGTTGGCTTCGTGAATTTTACAAGCTTTTTTAAACAGACATAGCAACGAAAAATATCCTTGTTTAAAAATTTCTAGAAAAAGTTGAAACTTGATGTGATTTGACCGTAAAAAAAAATAAAAAAAAATAAAATCATCTTTAGCAAACAACCAAAACCAAGTGGACTCTGTTTGAAATACTTACTTTAATCTGAAAAATAAATTTGGTTTTCAACATCAAATTTGTACTCTGTTTCAAGTTTATGTTAACTGTAATATACAAATGTAGATTTTTTCATCCGAGTTTATTCTTAACACTTGATACTTTCTGCTTCAAATACATGTATGGACAATGGTTTTATATATATAAACACAAACAAATGTCACTCTTGCTATTCTCGTTTTGGTTATACCCGCAATAGGACCATGGAAAAGTTCTAGAATCTGTCAAAGTACAATGCTAGAATACCAAGTATGGTTGCAAAGAAACGTTGAGTTACAGCTAGAAGGATGAGCACCATATATCAGACCACTATGAGCCATGTTTTTGCCCCCTTCCAGACTGTAACTTTGTGGACTTATCCAACCAGGTCTACCAACACTTCAGTGGCAACCATGAGAATTCTGCTGTACTCTTTTCTTTTGGAACACTAGATACTTCTTTGTTAACATAGGTGCTCATGACAGGTTTGGAGTTCTTCAAGAAGAGATTGATGGTGTCATGTTTATTATCCACAATGAGATTGAATTAATGGGAGTGCGGTATTAATTAGTTGCATTGCACCTGCAAACCAGGGATTGGGCTTTCGGTACCACATTTCGGCAAGAGATGGATACGACGGCACCCTCAAACACTAGTCTCGCCCAATGAGCATTTGTTAACCTCATGTATTTTAATTTGGTTAGAATATACTTTCTCTTTTTATTTTTATATTTCTTATCATTTTGATTTACTAAAAACAATTGGGTTGGTCATTAAAATATGAAAATGGACATTATATATAAATTTTGGTACGCTTGCTATGATTTAATATACAAGAAAAGAGAAAACTGAAGAGTAGAATGATGCCTCCATGTCCAGTTAACAAGATGGTGAAGCAGGATCAAACAGAGAGAACCCAAAGAGACAAAAAAGCCATTCTCAAAATCAAAGCAACTCTGAAGGTGCCAATAATGGCGCCAATGAAGAGATTCCTGATTCCATGTGATTCTTATTCTGTGACATTTATTCACCGAAATAAAGGAAATGGGTTGCTTCTGTGCTTCTGGTTCTGATAAGCACTGCATTTGGAGGAATGGAATATCTGATGATGACAACAACAAAAAGCACTTAGGTTTTCTCCATCAAATTAGTTAAAAGAAGCTGATGGTTTTTGAAGTGGGAGTGAGGGGATTAGTTTGTAGCTTCAATAAACCTTGAGTGGCTACCATGTAATTCGGCTTGTATTTTGTGTAGTGATAACTATTCATTTGAAGGATCTTTTGGGAATTTCACGCAACGAAATTTTTCAAGAGAACAGAATTAAAGACAACGGAAAGTACAACGCTGCACAGCGAGAAAAAGAAAGTAACGATTTTGCCAGAAGAAGAAAAAGATGTGAACTTGATGGCCTAAATTTGCTTTTTGTTATCTCTTGGAATCGATTTCTCACTACAAAGTTCGTTCTCTGAGTACTTAATTATACCCCAATTACCCTTTTCAAAACCCTAATTTTGCTTCTGAAGTTTCCTCTTCTTCCTGGTGGTGGCCTCAAATTCAGGCGTGAATTATTATCAAGAAATGGTATTGCTTCTCACTTTATGCATTTTTTTTATTTTATGTGTTTTGGGTAGAGATATAATGTTTAACAGTCTGAGGTACTACCTGGAAGAGCAGTCTTTTAGGATGGTTATGTAAATGTGTTTTAATTGCGTGATTAATTGAAATATCAGTATGAGTTTACGGTTGTTTTAATTTGAAAGCATTGGCATTAGTAGTAATGTTAAATTGAAAGCGAATTATGAATTACTTGCAAAGTCATGAGTACAATGAGGTGCAGCATAGTTCATAGGCTAAGGGTACTACCCAGAAGAGCTTGATTACCACTGTTGACTCTTGAGAATTGTATTTTATGGGATGGAGTAGCTTCATTCATGTACCTTTGTTTCATTTTAATCTTGCATAAACATTTATAGGCTAAAATATTAGTTTGAGTTTGTTGTTTGAAGTTATGGTTTTATTGATTGAAAAATATTTTTTAGAAAAACACAAGTACAACCTTGTGCAGCATGAGGTTGTATCCGCTGATTCCTGATTTTCAGCCTAAAAGAGTATGGAGAGAATTACTATTATGATTTTAACAAGTTAATAGTAACACTATTGATATTCTAGGAATTTAATGGGGTTCCACTTTAACAACATGAAGAGCTGCATTGAACTGCAATCTAGAGCTTTTGTCTGTCTGGTTTATTGTGCTTGCTGGTATGTCCCTTGAAGAACTATATAGGTTGAAGAAGGGCTTCTATAATTTTAATAAAAATTGTCTCCAACTTTATGCTTGATTGGTTTTTGGTTTGTGGCATGAGTAAGAATGTGTTAATATCATCATGAACATTATCTATTGTTTGAAGCTGCTTAAAATTTGATGTATACATTGCTTATTTCTAAGAGCTTCATTCCTATTATTTTATATAAAAGTCTGTCAAACTGAGGTTTAGTATAATCAAGTTTTGGGGGCAGTTAATGTTTTATTCTGAGGTAACCTGTTTAACTTGTTGTAGTAATTGCTATTCATTTTTGTCAATTTAGAAGAGAATCTCTTTCTGAGGTTTAAGTAATAAAGAACCTCTATCTGGTGCTAGAGCTTTTCTCTTTGGGTTTACACCTCAGAAGTTATGTTATATGCTAGGTACCAAGTGAAGCTGATGGTGCAGTGTTAAAGAGAAAGGCAGAAGAGCATGCATCAGAAGGAAATAGGAAAAAGAAAAAGAAGAAGCAAGTTGACACTCCTCGTCCTGCATGCTCATGGGTGTACTTCAGGTAAAATCAGTTCTCTAGTATGTTCTATTTTGAGTTATTATCTCTGACATACTTATATATCAATTGGGATGTTGAAGCCGGGATTTTATTAAGGAGTACAGTGCTTCCCATCCTGAGTCCTCAGGCCTCAAAGCTGTGAGTTTCTGATCTGGCTTCAATTGATAGATGATGCCTCTTTTCTTTCAAATAATTCTAAAGGCAAGTATTTTCATTTCAGGCCACAAAGGCAGCTTCGGATGCTTGGAAGTCTATGAGCCTTGAGGATAAAGCAAAATATACTAGGCGTGCTCGTGAAGTGTGGGATAATTACTTGAGTACAGCTCCTGCCCGTATTCCCAAGCCAAGAAAGCAGGTAACGCTTTCTTCTTGGTTACCCTTGTTAAAGCTCTGCTGCAGAAAAATCTTATAGCTTAAATGATGCAGACTAAACTGGTCACAAGATGCTCTCCTGGCCGTTTATTTAATGTTTTACAACGCCTCACACCTGAACAAAAAGAAGCTGCCAAAAGCATGGGTTTTGGCAGCCTTCTGGGCCTTAGATGCCGAACCCTTCGTCGGAGTTTGTGTCTTTGGTTATTGGAGAGGTTCAACACTACAAGACGTAGCTTGGATATTTGTGGTGAGTGTATACCTTTATCCCCAAGAGATGTGGAACTTGTAATGGGATTGGCAGCTAGTGGGAAGGATGTGGTGAACTCTGGGCCTGACGATCTGATTGCTGACTTACGTCATAGTTATAATGCTACAAATCATGGGATATCAGTGCGCCTTCTAGAAGAGCGTTTGGCAGTTCCAGAAGCAGGAGAGGACTTCAAAAGATCATTTGTCCTCTATGCATTGGGAACTCTTCTATCCCCGACAGCAAGGCTGGATGTAAGCCCTTCATTCCTCCATTTTTTGACAAATATGGATGTTATCCATCAATACAACTGGGGAAAGTTCCTACTTGACCGACTAGTTCGTGAGGTTTCTCGTTATCGTCAAGGGAAGCAACGTGCTGTCGGTGGATGTCTTTTGTTTCTCCAGGTGATCTAGATATTTTATAAACTTGTTTCATCTTCTTTAACTCTAAGCATGAAAAGCCATCACTGACTTTTGTTACTTGATAGCTCTTTTACTATGAAAGCATTTCAATCGAGGGATCTGGTAGTATGGCTTCTGCTGTTGTTCCATGCTTATCTTCATGGGGTGAAGAAGAGATTACCGAGAGAGAAAAAAGAGAGAGAGAGCTTGGTGGTTATGGATCTGGGGAGGTACATATTCATTTGTAATGTATGATGCCTTGAAATACATCAGAGTGATGAAGTTAGCTGTTTCCATGCAGGTGATTTGCAAGGAAAGGTCCATTGGTATGGAGTCATCAGAGTACAGAGATCAACTAGATGTTCCGCTAGTGAGTAAAAATGATCCTATCTTTGAAGAGGATCGGAACCAGGTATCCATTTCATATTCTATGCCCGTTTTATATTAGTTTTCTATCCGTTGATGCAAGGTGTGTGATCAATCCCTGTTTACCCCTTATATACATTTCATGATCCATTTTTATTCTTGGTAATGTTGATGATAATTTTTTTTTTTTTTTATATTATTTATACAAGAAGAACATTAAAAAAGGAGTTGCTTTTTCCCCTTTTTGTTGATTTATCGTCTTTTTAATATTATTTGCACAAAAGAATGTTCAAGTGTGGAGTTAGAAAAATAATATGTTTAATTTGTTTGTGAAAAATAAACATTTTAAACTTCTAGTAAACACGGAGAACCGTACCATTATTTCGTGTAATTTTAAAAAATTCTCATTTAGTTTATATTTAATACTTTAATATTCACAATATTCTTGTAGAAACTACATACATCTGATTTCATTTTAATGGTAGTTCCATGTTCAACCTGACAATAATCAGTGAAATGATCTTTTTTCCTCTTACTCTTACCTATCAAAATGGAGAAAAATACAAAAAATAAATCATTTGACTGACAATATGTTCTTGTACTTGTTTATTTTGTAGGCTGAAGAAGAACGAATGAATGGAGATATTGCTATAGATGAGGTAGAAAAATCTTTGTTCTTTTCATTCTTAAAATTTTTATTCTAATAATAAGTCGTACTTCTTTCCTTCAACCATAATGGTAGCCAAAATCTCCTTTTCTTCTGAAAGTTCTACTTTTCTAACTGCCCAACGAAGTTCTTGTGACAAAATACTGTTTCTTGTAAAGCAATTGCAAATAAAATTGCTTTTCTCTTGATACTGGTCAGTGTTTAGTCAATTTTGATGGTTTATATAGTTTATGTCTAATTGAAAGTGGGTGGATTTTACTTTAATTGCTGTATCAGTGTCAGCAAAAGACCAAAGAATTGAAACCTTTATACTATTTGTTTATTTTATTTATAAAATATAAACCATTATACTACACGGAAATTTTTGGTGTCATATCTGTTCAAATTAGTTCATTATAACCTGCAGAGGGTAGATGTGTATGTGTTTGACACTAAACAGGGCGAAAAATTGAAAAATTGGAACAAAAACGACAATAAAAAGACTTCTTAAGTTTAAAGCCAGAAGACAATATGATGCCAAGGAGAAAGAAAAAGAGAGTTCCTCATGATAGGCTAAAGACAGGACCTTGATTGGTCTACAATGAGAACTGGGTAATCAAACAGGTCAAACAACCAATTGTAATTTCTTTTATTTGTAATATCATTTGATCAAGAAAGCAATGAAGTTTCTTGGCTGTTACAGTATAGACGCAAGTTAATGTTTTCTCTCTCTTTAGAGTGCTGCCTGTGCGTGGTTGTATTAGTGGAGAACATGTTTAAATAGAAGCATGTTGTACTAGTGGATAACATTTTTAAATTGAGCATTCGGCCTTTCAATTTACTTTTATTTATAAAGTAGGGAACTATGATTGAATTGATTTTGAGTTAGTGTTGGATGTTGGGCTCAATGTGGAGATAGAAACTTCAACTATAAGCAGGTGCCAAAATTTTGTAGTAGTAATGATGGATGAGAAACCTCTTATCAGAATGATTTAGTTATCTTTGATTTCCAAGTGTAAACTATGAATGTTTGACCCATTTGACATTCTTTTTGTTCGATGAGTCAGATTTGCTGTTTCAGTTGTTTTGTAACATCTTTCTAATGTACCATTTGCTGACATTTAGAAATGTGAACTTTGATATGTTTCTGCAGGTGGATATGCCTAATTTTCTTGAGAGCCAGAGTGTAGTCTGCGGGGACATTGAGGTGGTTGTTGAATCTATCAGATCTCTCTGCCGGAACAAAGAATATGGATGCAATGAAACAGTGGATTACACAAAGAGTACTGACCATGAAAAAACATGCATTTATGCGCCATGTGCATGCCCCCTTTTATCCTGTAACTTTGTTGGCTCATGGGAACAGTTGTCACTGCACTTTAGCAGCAAACATTGGGATTCTGGAAGGCGATTTAGGTACAATAGCCCTTTGGCCGTTTGTTTAGAAATGAATGAAGAATTCCTTGTTCTTCAAGCAGAGGAGGATGGTGAGCTCTTTCTCCTCAACAAGGGTGTTGAAAATATTGGGAACACAGTCATGATAACTCGTTTAGGCCCTAGCTCATCGAAGGAAAAGTATCTGTATGATCTTGTATCTGGAAGAGGAATCAGCTCTCTCAGATTAAAATCATTGACAGAAAATTTTCCTGGACGGCTAGAAGGTTTTCCTCCTATGGACTTTCTCCTAGTTCCGTTTCATTTCCTTAGTTCATCGGAGGAGCTCCACTTGGAAGTTTGTATATGGAATAATACAGAATTTAGTGTAGATTGTTCTTAATCGGTCCATCCAAAGCACTCACTGCATAAGGGTGTTGGAGCATGTAAATCATATTAGAATGTCAGTCTGGGAGCTTTGACCTCAAAAAATAATGAATTTTTTTATCCGAAGTTAGCTGAAATTAGTATTTTCTCGACGAGAGCATGAACCAGTAGAATTCTTTGTTGCCGAGATTGCATATAGTGGAAAGTTGAAGCAACCTAATTTTCTTTCCAGGATTCCCCTCAACTGCTGGAGAAGTAGCCGCCCGAGGCTGAGCCAGTTTGTTGGAGAATACTGCAAAAATTGTATGCAAATATATATTAAATGTAAGAGCTACAATAATCAGCTTGGATTAATCACTTTATATGTATTTATTCTGATATGTCAAGCATATAAAAATTTAGAATCCACAATGTAGGGTTGTCACTGTTGAATGAGAACATACCTGGAGAATTAAGATGTTTACATTTTTTAAATTGAAAATAATTACAAGACATCGAATTTTCATTTCCAGAATTTGAAAATAGTTGTGTTAACCCATTTTGAAATATATCATTTTGGAATAAAACTATTTTAAAATAAGAATAAAAATAGGTTGACAAATTTTTCTTACTAAAGTTGACGTAACAATTCGAAATTGATCAGGTGGGATCCATTATTGGGCAGACAAGACTCATTGTGAGCTAACAAATTACAAACTAACATATCGTATTTGTGAAAGAAAGTTAGTAAGAAATGTTTATGAGTATAGTATTACTATTTAAATAAATAAGGATTTTCAAGATTTCAAGGATATTCACTTCTTTTATCAAATTTTTGGGAACTTCTCTGAATTTTAAAAGAAATTTTTGATAATTTTTAAAAATTGTAAAATATAAATTTTCAAACAACTGTAATAGCCCAAAAATTAAAAATTAAAACACAATGCATATTTCTTTAAAAAAAAAAAATTTAATTTGTTTTAATGTTTTAATAAAACTTCATTTTAACCTCTAAAGATATTTGCCCGGACGTGTATGGGAAATTTTACACGAGGGCTTGGGCCCGGGCCTGGGACGGGTTTAGGCCGGGGCTCTTGAGTAGGGACCAATCCAAAGAACCGTTCCTCTCTTTGGGCTCAGTCTGGGTCTGGGCCGGGCTAAAATGGGACCGGTCCTCCCAAAAACCGGTTTTGGGTCTGGTTTTTGGGCAGTCCCAAAGGGTCGGACCCAAATTCTCACCTCTATCAAAGATAAAAAAGCAGAGCGGCTTGAAGGAAGTCCAGTGAAGAAGAAGAGGAATGAATTCTTCGTTGATGTTGAGACGCTTCTTCTGCTTCAACGCATCATCATCATCATCATCAGCAACCACAACAGCTTGTGCTTCGAAGAAGAAGCCTCTCGTCTTCTTGGGCTCTCCTCAGGTACCCACCTTGCACATACTTCACACATTTGTATATATGTTTCCCCGCCCCCATTTCATTTTCACTTCTTTTGTTCATGAACTGGTTTGGCTTTAGGTCTCTGCTACTGTACTCGACGCTCTCTTCAACGCTTCTTCCTCACCCACCTCCCATTTTGAGGTACTCCATAACTTAGCTTCTTTATTTGAAATTTCTTTTTCGTGGACTCTACATTTTGCATATTTTATTTCAACCCTTTTGCTTCTTGGGTCACCATCAAAATTATTACACTTTATTAAAGTTCAGATGTTTTTTTCATGTTTACACTTGTAATAGTTTTTTATTTTGGTGGGGAGGGGTCTTATTGTCGCTAGTGTTAATGTTTTCAAAAAGAGTTTATGGGATGCATAATGCGAGAAAAATATTTTGGTTAAAAAGAACTTATTATATTTGTTAATTATTTGAGTTGGATGAATGTCAAAATCAAGAGGCAATCTTATGAATTTTACTGATTTGGTATGGTTTAGGTTGCAGCAATTGTTACCCAGCCTTCTAGAAGAGATAGGGGTAGAAAGGTTCTGCCTACTCCGGTAGCACAGTTTGCTCTTGAGAGGGGCTTTTCGTCTGACCTCATTTTCACACCCGAACGGGCTGGAGAGGTAATTCATGGTTTCTCTAGTGGTTTTAACTTCTACATGAGCTCAATAATTAACCAGTTTCTTATCTAGAATAGAGGAATGCATAATATTTGCTACTTGAAGTTGATGCTGACTGATATTTACCAAAAGTCATTCTGCTGTTGTTTTATTTCTGATGATTTGACTGGAATCACTGCATTTTGTTATCTTATACAACATGAAAGCAACTCAAACTTCGGTGATGGTGCTTGTCTAATGAACTAGAAAGATTGATTAACGTTTCTTTCTTCTTTCTTTATAGCATTGCCTTTAGAACTTTCCTTTCCTTGCTTGAATTTGTGACTTCATGAAGAGAAACCATTTTCTTTCTACTTCTATGCAGGATGCGTTCTTGACCAGTTTAAGAGCTTTGCAGCCTGAACTTTGCATAACTGCAGCCTATGGGAATATTTTACCAAGCAAATTCCTCAATATTCCACCATTGGGTGAGTAAAAGAATATCTGCTAACAAATTCAGGAATTTTAGAGGTTAATTGAAAAGAGAACAAAACTGCTTTGATGCTAAAGTTTCAGTTGTATCCTTCATTCCTAAACAGAATATTTGCTATGAAAACTTCTCAAAGTTCAACTACAATTTTCTCAGGAACAGTGAACATACACCCTAGTCTGCTGCCGCTGTACCGTGGTGCTGCTCCTGTTCAAAGAGCATTGCAGGTGGCATTATTGGTCTCTAAAGATTAGATATGAATTCTTAGAAAATCTTCCCATTGTACAATTATGTTTAAACTCTGCATTAGGATGGAGCTAAAGAAACAGGAGTATCATTAGCATTTACTGTGCGTGCACTTGATGCTGGACCTGTTATTGCCTGTGAAAGAATGGAAGTCGATGATCAAATTAAGGTAAAAGTGATGATTATCTGAGATTAAAACCTAAGTACTAATGGCTTAAATAAGTGTTAATTGTGGGTTTCAGTTAATCCAGAGCTCTTGGCTCAATCGGTAGATGTTTTGGTTTATTTGGCCCAATTACAGGGTATCATGCTGATTATGCCGTTATCTTAGCTGCTGAATGATACCCATAATCTAAAATGCTATTTAATTGGTTCATATATAATATATTCTCTTTGTTTTTTTACTGGGCTACTTCATTCACTGCCTTGAATCGTCGCTTTCGCTCTCTTGCATGTATTTGTACACACACATAATATTGATTATCCAATATAGAGAAACTTTGTATATTAGTCGTCCCACTTCATCCATTTACCAATTCCCAAAACCCAATAAAGGTCTGCCTTCTAGATAATTATTTTAAACAACCATCAACCATGTTATTTGTTAGATTAGTGAAAGAGAAAATAATACATAAATAACATGCCTTCAGTAATTTGGCATATAGATGAAGTGTCATGTCTGATAAAGTGTAATTTTCCAGTATAACTTTAAACTTATAAATTTAGCTTATGCATCCTGCAAACATAGTAGAATATTAATCTATATACTGCAATTTTTTCAATATTTCTTCTTTAGAGGGGATTAATGCTCTCCAAGCAATTTATGTCTCACCTTTACTCTAATTTGCATGCAGGCACCAGATTTATTAGCATTATTATTTTCTGAAGGTGCTTCTCTTAATTTTTCTTTTCTTTTATTTTTTTTTTTCTTTCTTTTTGGGGCTTACATTAGTACCTAAAGCATTTATGCATTTTATGAACTATAGCTTCCTATTTGTTCGTATCTTAATTGAAAAAGTTTTGCAGCTTATAACTTTATATGAATTGGCATTATACATATGCTGAAGAGATTATTTCACTTGTAGACATTGATTCGTGCGTTTATCAATGAGCATGAATGTAAAGAGTTGATGTATATAAGCAATGTAGGAGGAATAGGATAGTTTTTTAGCTCTTCTATCAAGATGATGTTTATCTGTTTTCTTGATCAATGCACTGATAATATACACTTAGTTTGTCAAAGTTTAAGCACTGACGTGTTTGAGCTATGTCATGGAATCATATTGGAAAATATAATATATTATTTAGTTATACTCAATTCATTTTTCCTTTTTATCCATGCAGGATCTAAACTTCTGATTCGTGAGCTTCCCTATGTATTGGATGGCTCAGCAAAGATGAAAGCACAGGCCCAAGATGATTCTAAAGCTACCTTGGCACCAAAGGTACTTCTTTCTGACTTGTTCAGCTGTAAACAGATTAAACAGTTTTTTCAAATTTTCCAAATGTATTCTCTTGTGAGGGTTTAATGAGCTGTCTTTACACCAAGGCAATATTGTTCTAAATTGTGCTGAGCCATGGGATAGTAAAACAGGGCACTTTTCAATGCCTCAACTTGTGATGCGCACACCTCATGTTTTATTTTAATTAGTTGTCCTCTGATGAATTTAACTTGTTCTTGTTCTTGTTTTGTTTTGGAAAATTGACCATGTATTTCATTGAATCATATGCCTATTATGGAGTGCTATGTATGTATTCTTCATAAAATTTAATCAAAGGAATATTTAGTTCACTTACCTTATGGTTAGACCTAAATAAATATGACTCTTTGTGGTTTGCAAACTGATCTTTGACCCACCCCTGTAATTTAATCAATGACCTCTAACCTCCTTGCATTCTATTTTGACCATGTTGACCTATAAAATTTCAAATTTAGCTTCAACTTTTGAAATAAGTTTTAGAGGACCATTATAACCCCAAAATTTTATAAATTTATAACATAAAATAATCATTAAATACAAGTAAAAGTATAAACTAATCGTATTGAATGGTTATTTCCTTGTTAGCTTAATGAAATTATGGGATAAAATAACAACAGATTTTATCACATCTCGTGCTTGCTATTTCATTTTTCTTGAGCAGCTCCTAGTTAGGGAGTGTTTTTTTTTCTTTGGATTTACAAATAAGGAATTCCTTTTGTGGAAATACAAAGAATGGAAGATGAGACAGAATTGTATGATATGGTACTTGGCTGTGAATCTTATCCGACTACTGTAGTTTTGCAAGTAAATAAGGTGGGGAGGAAATTCTGTTAACGAATAAATTATCACATCAAGTATTTTCTTCAATCATCTCTACAACTGTGTTGGCTTGTTGCAGTATGTTGAGTTGGCCAAGTATGGTTTATTCAGTGATCTATAATCGGTGAAGTTGCTCAAACTTTAATTCTTACTGGTTCATGTAGATAACTCCTGAGGAGTCATGGCTGTCCTTCGATCAAGAAGCTTCAATCCTTCACAATAAGGTAAACTCTCACCCTTTTTTCTCCAAAGTTGATATGTATTCATGACACAGCCCTTCTAGGTTCGTGCATTTGCAGGATGGCCAGGAACCCGAGCTAAAGTAGCTGTTGTTGATGACAGAAACAGTGAGCAAAATATCATAGAACTCAAGATTATCACCACAAGAGTCTGTGCTCATAGCAAAATTAAGGCCAATGAAGTAGATGGCATCACTTTCAGAAAGGGTGCGCTGGTCATTCCATGTGGAGGGTGCACAGCTCTCGAGGTGTGGTATATACCATTTCAGTAAATATCAAATTTTGCTATAAATGCATTGTTGAGGTATGATATATGTTTCCGATGTGGTCTAAACATCGCACACCAGGCTCATTCTAGTAATATAGTATAAATATTTGAACTACTGTAAAAAAGTTTATTGCCTTTCCATACAGCTAATGGTGATCTCCACATGCATAACGTTTTTTGTTTGTTCTGTTATCTACATTTAGACAATCTTGAGTACAGAAAGCATATTTTCTTGTGACATGTCAAAATAATGGGTATAATAGCGGCTAATATGACTCACAGATTTTGGTGTTTGGTATTATAATCAGGTATTGGAAGTTCAGCTTCCTGGTAAGAAGGTGGTAAACGCTGCAGCATTTTGGAATGGTTTGCGAGGTCGAAAACTGAAGATAATATAGCAGAGGTGCATCTATAGTGCAATTTAAAATGAAAGGGGAGATTCAGGCTAAGCAAAGTGTATTACTTTTATTCTTTTACTATTGATTCCTTCTTTTCTCTTGGTCTATACATATTATATGTAATCATGAATTTTTGTTGCAACTAATCTTGTAACAATTTTTATAATAATATTTGTACTGATAATTTTAACTGGAACTGTATCCCAGGTATCTGTTCCAATTTCATCGGATATGTGTATTGCAAGAGAACTTTAAGTTCCTAAACATTGAACGGCAGCTTCAACAACAAGGCAGTTGGCAATCTTGGGGTTTTTCTTTAGTGGAGTTTTTTGTTTGGCATTTGAAAAGGAATCTGTTAACTTGCCGTTAGTGAAAGCTTTGAAGAAAGTAAAACATTCTTTTTTATTTAAAATGGTATCATAATTGGTTGAATTGGGTTGTAGTTGCACATCTTGTCCTATTTGTGCTGTCAATTCTAAGATTTATGCCTTTGGTTTTTGAAAGCTCTCTCTGGAATGGAATCAAATAATCTTGCTTACTTTCCCACTTGCCTTTACAATCTCAAATTCGTTTTAGGGTTTGTCTGGCTTGTCACTTACATTTGTGTTGGTGTAAAGGAAATGAGAACATTTTTTTTTCTTTCACATTTCTGAAAGTACCCAAATGATTTTATAGTGAAGTGTTAGATCTTTCCATTTTTTGCTATACTTAAAAAGTTCTATCACAAAATTTTTCATCTTTGCATAAAAGTGTTTAAAATTTGAGTAATGCTGTACTTCTGAGCTTTTATCTGGTCAACCATATATTAACATGTAATCAAAGAGAAGTGTCGGGACACAACCACTTTCATCTAATCATCTTGATAAGTGTACTAAAGATGAAGAAATTGTGTAATTGTAAATGTATTTTCATGTACATTGTATTAAGAGTAGAGCAAGAGAGTGAGTGAAAAAAATTGAATGTTTTTGACATTTTGTTATGAATACTCCTTTTTTTTTTGTTTTTTTTTTTTTTTTTAACCGAGGGTGTCCAGACTAGTTTATACGTACTTCAATTAATCTCTCGAGACCTTGAAACTATCGATATAATAAGTATTCCAGTGGCTATTTTTATTAGCAATTGAAGAGGATTTACCTCTATATTTCTTGGTAATACACCCAAGAGTTTTTATTGAACCACTCGATTATTTAAAGCTAGTTTACATCTTTATCTTTCTTTTTTTCCTTTAAAATCTCAATTGAAAAAAAAAAATCTTTCAAATTTCAATCTTTGCTTTGATAGGTCAAATTAATCTTTTAAACTGAATATTATATTATAATATTAGATACACAAATTCTTCCATATAAGCTGGGGTATAAGTTGAACGGGTGAATGCATATAAAGAACCAATTCGTTAATAAGAGATGTCATACCAATCTGTATATTAAGTTTATACATATAACATCACTTTATAATAATCGTGTTGTATTATATTTAAAATTCACAATTTTATACCGTATCATATTTACTGATATGGCATTTTGACCGAAAAATATTGGACAAGAAAATTATGGGTAGTGCATGAGAACAAAGAAGCCTAAATATATAATAAATATTGGGTGGTAATGCATGGTTGTGAAATTCTCCATAGTCGTCTCTTTTCCACGATCTAATTCTTTTTAACTTTTCAAAGACAACAAACATGATAGTCATATAAAGTTTCGAATCAAATATTTTTTAATTACAATAAATAAATCATTAATTTTTCATAGCTCTACAGTCCAGACTACCCATCATGTACATAAACTCTATAAACCCATTTTCTAGTCAAAATAAAGAGTAATAAATATATGTCTCAAAAACTTCATAATCAAACTAGTTTTTACACCGTTAAAAAAAATTTCAAAATATATTTATTAAATAAAAAAATAATAATAATGGGTTGGTGGATCTTTTGACTTAGAATGATGAGGAACTATCGTCCATTTATTATTTCAATTTAAAAGTATAAAGAGAGTTATTGAGTTGGTAATATCAAATATTCCTTTTTGATTTTATATTTCCAACGATAAATTTGAGAATTCATCTGTAGACTCAAAGTCAAAAGTTTTGAAAGAACTTAAAAAATAGGACCTAATTAATTAGTATTATTCCATATATATCTTATAATAAAGTCATTATTTAATTTGTACTAGATCTATAACTTGGCTTAATATGCCCACGAAACTATAGACAATTAATTAAATGGAAGAGAAATGATTGAGGAGATAAATATGAGTATAGTTGGAATAAAAATCCAAATATAAATAGAAGAATTCCTAGTGCTCGATGTTTCAATCTATACAAACCATTATTGTGGTTTCTTTATAATAAATAATTGCAAAGCGGAGCCACACTCATTGAACAAAATTGAAAGCAAACACAAAAGTACTTTACAACAATTTCCCATTATCTTAACCCATTAAACAATTAAGAAGGGAGCCTGAAGGGGTTGCCCTACTCTCATGATTTTTAGCCTCATTATCATGCTTAATTTATCGCCTCCTTGTTTTTTTGTAATGACCGGCTATCAGAGATGTCTAAACAAATTTACGCACACCTCAAATAATCTTCTGAGACCTTAGAATTACTGGTCGAATAAGAGCTCCAATGGCTACCCCTGTTAGTAACTGAAGAGGGACTCGAACTCAAAACCTCTTAAGTAATACACCTAAAGTCCTTATCGAACTACTCAGCCACCTAGAAGTAGTTTTTATGGCCTTCTTTTGCTTTTAAAACATTACTTCTCCATACAACACTCTAAGGTAGCGTTTGGTTCAGGGTGATATAAGATTAATCCTATAATTTTTGTTTAATTTTCAAGATTCTCTCATTTGGTTGTCAAGTAATAAAATATTATGTAATCTCTTATTGTAAATAGTGTTTACTGTTGGTAATATTGGGGGTAATCAAATTACCTTTCCAAGGGGTGTTATTATAAAATTACCAAGGTAATCTTAATTTTGACCTCAATAATTTATCATTTTGGACATATTTGCCCTCATATGTCTACCAAATAACAATTACCTAGACCCCCTATATTTGAGAATTTAGCTAAAACACCCCCGCCACAAAAAAAATTTAAAAGTTAACAAAATACCCCCAACTATAAAAGACCACCGCCGGCCGCTAGCCAACATCGCTTGCCGCCGATGAAATTCGTCATATCGGCACAAGACTGGCAGGATCTTGCCAGTCGTGTGCCGATAAGGATGTTTTCGGCCATGGATTTGTGATCCATGGCCAGAAACGACCAGATCTGGCCGTTTCACGGCCAAAGATGTGGTCGTGAAACACCATAGATTTGGCCTTGAAAAAGCCAGATTTTTGGCCCTGAAATGGTCGCCGTTTCACGGCCACATCTTTGGCCGTGAAATGGCCATATTAACGGCTAGATCTAGCGGTGAAACAACCATATTCACGGCCAGATCTGGCCGGATTAGGCCTTATTGGCGAACGACCAGCCAGATTCGACTGGTCGTGCGCCATTACGGCGGCTTCCAGTGGTGGTGGTGGCTGCCGACGGTGGCTTGGGGTGAGTGCGGGTGATTTTGTTATAAATTAAAGTTGTATTTGTCTGGCGTGTTTTAGTAAAATTTCAAATATAAGGGGGGTTAAAAGAAATAATTTAAAAAATAATAGAATAAAATAATAATAAAAATAATATTATATTATTATTTAAAAATGAGGGCAATTTAGTAATCTATATAACATACCCACTCATTTATCCTCCCAACCAAACATATTATTATAATATACCCATCAATTTATTCCAACCCACTAAATATATTTCTCTAAAGATTCCCTAGTAATCTATCTTTCCAGTAATACACATTTCTCAATAATATAACCTTCTCTGAGCCAAACGCACCCTAAATACAAAGTATCATATGATTTATACTCCAAGTAATTTTTTTATTACTTTTGCATTAATAGTTATTAATTAAATTTAATACTTATATGACAAAAATGTACTAATCTATGATACTGTTGATGTGATATTATCATGGTAATTTAGATTTTTTTTTTCTCTGTTCATCTAATAAAATTTTTATTATATTTGAAAAATTATTAACCACCAATAATTTTAGATTATATTAAAGTGGACGTAATACACACGAAAGTGGTCTTGAATACAGCTTTTTAAATTGTTTTTTACACATCTTTTGCTTAATACAATAAATAAGCACACTCCTATATAAGAACCAGGCCTCTGAACATAATATCAAATATCATCTTTCTCTTTCTTGTTGTTTGCTTTCTGGTAAAGAGAAGCAAAATGGGAGCTCTTGATTACCTCTCCAACTTTTGCACTGTCACCAACACCAGAAAAAAACGCAAAGCAATGCAGGTATTCCGACTAACACTTCTTACTTTCTTTAACTTCCTCCCTCTTTAAATTCAGTGAGTTATATGTAAAGATATCTTCAATTTGTTCACCTGTTCTTCTTTTTATTGTTTTCTTCATACTAAAATGGATCAACTGTGTTTTTGTTTCTCAGACGGTTGAAATCAAAGTCAAAATGGACTGTGATGGCTGTGAACGAAGAGTCAAAAATGCTGTAACCTCTATGAAAGGTTCATATCATCCGGAAGTTCTCTGCAGTAAAATAAATAAATTGCTAGCCCTCTTTCTCTCTTTCATTCTATCCTTCTGAATTATTAGCCTGTAAATATTAATTAACTTCACATATATCTATATACAAGAAAAAACAAAAGAATCTTTTAAGTTGAAATCTGTATACATATAAAAATATGGATTTACTGAATCTTTTGTGAACCTTGAGAATCCATTTTCTTTTGACCTTAAGAACATATATATATTTAATAACTATGTAGCTAACAACTAAATGGAGGATATGCAAACAGGTTTTAAAATTACTACCAAATGAAGAATACTTGTCTTAATTTATATATAATATATACTTTAAAAAAAAAAATTATCAAGGCTTGAACTGGTTTTAATGGTATACCTTAATTAATTAATTCATGTTGCAATGACATGCTCTTTTTTTTTTTCCCTATAAAAAGAAAACCAATTATCATGAAGTTATTTCCTAATTAGATTTCCTTACTGTTAAAAAAAAATCTTGAGACCTTACATCAAATGAGTTTCTTCTTTAATGATATGAGGAATTCACCTTGAGGTGATTAAAATGTTAAATTTAAGACATATATAAGATTTCGTATTTAATTATTGCCCTGGAATTATAAGCTTTATTAATTTATGATTTCATTCTTCAGGTGCAAAGACTGTCGAGGTGAATCGGAAACAAAGCCGGGTGACGGTGAGTGGGTATGTTGAACCAAATAAGGTGTTAAAGAGAGTGAAAAGTACAGGCAAAAGAGCTGAATTCTGGCCCTATATCCCTCAACATCTGGTTTACTATCCTTACGTTTCTGGTGCCTACGACAAAAGGGCACCTTCCGGCTTCGTTCGTAACGTTGTTCAAGCTTTTCCGGCCACCAACGCACCCGAAGATAATCTTGTTTCCATCTTCAGTGACGATAATGTGAATGCATGTTCCATCATGTAAGGAAGAATTTTCATGGTTTTCTGAGAAAAACAATAATATTTGAAGTTGTTTTTCAAGGCAATATCTCTTTGCCAAGATGTATCAAAAAGACTTCATGTTTTTGGCTTGTTAACAGAGAAACTATAAGGAATTATCCATAGTACTCGTCTTTTGGTAATGAAATAATTGAAGCCAAGGTAAATAATGATGAGATTTAAAGTTTGTTTAATTAAAGAGTTAATTAAGACACTAATTAATATTGTACTTACTAGCTTAGAACAATGATTTGTCTCAGGTCCCTCTCCTCTCCTCCTTTTGAGCCGAATGGAAAAAGTTTGATTCTTCCATCTTAGCCTTTTACAATTTCTTTTAACATCAAAAGTTTAGTGCTGTAAAAGTGGTGTTTATCTTATCATAATTGAATTGTAACCCAAATAATGTTCTAAACGGTAAGAGAAATCCAGAAAATTTTGGAACCTGTATAATCAATTTTTGCTGTTTGCTTTCCAGGAAAATTATCGACACCACTTCATATGTGAAGCTTAATTTATAAAATAAAGAGGTGTCTTCAATTACTATTTTAATTGTAAAGAATGATTAATACATACTTTTAATTTCTTCTTCTGTTGACTTTGAGACTTAAGATGAGGAAAAAAAATTAAGTGAAATATATATAACTTGTAATGAAGAGTGAAAGATAAATGATTGGTGACTTATGGTAAAGAAATGTTCAAAGGGGAGACAAGAAAAGATGTTAAGATCTTAAACTTGAAGATAAGAATTAGATTCTCATTTGCCCACCGCAAATAAAAGGAATAAAAGATAAAATTAATGGTAATGGAATTAAGAAATTATGATTAATACCATCATAAACATTTCCCTGTACCAATTTATGTATTAATTACCATTACTAAAACAAGTTAATTCTGCTTCAAAATTCAAGTAATTACTGTGTTAATTACACAAGTTAATTAGGGAACGAAAATGCTATAGCTAATTGTTGGAGTTGTCGACTACTTTAGTATTAATGGGTAACGCAGACGCATTTGGGGGTCTCGCTGCCCAATCAGCGGATGAGTGCCCCACTCCCTGATGAGCGGGCGGGGGTCGCGGGGGCAACGTCCCCGAGCCCGTAGGTAGTTTTGGGCTTTTCCATATATAACCGCTGTAGGATTTCTTTTAAGTTACTAATTCCTTATTGGGTTGGGCTTAGGAATAGGAATCCTTGTAAAACTAGGTTTAGTCTCTTAAACCTAGTATATAAACATACTTTTCTCTTGTTATGGAAGTGATAGCAAATCATAGGGCAATTCATTCATTGTAAACGAGAGAGGTGAGGTATATTGCAATAATATTGACTCAGCTGGACGTAGCCTACATTGGGTGAACCAGGGTAAATCACGCGTGTTATTTTCTTTGTTTACTGTTTGATTTGTTTTACTATTATATTTTGTTTCTGTTGCTGCCTCTATTTCGTTCACTAATTACCTCTAGGTAATTTGATGATTTGTTTGGGACTCTTGGGTGTATTACTTAAGAGGTTTCGAGTTTGAATCCCCGCGATTACTAATAAGAGGTAGTCACTAGAAGCTTACCTGATCTTTAACTTTAGAGTCTCGAAAGACTAGTTGAGATATGTGCAGGTTGGCTCGGATACCAAAAAAAAAAAAAAAAATGCTATAGCTATATCTTCTTTTTCATTTTTTGTGGCGCCTCTAATAGCACAATATTTTAAGCTTCACGACAGCAATTATACCTTAAATTATATATAATAGATCATATATATAAACTGGTAGCTTGGAATTTTGAGCTTTTTGGCGCCTCCCATAACACAATATTATAGTTTCTCGTTCATGCAGCCGAATTCGAAATTTCTATGCATAAATTCAGCAAAACTATTTTCTAACAGTTGCATTTTTATATATGGGTAGAATAAAGATAAACAGAAGGTGTTGAAACAAATTTCTTGAATTGAGTGCAATAGATTAAATTGCATTTCAAACATATATACCTAAACTAATCTTTAATTGCCGGGTCTAATGGAGCACGCAGTCTCAGATTTTCAACAGCACTTCCTCAACTTCTGGCTTTAATTTGAATGGAGTGACGTACTCTCCTTTATATTAAATGAAGATGGTGATCCCGTGATCATATAATATGATTAATCTTAACTATAATAATATATATATCTCCAATTTGATCTTATCTTATCACAAGCAACTTCCTGTTACTTGTAGTTACTACATAAAGAGAACATTTAAATTGATGTAATCTTATTAATTATAATCTAATCGTATAAATAATTGAAGTAATCATACATGTTTTGTCTACAATTTGGCCAAACTTTACCGCATGTCGCCGCTAAGTGTTATAATTTAATCATAATTGATGACAGATAAATAGTTAATTAACATAATGGCTAAAAGGAGAATGATTATGGGGAGCACCAACCATGGTTTGGAATAAACTTTTGTGATAAAAAAAAATAAAAAAAAAAAAGAAGCTTCTGCTCAAAGAGTAGCTTTTTTAATGCCTTTCGATAATGTTTACCTTATTAAAAATGTATCCACTAATTAAATATCGAATATTTAAATTTTGTAGGGATTATCATAATAATTAAAAAAATGTTATATGTCATTGGAATTCCAAAAGGGATAAAGAAAGATATTTAATTTAAGTAGGCCAAGCAAAGCATCACAGTCCTCTCTTCTTTGTTCAAATGGAGAATTTCGTTGACCAAAAGTCAATAACATTTCACGACCTTGTCAATTAATAAAAACCTATGCTGTGTCGTGTTTTTATTGAAACACACCAAGAATAAATATTTCCAGATTTCATTAAATTAAATGAATAACGTGTAAGTTAATTATGTTATAATTAAAAAAATAACCTTATATATAATAGAGAGAAATATGAAACAATTGTAATTGTAAATATTTGATTAAAGTTAAATTAGAATGTAATTTTCATCAAAGAGATTATAAAGTAGTTAATCAATATAATAAGAAGAGAGATTGAGAAGACGAGAAAGAGTTGGATTAGGTTGAGTTTGGTACAGGTCCCAATATTTGAAAGAAATTAAAATAATCTTTGCTTTTTCTTCTAACAAATCATAATTTATGTATGAATGTAATGAAGTTGAAGCTCAACATTTCTAGCCAGCGCCTGGCGTTTCACAATTTTTTATTATCATGTGGCAAACTTAGATTTCTTTAAACAATCTTCCTTGTTTATTAAAAGATAATTTTTTTTACTCAAAAAATATTTCATTTATTATGATTATGATTAGATTCAACATCAAATTTCTCTAAATTAATTTAAACATTAAAAAAGAAGAAAAAAAATCAGCTTAGTTTTTGAACTCATTAGATATTCAGCTAGCCAGCTACATATATGCATATTTCTTAATTTTGTTAAGCTTTTAAGATGTTTAGAGAAGATCATCGATATCTATTCATGAGATTAAACCATACAGGAAGAATAAATACACATGGATTATGGAAAAGAACATGAAGATATCGACAAACACTCAAATAGTATTGATAAGTTTTTGGTACTATTTTACGATGAAATTAACTATTTATATGGTATAATATCGAACAAACCAAAATGTTTTTACAAACATTTATCTAGTGCAAAATTCTAAGGTAATTATTGTAATAACTGTTTTTTTACTAGTATACCCATGTTGGGCATTACAATTATATTAATTTTACTGTGCAAGCAATATATATATGTTATCGTTCAATACTTTGCCACACTCATATGAAGACTATATATATTTAGATTTTTGAGCAAATAAATTAACTGCAATCACTCCAAACGCTCAAAAATGAAGGTAAAGACAACATAGAAACTAAGAAAATGAGTTTATTCATTTCTAAATTTATTAGTGCTTATTTACAAGAACCTCGAACCTAAAGAAAAACTCATAAAAAGCCTAGAACCTAAAGGAGAGATAACATCTAAACATAAGAACAAATTTATTAGTGCTTATTCTTCTCGTTTAGCCAGCTGCTTAAACCAGTAGGCAGACATCTTTGGGGTCCTCTTCAGGGTATTGAAGTCAACATATACTATGCCAAATCTAGCAGTATATCCCAATAACCATTCAAAATTATCCAACAGTGACCAAGCGAAGTAGCCTTGGACATTTGCTCCATCGTCAATAGCCTTCTTCAGTTGTGATATGTAATCTCTATAATAATTGATTCTTGTGGTGTCATGTAACGATTCAGCAAACGTGAGATTGCCCGGATCATCCATTCCTATTGTCATTCAGGAAAATGAAAAAACCATCAATTGATATAATTGGAAAAGAACTCATACATGTCCAGAACAAAGTGAGTCCGAGGTCTTACCATTTTCTGAAAGAAACATGATAGGATTTCCATAACGCTCTTTCACATATGTCACGGCATTGTATAAACCCCAAGGTACCATGTAAAGCCAGGGAGAGTTTGCCTGCAAATTAGAAGCATAAAAAGTATCATAATCAATGTTGAGTTTTTTTCGTTTCTTAAACATGGCAAAGATATATTTATTTTACCCGTGGACCAACTGGCTCCCCTCTTCGATCATCTGCAATTATTTATTGAAAGTACAAAATTAGACTATTGAAAACAAATAATTATTGAACAAAAGCAAAACATGTTTAGTAGAAAACAAGAGGCTTACAAGCGAAAATCGCATTCCAGTCATTTGAATAGGCTGTGGGTTGAGGCTTGGTATCGGGTTCATACGTGTAGTAAGTTGTGTATTGATTTACACCCACATAATCAATCGAGCCTTTCACCATCAATACTTCTTCCGGTGTAAATTTTGGAAGCCTTTCTCCAACAATTTCTTGCATCGTTTTTGGATATTCACCATATGTAAAAGGATGTAAAAACCTACAAATAATTAAGAGTTTAAAATTTAACAGATAGATCATGTTATCATGTTTCATATATATGAGTACCCAGTAGACTTTGAATGTGAAAGCCCCAGTTAATTACCATCCAATGTGGAAATCTCTTGCTCTTTGAGCTGCATTATTGTCTTTCTTTGATCTAGTAAGAGGCTCGTACCAAACAAAATCCAATAGAATTCCAATCTTTCCCTGCTGTGTTTTCTGAAATACACATACAATTCCCTCTAAATAACATCGATCATTGTTTTGTATAGTTAGTAAAAAGATTGAAGGACAAGACCTTACTTGATATTTTTCTCTATATCTTTGAACTGCTGCTGCATGAGATAGAATCAAGTGGTGTGCGGCAATATACGGCTCGGTTCCGGAGTCTCCAGCTGTGCAATTTCCCATTCCTGGTGAACACCTTGAAGGAGGATTTACGCCAGTGTCAAATCCAAGTGCAGCTATAACTCTTGGTTCGTTGAATGTGAACCAGTTTTTAACTCTATCACCAAATGTCTTGAAGCAGAAGTCAGCATAATCAGCAAAATCCTTCCTGAAATATTTACATTATTCATGAAATCAAAGGCTAGGTTGATTGCATCTTTTCAACAAAGAGTTTAAGAAAAGAACTTACACAACTTGGCAGTCCAGCAACCCATTATATTTTTCTTGAAGAGCCAATGGGATATCATAATGATATAGATTTGCGTACGGAGTGATTCCTACCATTTCCAAAGTAAAATAAACATTACTGTGAAAAATATAGATTTCTGAAATTACATCAATTATTCGTTAATTTGTATTTTCTTCATGAATACCTTTGTCCAGCATGGCATTTATCAATCTATTATAATAAGCAACTCCTTTCCAGTTCACTTTTCCTGTTCCTTCTGCAAGAATTTACAAGAAAAGAAATTTTTCATAAGTCTTAGATATGGAAAAGAAAACGATGATTTCACAGAGGGATAGCTAAAAGTTATAAAAGTAATTTACTTGGAAAGATCCTGGACCACGAAATCGAAAACCGGTATGCTTCGAAGTTCAACTTTTTCATAAGATCAATGTCTTCCTGAAAGAAAGAAAAAGAAATAACAATTAATAATGAAAGAAGTAACAATTAATAATGAAGCATTACTTTTAAAATTACAGTGAATACTATAATCTGAAGCTACGTTCATACATTGTAACGGTGATACTGATCAACAGCAACTTCTCCGGTGGCATTTTTGGCAATATTTCCTTTTGCACCCAAAAAAGAAAATATATATATATATATAAGAACAATGAAAAAATTATGAGCAATGAAAAAAAAAAAATGGAAATGGGAAGATATTAATTTACCTGGTTGGTGAACATAAACATCCCAAATGCTAGGTCCTCTTCCATCTTTACTAGCCATTCCTTCAACTTGGTATGCAGATGTTGCCGTCCCAAAAATAAATCCGTCTGGAAAGCTTTTTCTGGTCATGCCACCAGTGTCAAATCCATCATTGCATGCTGGGCCGAAGAAGTCGAGACAATCCGTCCCAAAATTCTCACGGTGGTCAGCGGCATGTGCAAAGCCGCACAGAATCAGCACAAAGAAAGCATTTGCAAGACTGTGTAGTAGAGCAGGTTTCTTCATGTTGTCCCTCATTTTGGTTTGCAGAAGAAAGTACTGGTGGAGAATACATTGCTGGCTTTATATAGCTCTAATTTAGATAAGAAAATGGAAAATCGATCACTGTTGATTTTTTTTCTTTTGAATGAGTCATATTTGAGATATGTTATCAGGTAGTTTGTAGAATGAATTATACTGGGAATTAGGTATTATCAAGGAGGTTGTAGAAAATCATTTACATGAGGATTTTACTAGATATAGATACTTGGAATCAGGTATTATTTCGAAGATGGACCTGGGTCAAGGAAGTTGAAAAAAATCTTTCACACGAGAATTTCACAAGAATTAGATATATAACATATTCATATGAAATTCTGCAAATTAATTGGATAAGTGTTTGTTCATGATGTGTGATATGTTTTCATATTAAAATGAAAGTTCAAATAATTGCCTTAAATATTTCTTTTTAACTGCTAATATTTAGAGTAATACTATATTTATTACTGAATTATACAATTAGGCAAAAAACAAACGATAGAGTAATCATTTTACATAAATTTTGTGTAATTTTTGTTATGACTCAGTTGTAAGCAAAACATTATTGTTAAGGTTATTGTATTTGTAGCTTAAGTTCACTTAGCAATGTCGAACCGGTCGTCACTCACAAAATTAAACCTAAATACCGTAGTTAGCGATAAGTAGGGTCGAATCCACAAGGAGTAAGACTAACAACCTAATGTATTTTGAGTAGCCGAAATGAAATTGACAATTTGATTAATGAAACTAAACAAACTAAATGCAAATAATAAAAGCATGAAATTAAAACTAATAAAGACTTTATAATTTATAATAAAAGCATTGCCGTTATGGTTTTGGTTCGACACGAGACCAACTCACACAATTCTCCTTCACTCTCTACGATCCCCTAAACCTACAAGGCAAGGTAAATAAACGAAATGGCTTTTCGGCACTCTAGGTATAATCTATCCTGTCTCACCCGATCACTTAAGTTTGATTGGTTAAAGACTATCATTGAACGCCGATAAACGCTACAAGGCAATACCACTAGTTGGTACGCGATTAACAAATACAATTTGTCAACACGTATCTTCCAATCAACCAACTTCACAATAAACGCAACAATAGTAGAAATTATATTAAATCCGAACACAACTCAATTACAATCGATGCGAAGTAATGAAAAGAAATATTCATCATTTAATTATTTCAGACTAACGTTTATCATTCAGCGAGTTCTATGAAAACATTAAATCACAATGGACAAAAATATTCATCACAAATTATACTCAAACCATATTAAAGTATCGAAATCAAACATGAAACGAAAACAAATATAATTCAAAACACAATACTACCAAATGTCCTATAATCGGGCTCATCTAACTAGTCGAGAGTTGATGAGCAGAGTCATGGAGTCAATATCGATCTCGCCTACGCCGTAACAGACAACCGAGAACTCAGCCGCTCATGGTGGTGTTGATGGAGGCTGAAACGGTGGAAACGAAGCTGATCATGGCGGAGAAGAAGTAACCAACAGCGATATGAAGTGAAGAAGGGGCTAAAATGACCAACAAACAGCTCGGAATACGAACAGTCGCACTCGCCGGAAAACGTTAATTTTCCAGCGAGTCTTCCAGAAAATAGTGGTGGAAATGGGATCCGAAGGTACCGATGGAAAGCTCTGGTGATGGGGAGTTCAGATCAGGTCCTAGGGAGATGAAAGGTCACCGGAAATGAGCAAGATCGCGACTGGAAGATGAAGAGGCGCGGCGGCGAGATGGCAGATTCCGGCGGTTTTGGCGGCAGCTGAAGCTTGGAAGTGATAGATCTGACCGTGGGGAAGGAAGATCAACCACCAGGGAGCCCAACCGTCGCCAGAAAATGGCAAAATCCCTGCTGGAATGTGAAACGTCACGGCGACGGAATGCGAAACGTCGCGGCTGTGTGCGTGATCGTGGTGGTGTTGACGAGATGATGATGATCGATGGACGGGGAAGATGAAGCGTCACCGAAGGCCGTCGGAAAAGATGGATGAATAGCACCCGCGTTCACGACCCTTCGCGTTCTTTTTATACATAAAGTGAAAAATATTACTTTGGTCACTACACGATTGAAAAGTGATAAAATCAGCCCTTATAAATATGACAGTTTACCCCCTAAACAGCATGAATGAGACAAAATTAACCCTAATCCATAAACCACAACTAATATCAACTCATACCCTTTCCAAAATCATTCCAAACATGTTAAATTCATAAGAAAAATATTAGGAAGCGATTTTTGTGAACAAATTCATAAATTTTTTAATTGTCTCAATATACTTCAATTTAATCACACATAGGGTCTTTTTATCACCAAAATAGAGTCACTTTCATGACTCTAACACACTCCCCAACTTACTTTTTGCTCGTCCTCAAGTAAAGTTAAAAGAACTATTTCAACATTTTCACAAAACCATACACAATCATATTCATCAATAACAAAGACATTCATCAAAAGGTAAAGTGAAGAATTTGAACATAACAAGCAAACAACACAATCTAAATAAAGAACTAAAGTTTCTGTCAAGATTTGCCTATCTCCATTCAAGCTTCTCAAACACACATTTCATATTCATATCACAATGTTAAAATGTCATGCAAAACTCCCCAACTTATGTACATGCAACATATTGCTCATTTTCCACACAAGATTTTAACATATAATTTCTTTTTCATTCATCACTTTTTTTTTTTCTTTTTCTTTTTTTTTTTTTTCCTTGTCTTAACTTCTTAAGCTTTCTGGAAGGTCTGTGTAACGGGCTTTAGGTCAATGACTCCCAAACCAAATGGCTATAGGGCACTAAGTGTAGAACACTCCTCGAACTTACTCACCCGAACCAACTAGGCTACAAGTCAAGACTTATACTATTTATTTCTTTATTTCTTTTTTATAAAGCTCATGATCTATGTAATGACTTCTTAAGCTTTCTAGAGGACCCATGTAACGAGCTTTAGACCAACCGCTCCCAAGCTAGATAGCTTTAGGGGATTAGGTGTAGAACACCCCTCGGGCGTACTCACTCGAGTCAACTAGGCTACAAATCAAAACCAAATCATCAAGCAACATTTAAGCACTTTTAACACACGCAAGATAATAAATGAAAATTTGCTCCATGGGCATGTAAAGTATGTGGGAGACTTGCATAAACACTAAAACAAATGACATTTACACAAAACGGTATCTAACCACAATTATGGACAAACCTAGCACAAAACAAAACTAATAGTTCAATGTTTAAAACCATGTTGCAATAAAAAAATTTCAAAAACCTCACAAAACATTTCAACTAGCACCTCAATTGCTTCTAAAATGGTGATTATGCATGAATTCATGAAATTTTTTGAAAATAACTCACTTTAGTTCACTTTTACCACTTTTGGACTTACAAGAGTAAGATTCAACATATTTTCAACAAAAAACATCATCATCCCACAAAAATTTAAGCACAATCCATTCAACACACAATCTCCACAAAAGCATCATTAACAACACTTCACAAAAATATCTCAATCTCCACAAAAGCATCATCAACAACACTTCACAAAAGTAAAAATCAATCAACACTCCCCAACTTAAAATATCATTGTCCTCAATGACCCACAACTACAAACATCCTCCCCAACTTAGCATCAAATGATCTCAAATGGCAATATGATCAATAATATTAAAATTGTCCAACATATTTGAGAACAAGAAATCTAACAATAACAACATATAAGGTGGAAAGATACAACCTGAAGAACAATGGTGGGGCTGTCACCAACGGAGTTTGTGGAGCATGCGTAAACGTAGCCTTGGACTAGTTAATGAGTTTCCAAACATAGCAATCCCTGCAAAGACAAAAACAACAAAAACGTAAAAGCAGTAAAAACATATTTACAAAGGTGGGTTGCCTCCCACAAGCACTAAGTTTAAATCTTTAGCCAGACTCGGTGCACTAAAATGGCTAATGTGGTTCTAAGAAAGAACACTCCTCAATCACCTCTCCATCACTAATGTCATCGACATAAGATTTAAGTCTTTAGCCATTAACCTTAAAAACTTGTCCCCTTTTTGGGTTTTGGATTTCAACAGCTCCGTGAGGGAAAACATTAAGAACAATAAAAAGGTCATCCCATCGTGACCGAAGCTTCTTCGGAAAGAGGTGAAACTTAGAGTTAAAGAGCCTCACTTTTTGATTATGACAGAATGACTTCCTAACAATGTGTTTATCGTGAAAAGCTTTAGTCTTCTCTTTAGAGATGCGAGAGTTCTCATAAGCTTCGTGTCTTAGCTCATCTAACTCCGAAAGTTAGAGTTTCCTATGGTCACCGGTCGTGGTCATATAAAAATTGAATTTCCTTGTGGCGCAATATGCTCTATGTTCAAGTTCTATAGGTAAATGACATGCTTTCCCAAAAACTAACCGATAAAGGGACATGCCAATAGGGGTACGATATGCAGTTCGATAGGCCCAAAGTGCATCTTCCAGACGCACTGACCAATCCTTACAATCGGGTCGTACCATTTTCTCTAAGATAGTCTTAATTTTCCTATTAGCACGTTCCATTTGTCCACTAGTTTGATGGTGATAAGGTATGACAACTCAATGGGTGATTGAGTACTTTTTCAATAGTGAGCCAAAGTGCCTATTGGTGAAATGCGAACCACCATCACTGATGATGGCACGCAGATGACCGAAACGGCTAAAGATGTGCGATTGAACAAAGTTGACGACCACCCTGTGATCATTGGTCTTAGTGGCAATGGCTTCTACTCATTTAGACATATAATCCACTAAAAGCAAGATATATTCAAAGCCAAAAGATGAGGAAAATGGACCCATAAAATCAATACCCCACACATTTAATACTTCCCCAATCAAAATAGGATTCAGGGGCATCAAATCTCTTCTACCAATATTCCCTACTTTTTGACATGAAGTACAAGCACGACAATAAAAGAATGCATCACGAAAAAAAGCGGGCTAATAAAAACTACATTGGAGGACCTTTAAAGCGGTCCTCTTACCACTATAATGACCACCACAAGCATAAGAATGACAAAATGCAAGTATACTACTAAACTTGTGGTCGGGAACACATCTCCTAACAATCTGGTATGCACACACCCTGAAAAGGTCTGGGTCTTCCCAAAAATAATGCTTGATGATTGCAAATAAATAATCTCTCTGAGTTTTGGTCCACCCTAATGGTAATTGTCCTACGGCCAAGTAATTGACTATATGGGCATACCAAGGTACTTTGGATTGAGATATTGCAAATAGTTGCTCATCCGGGAAAGAGTCATTCAAACATTGACTAGGGACATACTCTGTAAAGAGTTTAGACAAGTGGTCAACGACCACATTATTACTACCCTTTTTATCTTTGATTTCTAGATCAAACTCTTACAACAACAAAATCCATCTAATTAGTCTTAGGCTTAGTGTCTTTCTTGGCTAACAAATACCTAACTGCAACGTGGTTTGTAAAGACAACTATCCTAGACCCAAGAAGATAAGATCGGAACTTATCAAGGGAGAACACTACTGCAATCAACTCTTTCTCAGTAGTGGTGTAATTACATTGAGCATCGGAGAGAGTCTTGCTTGCGTAGTAGATCACAACGGGCTTTTTATTCCCCCGTTGGCCAAGGACTGCACCAATTGCATAGTTCGACGCGTCACACATCACTTCAAAAGGTAGGTTCCAATCAGGAGGTTGCATGATAGGTGCTATGGTCAACGTTTCCTTCAAAATGGTAAAGGCAATCATACAAGAGTCATCAAAAACAAATGACACATCTTTAGCAAGCAAATCACACAAAGGCTTAGAGATCTTGCTAAAATTCTGGATGAAACGCCTACAAAATCCCGTATGGCCTAGGAAAGATCTAATTTGTTTGACCAACGAAGGCGGTGGTAGTTGAGAGATCAACTCTACCTTTGCCTTATCCACTACTATCCCCTTCTTGGAAACTACATGACCTAAGACAATTCCCTCTTGAACCATGAAATGACTCTTTTCCCAACTAAGAACAAGATTTGTCTCTTTACAACGTTTCAACACCAACTCCAGTTTTCGAGCCAATCATCAAAAGATGCACCAAACACAGAAAAATCATCCATGAAGACTTCAGGAATTGACCCACTAGTCAGAAAATATCGATAACATGCACCTTTAAAACGTTGTCAATGCATTGCATAACCCGAAGGGCATGCGATGAAAGGCAAACATACCAAAAGAACATGTGAACGTGGTCTTTTCCTGGTCTTCGGGGGCAACTGGTACTTGGTTATATCCGGAATAGCCATCAAAAAAACAATAGAAAGCTTGCCTTGCAAGTTTTTCTAGGATTTGGTCAATAAATGGGAGCAAGAAATGATCTTTCCTAGTGGCAAGGTTGAGCTTCCTAAAGTCAATGCGAACTCTCCATCCTGTAGGAGTACGGGTAGGAATTCACTTACCTTTTTCATTTTCAACAACGGTGAGACCACTCTTCTTAGGTATAAGATGGGTCGGACTCACCCATTGGCTGTCGGATATAGGGTTGATGATACCCATATCAAGCCATTTGATCACCTCTTTCTTCACCACCTTCTTCATGTTCGGGTTTAACCTTCCTTGAGCTTCATACACCAGTTTAGCATTCTCTTCACAAAATATATGATGCATGTACAAAGAAGGGCTAATCCCTGGCAAATCGGCTATCGACCAACCGATTGCTTCCTTATGTGCTGTCAAGATCGCCACTAATCTCTCCTCTTGCTCACTATCTAAGTTGGCAGCAATGATCAGGGGTAAGGTCTTGTTAGGTCCTAGGAAAACATACTTTAGAGTATTAGGCAAGGCCTTCAACTCTAAGACTGGTGGAGACTCAATGGACCTCAGTTGTGTCGTTTTAGACAAAGGTGGTAAGGGTTCATACTTGATATTCCAAAGTCGACGCTCTAAAGTGGGTGACCAAGCCATATACACACTAACCTCCCGAATCTCAAACACGACACTCAAGCTACATATCTCCTCAACAAATGGATTCATAAGAGTGTAAATTGCATCATCACATAAAATCTATGGGGCGTGAGCCTCCGTTAGACCATTAATAGCATCAACCATGAAACACTCATTATCGTCCTCACGCATCAGTCCTAAACCAGCATTAAACACATTAAGTCTCAGTTTCATATTCCCAAAAGACACTTCCATCTCTCATGATCTACAGTTAATGCACATATTTGCCGTTGTTAGAAAAGGTCTCCCTAAAATAATTGGTGGCATACTTCCACTACTCGTATACTCCATGTCTAAGACAAGAAAATCCACCGAAAAATATAGTTCCTCGGCCTTAACTAACACGTCCTCAATTAGGCCCCTAGGCATTTTGACCGATCGGTCAGCTAACTGCAGGATGACTTCAGTAGACTTGAGCTCACCTAAGTTAAACTGTTCATACACGAAAGTGGGTAATAAGTTCACGCTCGCCCCTAAGTCTAAGAGTGCTCTATCAATCGTGACATTACCTATCACACAAGAAATAATAGGAGCTCTAGGATCCTTTAACTTCCGGGGGGAGGGTGTAACACCCCACTTGAGGTACGTAGTTAAGATTTGATGAATAGTTCGAATGTTTATCGATTTATCCTTAGTTGAGTCTGTATGTTGTTATTATTGTTTGGTTTATCCTTGGATGAAAAGGTGTATTGGTTTGGTTGAGTGTTTTTCTTGAAGGTTGGTATGATTTAGCAAAATTTTAGGGTTATAGTCTTCGTCGGGGCGAAGAAGTCTTGTCGCCGCGGCGAAGAGGGAGTGCTTCAACCCGGGTGGCCTCTATGAGTTTTCGCCGAGGCGAAGAAAATAGCTTCGCCGCGGCGAAGACTCAGCTGAATGTTTCCCTTGAGTTTTTGAGATTTCTTTCTTTTGAGACTCAATGACCATTCTACCCCTTTTTAGCAGGAAAAGTGGGGAGTGAATTGTAAGGAAAATTCATGGAGAATAGTTTGAGTGGGGTTGTGTTTGTAAAGAATGAAAGGTCTTAAATGGAATTTCAAAGAGTGAGTAAGGGTATTTTGGGAAAGAGTGGAGAAAAATATGTGATATTAAGGGTTAGCTTTAGAAACCCCTTCATTTTGTTTTCTCACCACCGCCTCTTTCATCCCCTATTTCTCTCAATTTTTCATCCAAGATTCCAAGGATTCTTGAAGAGCTTTTGACTAGAATTTGTTACAAATTGATCCTAAGTACTAAAAGGTAAGATTCCTTACTCTAGAAGCAAATTTTCATTTGTTGAAAGAATGGGATCCTTATTAAGTTTTGTATTGAAGGTTAAGAGAAAGTGTTAAGCCATCAAGAGTGGAGAGTTTAAGTGGGTTCTACTTGTGTCCAAGGTAAGTAAATTCATCTAAGTTGTGATTTACTTGATTGAATGATGTGTAGAGAGTTTTAGATCTATGATTAATGCTTGAATTGTTTATGTTGAAATGAGTTGATGAATTCATGAATGGGTTCAATGTTGTTATATGAAGGATTTTCCACCATGAGGAGGGTGGATTGTGTTGTGAAATTGTAGTAGAAGTATGGGTAGAATTAGAAGTAATTGAGAGGAATTTTTGAAGTGTGTTTCTCTTTGCAGGATGTGTGATGATTTAAAGGAGTTGAACTCCAATTTTGGATGGTTAAGAAAGAAATATGATTAAAGTTAGAATAGAGTTTATGTATGCACACATATTGTTTGATGAAATGCCTAAAAGAAGCATAAGTAGAATTAGAGAACCTTACCTTATGCAACGTAGCATATTTGCATGTCATGAATGCATATAAGGAAGATTTTAGGCATGAGTCATCCATATGCATATGTTTAATTGAGTAATTACATAAGAAAGAAATATGAGAAATGAGAAAGAAACACTCTATGAATAGAGATAAAGAAAAGAACAAATTCTCTTAGAGTAAAGAGAAAGAAAGAACTAGCACTAGAAGATAAAATGATTCTTAAGTGCTATAGAAAAGAAAAGAAACTAGGTTGTGCGATGGGGAACTCGTGAGTATAGAGTTACCCTCATGTAAACCGTTATGAGAAAGAACGGTCTCCGCCATGAGAGAGCGGAATGCGTGTAAATCGCTATGATAAGGAGCGATCTCTGCCATGAGAGAGCGGAATGCATGTGATCCGTTATGAGAAAGACGGACTCCGCCATGAGAGAGCGGAATACACGTAAACCGCTATGAGAGAGAGAGAGCGGTTTCCGCCATGAGAAAGGCGGTATGAGATTGAGAAAAAGGAAAGAATAGAAAGAAAAGAAAAGAAAGAAAAACTAGAATTTGAATTAGAAATTTGATAAAAATACAAAGAGAATTGATGAGTAATGCACGGGGACGATAGCGTAAGAGCCTGTTTTACTTACTGAGCATCTTTGTGCTCACTCCGTTGTTTTCTTTGTTGTACAGGAAATAGGTGAGGACTTGGTCGGATGGACGTCGGCAAGCGTGGAGATTTGGCTGCACTGTCCCTTGTTTCGTTTTGTTTCGAAAGTCCTTGTACATATGATGTTTTGTTTTGTAACGAATGTGATTACTAAGTAAAGGAAATTTTTGGGCCCAACTTGTTTTGATAAATATGCTATCTTCTTATTAATCGATATTACGAATCTGGTAGAAAGAAAGTAGTTGTTGCAGAGGGGGGGTGGTTTGAGACAACCGCAATTACATTTTCCGATAAATGTAAAGTCTTGGATGTGTGAGATTTCATTCGCCTCTTTTGTGTGCACAAGTCTTTGAGGAATTTGGCATAAGCAGGTACTTGTTTGATGGCATCTAAGAGTGGAATGTTAATCTGTATCTGCTTAAACAACTCAATCATTTCCTCCATCCTAGCATTTTTCCTAGTAATGGGAACATTTAGGGGCTCTAAGCACTAAGGAAAGGGTGCTCTTGGTACGTACGATGCAGGGGATGGTTCATTCTCCCCAACTTTCTCGTTACCCGGTCTCTGAACACTTGACTCTACAAGTGGCTCACTCTCACTCTCTTTGGCTTAGTCCCTACCTAGACTTTCCTCTTCTCTACACTAGACTTTTACTTTCCTTTTCTCTACCCTAAACTTTTACTTCCCTCTCAGGCCTAATTAGCTCTCGGCCGATCCGAAGAGTCATCACAACCTTAGCTTGTTCGGAAAACCCTCTCTTCTGAGAAGAACCACTAGGGTTACCTATGACTTGACTAGGCAATTGGCCTTGTTCCCTTCTATTGACTGCTTCGGCTATTTGACCAATCTAGGTCTCTAGCTTACTAATGGATTGGGAATGAGAATGTAGAAGTTAGGTATTCTGCTCTAAATCTTGGAACCTAGCATTCATGTCGGCTTTTTGTTCCTGCATGGTTTGGAGCATTTAAGTCATCATTGATTCTAGTGAACTAGGCATTAGAGTGGGCTGCTGAACGGGAGGTGGGATCCTAGGTTGGATGGGTGGTTGGATTGAAGGCTGCTCCCTATAATTGCCTTGTTGATTAGAAAGATTGTTCCTGTATGACATATTATTAAGGGCATTCTGGGGTGGATGTGGCTTCCATGAAAAATTAGGGTGGTTACGCCACCCAGACGTGTTCGAGTACGGATCGTTCCATCTCTGGTAGCCTTGTGCAACCTGCACTTGCTCCTCAAAAGGGTTAGGGGCAGTTTCCTCAATTGGATGGTCAAGAGTGGAGTGCATGGCAAAAACATCCTGGTTCGCCTTCTGAGATGATTGTGTAAAGGGTTGCCCTTGTATAGATACAAACTGGTCAAATCGGTGGGCCAACACCTCTAACTTGGAAATAATGTCATCTAACTGTGACACCTCATAGATGCCACCTTTCTTGGATGGCTGCCCTGAGATGGACATTCTAGAGGCAGAAATGTGGTGCATTGAATTTTCACTTAAGGTCTCGAAGAGTTGCCATAACTCATTCTTGTCCTTCTGCATAGATGTTCCTCCACAAGAGGCGTCTACCATATTTCTATGCCTCTCGGTCAGTCCGTCATAAAAACTACGAACTAATTGCCACCTAGGGACTGCGTGATGGGGACACTTCCTAAGCATTTCCTTCAAACGTTCCCAACTCTCATAGAATTCCTCGCCATCAAGTTGAGCGAAACTAGTAATGGCTCATCTTATGCTGTTAGTTTTACCAATGGGATAATACTTTTTTAGGAATCCTTGTTGCATTTGGGTCCAAGAGATAATGGACCTTACTGCCAAAGAATTGAGCCACTGTTTGACTCGATCCTTACTTGAAAATGGGAATAAAATTAAGCGCACGACATCTTCATTCACATGTTGAAGTCTAGCTGTGGAGCAAACCTCTAAAAATTTATCTAAGTGTTTGCATGGCTCCTCATTTAAATTCCCATAATAAATTGGCAACAATTGGATGACACTAGTTTTGATCTTATAGTGTTGTGTCTGGACATTGGGGATACGGATACATGAGGCTGAAGTGTAGGTGGTGGGTGCAAAATGTTGGCTAAGGGGCACATGTGCGAGTTCAGCCTGGTCAGCCATCCTACGTGCTTGTTTTTTATTCCTCTTACAAGTGCATTCAATTTCAAGATTCAAATGTAATAACTCTTCGTTACAAGACCTTCTAGTTTGCATTCATCAATCAAACATACAAAAGGCTCAACAAGCAACGCAACAACAATCTCAAAGAAAATTAACTAAATGCAAATCCTAAGAAACAAATTTTAATAAGCACACGAAACAAAACTAAAACAAATCTAAAATCTAACAAAACTATACCCAACAAAATTTCACACAACAAATATGCTTAATCAAAACTAAAGTTATCAATGCAACCTAAAAGAATTTAATACTAAGAACAAAAATTAAATCCTAAGAATAAAAACAAATTATGCAAAATAAGGCAAAAGCTATTACTAATTAATCAAAATGACTAAAAAAAACTAAGGTTAAGAGAATTTCACAATCGGGTCGTGCTAGATCTTCAATGCTCACGACACGCTGCAACGTTTTCCCAATTGCAATTTTCCTGCAAAACAAAAACAAATACAAATGAAACTATTCCAATGAAAATAAAATGAAAATGAAATAAACGAAGTAAAAATGAAATTATGCAAACAACCTAAAAAGAAAATAATTAACCAAAAAACGCAAAGAGACAAACTAAATGGAACACAAAAACTAAACAATTCACCCAAACAAATAATCACTACAAAGAAAATAACAAAAACAAAAACAACAACTAAAATAAACCTAGAATAAAAACAAATGACTACCCAAACACACAAAGTCAAAAGCATGTTGCTCCCCGACAACGGCGCCAAAATTTTGTCGAACCGGTCGTCACAGTCACAAAATTAAACCTAAATATCGTAGTTAGCGGTAAGCAGGGTCAAATCCACAGGGAGCAAGACTAACAACCTAATGTACTTTAAGTAGTGAAAGTGAAATTAGCAATTTGATTTATGCAAATAATAAAAACATGAAATTAAAACTAATAAAGACTTTATAATAAAAACGTTGCCGTTACGGTTTTGGTTCGACACGAGACCAACTCACACAATTCTCCTCCACCCTCTATGATCCCCTAAACCTACAAGGCAAGGTAAATCATCGAAATGGCTTTTCAGCACTCTAGGTATAATCTATCATGTCTCACCCGATCACTCAAGTTCGATTGGTTAAAGACTATCATTGAACATCGATAAATGCTACAAGGCAATACCACTAGTTGGTATGCGATTAACAAATACAATTTGTCAACACATATCTTCCAATCAACCAACTTCACAATAAACACAATAACAGTAGAAATTAAATTAAATCCGAACACAACTCAATTACAATCGATGCGAAGTAATGAAAAGTAATATTCATCATTTAATTATTTCAAACCAACGTTTATCATTCAGCGAGTTCTATGAAAACATTAAATCACAATGGACAACAATATTCATCACAAATTATGCTCAAACCATATTAAAGTATCGAAATCAAACATGAAACGAAAACAAATATAATTTGAAACACAATACTACCAAATTTCCTATAATCGGGCTCATCCAACTAGTCGAGAGTTAATGAGCAGAGTCGTGGAGTCAATCTTGATCTCGCCTACGTTGTAACAGACAATCGGGAACTCAGCCGCACATGGTGGTGTCAATGGAGGCTGAAACAGTGGAAACAAAGTTGATCATGGCAGAGAGGAAGTAACCGAAAGCGATATGATGCGAAGAAGGGGCGAAAACGACCAACGAACAGGAAGTGGAAACGTTAATTTTCTGGCGGATCTTTCGAAAAATGGTGGCAGAAATGGGATCTGAAGGTACTGATGGAAAGTTCTGGTGATGGGGAGTTCAGATCAAGTCATGGGGAGATGAAAGGTTGCCGAAAATGAGCAAGATCGCGGCTGGAAGATGAAGAGGCGCGACGGCGAGATGGCAGATTCCAGCGGTTTTGGCAGCAGCTGAAGCCTGGAAGTGATAGATCTGGCCATGGGGAAGGAAGATCAACCACTAGGGAGCCCAACCGTCGCCAGAAAATGGCAAAATCCTTGCTGGAATGCGAAACGTCATGGCGGCGGAATGCTAAACGTCGCGGCTGTGTGCGTGATCGTGGTGGTGTTGACGAGATGATGATGATCGATGGACGGGGAAGATGAAGCATCGCTGGAAAAGATGGATGAACAGCATCCGCGTTCACGACCCTTCGCGTTCTTTTTATACACAAAGTGAAAAATATCACTTTGGTCCCTACATGATTGAAAAGTGACAAAATCAGCCCTTATAAATATGACAGTTTACCCCCTAAACCGCATAAATGAGACAAAATCACCCCTAATTCATAAACCACAACCTAATATCAACTCATACCCTTTCCAAAATCATTCCAAACATGTTAAATTCATAAGAAAAATATTAGGAAGTGATTTTCTTGAATAAATTCATAAACTCTTTAATTGTCTCAATATATTTCAATTTAATCACACATAGGGTCTTTTTATCACCAAAATAGAGTCACTTTCATGACCCTAACAGCGAACACTTAGTATGGTATGTAAATAGCTTATCCAGCTTTTACAACTTATCATTACTTCAAACGAAGCTGTGTAGAAAAATGACCAACTGTGTTAGTTTGAGTGAGTTAGGATGCGGGTTTCACTTAAATTGATGAGCTGACATGTAATGTACTAATATGCTATCACACATATAACTAAGCTGTATATGAAAATTCCTACATAAGAAAAAATTCGCTTCTGTTTTTCTTTTTATTTTTCTCCGAAAACTTTCAATGCTTATTTACAAGAACCATGAACCTAAAGAAAAACTTTTAAAGCCTAGAACCTAATGGTGAGATAACATCTAAACATAAGAAGATTTATTTGCCCTTCCTAATAATCACAGCACCCCTTATTCTTCTCGTTTAGGAAGCTGCTTAAACCAGTAGGCAGACATCTTTGGGGTCCTCTACAGGGTATCGAAGTCAACATATACTATACCAAATCTAGCAGTATATCCCAATAACCATTCAAAATTATCCAGCAATGACCATGCGAAGTAGCCTTTCACATTTGCTCCATCGTCAATAGCCTTCTTGAGTTGTGATACGTAGTCTCTATATTAATAATCGACTAATCGTTACATTTATCTAAACGGAAGCTCATTCTTGATTTCAAAACTAGGTAGAATTCTACTTATGAGATGTTGTTTACTGTTGTTAACTTTGGAATTCTATTTATGTTTTCAGAGATTGTACTGTTTTCGAAGACAATAAATAGATTTTCTCATCGTAATCCAATTAGGTAGCTTTCAGTCTTTACTAGAACAACAATTGGATTAATCAACATGAATTTGGTTTTGCGGAAAATCAGCTTAAAACCCAAAATAAGAAGTCATTCAATCCACCTCAGATTATGAAAAAATCCGTAAATTTGCCCAAGTCACATACGAGGCAATAGCCATCTCAATTCAAAGGTAACAAAGATGGAGGCTTTACATTGCAGCTTTAGACTATCCATAGAACACAAGGACTTATACACCCATTTGGCACCAAATACAATGAGAGCTAATAACATTTCCACCAGCTTTACCCTTAACTTTTACCAAATCAACAAGAGCAGATGATTTGTGGCCACAGAGATGATCATCGAAAATCACCTTAAATGAAATAAAAAGAAATGTGAAATTTGAAGATTTAGTAATTAGACAACCAAGAGTATTTGCAATTAAATGAAATGATTGATTAAAAAAATTAATATAAATGAAAATTAAGAAATAGTTTAATTAAAAATCTTAATAAAAATAAGTAATTGAAAATCTTCGCCTTACATTAGTTAAAAAAAAGTTTTCAAAAATCTAATTATAATTAACGATTTATTCTTAATAAACCATACTGCTATTTATTATATATTTTGCTTATATTCAGGAAGGCTATAAAACTTTGAATAAAAAGCATTTTTATATATTTTCAGCTTCCAAAATCTCGTACTTGCTTGTATTCAGGAAGGCTATTACCGCTACTGTTTAATGTGTCTAGTTTAGTAAGTTACACACGTCTATTGTTTGTATTATTCAAGAAATCCTGAATTCGAGTCTTTCCTCAATTGCTAATAGGAGTGTCTACTGGAGCTCTTATCCAATCGATAGTTCCAAGATCCTGAGAGATTAGTTTAGGTGCGCTTAAATTGATCCGAACACTCCCAGTCATTTAAAAAAAAAAAAAAAAAAAAAAACTTAGTGTGCAAGTCATTTTTAGGCTTTGGTTAATTAAAAATTTTCAATTTTCTCTCAATTTGTTTATTTCTTCATCTTACTTGAAAATTATGAATTAATATCAATTACATAGCCAAATTAATTACTTTAACAGTTCCCATTTAAACAACTAACTTAGTTACTTTAACCATTTGCATTTGAGTTTTGAGTGAATTAAATTGGACTTTTCTCAAAATAAATTTGTATTATATGAATACAGTGTAAAAATACAATCAAAATGTGCATAAAACATGATATTAATGTTGATATTTTATTTGTGATATGCAAGGACTGACTTTCCACGTCGATTTTCAATTTTATATGTGTGGCATCTATTTGAAATTCAAACAAAACCATGTAATCAGATTTCAACTAGAGACATTGAACACAATCACCCCGAGTTTCTAATATCATTCTGGACTTCAAAAATAAAATGTCACAAACTCAGTGGATTTCAAAATGTAAAAGACATAGTTACATAGTAAAAGAATGTTTCATGAGTCTCTGTGTTCGAGTCCCCCAGACACTAATTGGAGTGACCGTTAGGACTCTTATCCAACCGACAATTTTAGGATTTTAGAGAATTAGTTGAGGTGCATATAAACTGACCCAGACACTCCCGTGATTAAAAAAAAAAAAAAAACACCAAACCATAGTTAGATAACAATGTATGCAGAGATTATGAAATCAGTAAAATCTGAGCTTCTTCTCATGAATACTCTTCCACTCATAACTGCATAAACTACAAATTAAGAATCTTCAGAGTTTGTCTGTAACCTTCAACATCATATATGCTAATAACTTGTAAAAATATTCTCCACAATTAGATCATGTACAAAATCGAAGCTAAATTTAACCAAATATAAGGAAACAATCAGATAATTTAATATTTTGCTGAACATTTTGACTAAGAATAGTAATGTCAGAATTAAAGATACAATGTCTCTGGCAACAGCATACACCAACGGTCGTCCTTGCCATGACCAGATCATGAAAAATCGATGTACTCCCTGCCTAAAAACAGCAGGCACATGGTTTCAACCTGTCAAAAATATTGCCAATTCTATTAACCAAGTCAAATCACAAATTTTACCTGCTCCTCTTTTCATCTTCTCCTCTCTTTAATCTTTATATACATTTGGTTTCTGCCCTCATAGAATTTGTGTCAAACATCTCTTAGAACAAAACTCTGCCAGCTTCTTTTACACATACATATATAACAACAATGTCAAGAAATGGAATTGATCTCCTTAAGATTCAGGTCTATGCCTTCTGTCATTTTTTTTTTTTTTTTTCATTAATGGCTTTGGTTTCTTTTGTTACTCCATACAAATATTTGAAGTTATCAAATTTGCTTATTCTGTGATGGGTTTGGTTTTACAGACTTATGTTATTAAAGTACATATGCATTGCCAAGGGTGCCAGCAGAAAGTGAAGAAACTTCTCCGGAAAATTGAAGGCACTGTCACATTTTTCCATTCTGTTCGTAGTTCTTTTTGTTTTAGCTTTTCGCTAATGTTTTATCAATATGCTGTCATTATTATCAACAATTCAATGCTAAGCTTCGCAAGGGATAAGCTTAACCATTTGCTTGCCTTTGAACTGAAAAACTCTCTGCTCTTAATAACTTATTTTGGATTTTCTTAATAAGAATCAACATAATACATGCCTTTTTCTTTTTTGCTTCGACTTGTGTTCAGGTGTTTACTCAGTCAACATAGATGCAGAACACCATGTGGTGATAGTTTCAGGCAGGGTAGACTCTGCTACTTTAATCAGGAAGTTGGTAAGATCTGGTAAACATGCAGAGCTTTGGCCTCCGAAGTCCCATCAGAAACTTAACCAAGGACAACCGAATTTCGGCAGAGATGAAAAGGGCCTTATCAATGGCCTTGATGCCTTCAAAACTAGACAAATATATCCCTCTTTCTTAGGCAATGATGCACAGGATCACTGGAGTCTTGACAACTATCTTAACCAAAATATTGGAATGAAAACTATGAATGATGGGATTGATCACAATCAGATGGCAGTAGCCAAGGTGGATGATACATATATGAGAAACTATGAAGACAGACTTGCCATGGAAAATCAAATGAGATCCATGATGGCTCCTTCACCTTTTAGTGGCAATGGTGTAAACTTTGTCGGTTTGGGAGACCATAACTTTGGTGGTTTTCAAGAGTTTTCAACAAGAAGGCCAGTTTATGAATATGAACATCCCCCATCCATGCCAATGAACAATATGCAGACTCTTTACTACTTTAACCATCCATCTCCACAGATAATAGATGTAGACAACAGTATGATGGGCAATCCCAACTACACGTCTCAACCCCAAATGATCAACTATCAATCTTCCTTAGCTCCTCCCTACAATGATTTTGGCTTCAGTTCATCACCATTCTCTTACTATTGAGCAGGAAAGTGTAGTTTTGTCGAAAAGAAATTTGGCGTTATGAAAAGAAAGAACATGTCTTCCACTAGATCTTGACATCTTGTTTAGATTAAATCAAAGTGTAGATTCTAAATTCTGCTTCCTGTTAATTTGTTTTCTATAAATTTTCCTTTCTAGGAAACTTAATTGCTAACAACAATGGAAGGTAGGCAAAAAGCATGAGTCTAGAACATGAAAATTCAACAACAAAAAAAAAGTTATTCCACTCAAAGATATTCAAGAGTTAACTTGATATAAGCAGCCTTCTGTCCACAGCTTTAACTTTGGCAACCTTTTAATAGTGCAATTTCTTTCCTTTTTCTAAAAATCATTTCTCATAGTTCTACACTACACCCAAGAATTACCAGCAAAATCCTGCCAAGTTCAAACCTACATTAACAGTATTGTGTACTGTCTCATTTCTATGAACAGTGCATACTGTATCCTCCTTTGTTTAACTTTTTATTTTAAGACTTGGATCTTCGCTTTTTTATGAAAAGATAATGGTACAGAGTGAAGAAACTCCAAAAGTAATCACTTCTGGAACATGAAGCTCTAAGCTTTAAAATAATTTACATACAAAACTCTACCTCATAAAGCTGCCCTAAATGATTATATTACTGGAACAGACAATGTATAAGAACTTAGACCTACATAAAACCCTATGAAGTATAAAACTTCACACGCAGGTAACTTGTTTTAGTTTATTATGTAGAAACGAAGAAAGAGAAAAGCTAACTTGTTTTTTGATATGAAGGACAAAAACTTAGCGCTTTTGTGCTTTCCTTCGTCTTGATTGTGCCTTCTGCCATTTCTTTCTTGAAACCAGTTTGCTCTTTGGTTTCAATTTTATCTCAGGTGAGAACTTATAATTTGGATCTCTCATACGTGCTTGTATATCCTTGAAAAACTCCATATTCAATTTCTTAGGCCCTCCCTGTCTTAGCTCCTCATATTCTGGTCCTGAGACAACGTTTTCAAATGCCCCTATAAGGATATCTATATCACTCATGACTTCCCACACATTTATATAACGCCCATCAGGCCCTTTCTTCAATTTTTTCAAGGCATTCTCAACTGCAAGCTTCCTAGCTTGCTTTCCAGGGGACAGCTCTTCTGGTTCATTTTCAGCTTTCAAAAGTTCTGAGATGGTTCGGTATTTAGGTTTCTCCTCGAACTCAAACAATTTGTCAATATGCTTATCACTAGCTTCATTGGGATAGGGTTCAGTTGGTATATCGTCGTCATCATCACCTTCACTACCAGTCCACAGACTCTTCTCCTCATCACTTCCAGACCAAACACCATATAACTCATCACTGTCATCCGCGTCGATTAAGTCAGAGTGCTCCTTCGCCTTCTGTCTTACTTTCCTGATTTCTTTTTCAAGACGACCTTTACCCTTCTCAGAATCACTTTCATCTTCACTTCCTGTCCACAGACACTCGTCTTCATCCATCTCTTTCTTCCAGGCTTTCCTAAAATCCTCATCACCCGGTTTCCCACCACCAAAGAGATCATAACGTCTGCGTCCACCACTAGCATATGACCGCGACACTACAAAACGATCAAAACATTAACATAGGCATCATATAAGGTTGAATAGAACAACCAGGTGCAGATATTGCTCCAAAGTCTCGTCCCAACCATAAATAAACAATCAGAAAACCACCAAAATCCCGTTTTCTTCTTATAAAAACTAACTGAAAAACGGTGCTGAAAGCTAATTATAATAATAATCTCAAAATGACTAAACAAATATAAATACATGAGCTTGTTTATTCATTCAGTAAGGACTTTCTACAAGTACATGGACTACAATTATTTAACACTTCCATTTACTAAGAAACCCAAATAGCCGTCGATGGATCATTTACATATGCAATAGTAGACAAGTAAATAACAACATTAAACTGGGATTAGCGAAGCAAATATGTAACTAGAATAAAAATTGAAATATCAAAAAGGTGGAAGCTAACCTTGAAAACTAAAGCAAAAACCGCGAAGGGTATGATTCCTGGACCTGCTAACAACTGAATGAGAGAGAGTATGTATTCTGAATGAGAGATGAAAAGGGTGTTTTGGGAGGAAATGGTTTCCAAAGAGAGAAGGAAAGTTAGAAAGGCGGGAACAGAGCCCCCACGCCATTATTTCATACCCAACAGGCCAACACCCGGGTCTTTTTTAGTTTTAATTTAATTTATTTCACCGAATCACCGTTTTTCATTTGGTGAGAGTATAATATCGTAGGCACTCAGAGAAATTCCAAATTAATAAGTTTCTTTTAAGATTTAGAATTTTTAACACTTTGACTCATTATCATTTGAAATGTATGTCGAATATTGCAAGTGACAGTATGACGCTATTCCTCTTTATTTTCAGACATGGATATACGAGGAAACTGAATCCTCATCTCAGTTCCCTTTCAACGTTAACATATAGAAATGTATCATTGTTCACCAGCAATGTTCTAAAACTCAATCCGAAGTGAAACCCAGTAAAATGCCACGTCCAAGTGGACTGGTTCAACCGACGGGTTAAATCCGTGTAGGCAAGGCAATGGGCCGGGGCGGGATAGGGATCTCATTTACCGTACCTATCCTTACCCTCAAAATCATTCTCCACTCCCGTCCCATCCCCGTTACGGGGATGACAGGAATTCCCCTTCCCCGTCCCAAAGGGGAATGTTGGAGGCCCGTTCCCGCCCCGTTAATTTTATATAAACATAAATTAATTTGAACATTACCAAATATAATAGTTAATTCTCGTCTATATAACAAACACTTAAATTAATTGTTTAAACATAATTAATTATACATAAATATAGGTCAGGGTTTGTTCTTGTTCAATTGTTTAGGGTGAGAGAAATTAAGAAAATATAGGTTTATATAGGTACGATAATTGTGTAATTAGGTGAAATATAGGGGTATTAGTGAAAAGTAAATATATATATATATATATTTTTTTAATTTTATATATTATATACGGGGCGGGGCGGGGCGGGGAAAAGCATCACCCATCCCCGCCCCATCCTCGAGGACGGGGATTAAAACACCCCTCACCTCCGCCCCTATCCCCAAAAAAACCGGGGCTTCCCCACCCCATATGGGGCGAGGCAGGATGGGTCCCCGAAATCTTGGGGAACATTGCCATGCCTAAATCCGTGTCTAAATATTTGAAATTTAACGAAAAATACTCCTAAAAGTTTTGTAAATCCCTATAGGTTTAAAGTATTGCAAAAACACCCCAAACGTTACTATCGGCATCAACAAATAAGACCTGTTTCCAACAACAACACTTCCCATCACCATGAAAATGCTCCCCCTAACCAAAATCCGTCTCACCTCTCTCCCGTTCACCTCCCCAGTTACTGACAACAATGGACTTTTTCCACTGACATTGTTTTACGATTTCTGAGTGATTCACTCATCGGAAATCGATGTCGTTGCCACAATTGTACTCACTGACCATTTCTCTTAAAAAAACCTAACATTTCACCCTTCAATTGTTCACAAATTGATGTCTTAATTTCTAAGCTTTTCAATTAATAACAGAATTTGTAACCCAATTCAATATGTCAGGCTTTTAAAGCACTGTTCACAAGGAAAAAAAACTAAAGCTGGGAATATTATTGTCAAAATCATATAGAATTGTGTGGCTTAACTTATAAAGGAACAAAAATATACATAGAAAGGGTGGCATTAACAAGATTATCACAAGATTGATTTACAAACAAATTGTACAACAATCTCCCTCAGCAAGAGAGAGATTTTAGCTTATCTTGTTACTTAAACGTGAAAGCTCTGAGACTATCCCTATCCACCACTGACACATTCAGCTAGCCTGATTAATTTACATTCACATTTTGGGACTATTCCCTCTACCATTGGCAAATTAACATGCCGACTTACAGGAGGAAATATCATCAACATCAAGTCATGTCAACTGTCTAGCTATCACCTATGAGATGTTAAGAGTAGGGAGAATGAGAAGCTGGAAGCGCTTCCACCGACAACTGTTTCTCTCATCGCAATAAGGAAAGAGTGTATGCTGTCGCTGATGTCTAAACTGAAGCAGCTTCATTATAACTTGAGTCATCCAACATCTCAACAACAGGAGCATACTGCACATGTTCAAAAAATGAGTAAGGCTCTCTCTGTATGTTTATGTGTGCGTGTGTGATAAGAGTCAGAGAAAGATAAGAAATCTGCCAAAATTTTACAAAATGAGACATTGACCTCATCATTTTCCTCAAAGTATATTCCATCAACTGCACTGCTCTGCTGAAACTCCCACCCTAGACTGTTCTCAAGCAGCTCTTTGAATTTCCTCGTCTACACAGGCGGAAAGACTGAATTTAGATTTCCCCTCAATATAATCGGAGGTCAGTAAACTGCAAGTAATCAACTCAAATATTTGACAAGTAAATTATAAATTCATAAACTTCACATACGAAATATAAAAGACCCAACATTAAAAAATAAAATAAAATCTTCTTATTTTCAGTCACCCATAGTTATGTTGAAAGGCACATTAATCTGAGTTCTCAAGATCTCAGAAAATATGCTACAGCAGTATGAGAGGACACCTGAGGCTCTATTTTCTTCTTCGGCAGAATAAATCTTGACAGGGATGCCAAGCTAAGAGCACTTACCCATGATAGAAGATCTCCATCAACAACAGAAGCTTCTAGTACCAACGAGAAGAAATCCTGCAGTTTCATTCAAATAAAAATCAATATGACATCCATATACAAAAGATTCATTTGCAAGCTTAAGAAAACAAAACATATTAAAATAACAAGTTCACTGAATGGAAGAATAAGAAGCTAAGTGACCCAATGAATAACTACTAAATCAATGGTAAAGGTTACTGGTGAACAAACAGCAGAATATAAAATCCAAGATCGTTACCTTGCAAAGATGGTGCAGAAAACTATCAGCAGATAACCATGAATCATCTAATAGTGCTGATGTTCCTGTCTCTGTACCACTACGGTCTTTCTGAAGTCCATATTTCAGTTGATAGTATACGACTTTAATGAACTATGATAAGTACATCACATGTTAAATAACCATAAGAACAATCATGAACACCAAATTACAGTTAAATACATAAGGAAAAACAGCTCAATTAATTAAAGTCTGGAGGTTTATATACCAAATTTATCAATGGAATAAAATATAGCCAGTTTAAACATGTAGAAAGAGTAAATACTGAAGCTTGCTCTTGGACTTGGAGGAAAGGGTAAAAAACGAGAAATAAAAAAGCAAAAGGAACAATAAATTGGTACAACAATGATGTCATTTGTTTACTGAACAAGTGGAACAACTTCTCATCAAAGAACACTTGAGCCTGTGACTTAAAAAAGACCTTCAGATTGAAGAAGTCAAGATAACAAAGATTGATCTAGTTGCCTTTAAAGTTTCCACAAATATTTCACCCAAATGACCACAATTTGCATACTTATTCAAGTTGCAAGAAACATTCAAGTAATTAATACAACTCAGTACATTACCTTTATAAATAGCTGGCTCCTGGTATGAAAAGGCTGCAAAAAAAAAATAAATAAATAAATAAATATTAAAAAAAGAAGAAGAAGAAATGTTTAGAGGCAAACATATCTTTAAAAAATTGTAAACAACTAAATCAAGCTCCAAAATGGCCATATAAAGTTAGAAAAAGGAGAAATTAGAATTTTTTAAGTAGTGTCAACAATGAAATTCCAAATAAATATATAAGCATATGAAATGAACAATTTTTTCATGCAAAACCTTACTAGCTTCTTGAAGAAAGAAAGAAAGACACAAACATCCAAAGGCACAAACACTACTTACAGCTTCAGTGCAACCAAATAAAAGGCTAACCAAAGACTTCCACTGCAGAAAGGCTTCAAGTGACTGCCCCATCTGCATGATTAATAGGTGTAATAAATATCTGACAAAATTAAACATGGGAAGATGTCATTTTATTCCTGTGCATACCAGAAATGATATAAAAGCAAACTGCAGCTCCCCAAGAAGTGAGTCCTCTGAACCTCCATATTCTTTTATAAGTAAGCTCTCTAATAATTGTGTCTGGATAGATATATATCCAACAATCAACAATAAGATAAAATTAAAAAGTATTCTCAACGTACGGTATGCTTCAAAATTCATATATATGTAGATACTTGCCTTGTCAAGATTCAAAGATGTAAGTTCTTCCCCTTGCATTCCTCTGAGCTTAATCACTCGAGGAATTGATGTGTAGTAACATCCTTTCTTCTGAGAATTGTCATCAGTAGTCGAGAACTTACTTGCCCTTAACTGCTCATCCAGAGCTTTCTCCATTGATGTTTTTGGAGTGTTTTTCACCATTCCAGACTCAGATGTGACTGTTATTTCTCCTCCAATGGGTTCTGTAAATTACATGAACCAAAAAGAGTAAACTTTAAGCATAATAAAACTATCAGCAGAGGCATTTCTGCATTTATTCTATGAAGAAACACAAACTAATTAAGTCTTAGTTCTAGAGGAGCTTGTTTAATCAATGCTTTATAGCTACCAATAGGCATTAGATGATATGGATCCTTACCACCACAAAAAGATCATAACTAAAGGTGCAAAAACATGATTGGCATTCAAACATGTACAAAAAATTATTATTTGAATTATACATACATATATACGGGTTAAGATCAATGACACTGCATTTTTTATATAATTTCTTACATCTAAGATCATTACAATAAAGCACTTTGGATGGTTGGTGTTGCCTAGCATATGTCATTTTCAAAGAGCATTTGTTATATATACTAGATGCAATCTCAAACATTCAAAGTGCTGAAGTGAGTGATATGCAACCCCTACATAAGGCACTTCAATAGACACAATGAAATATTGATAAACATAGGTAGAACTTTAGGGAACCTAACAAAAACCAATGAAAGTATTAAAGGCCATTAATGTGTCTCAGATTAAATAGCCATAAGAAGTACCATCTGCAAAAAGAGTGTTCTTTCTTCTTGATCAATGAAGAAGAAACGGTTCTGTAATTACTATATACAGGACCAGGAAATGAGTCAAAATAGAGTATTTAATTTAGCATCAAGCAGTACCAAGAAGAAGAACAAGGAAAAAAGAAAAGTAAAATCACCAAAACAAAGTAGACAACTCGTATACTTTCATTATCTTTATTTCCCACCAAAACAGGCTAAAATAAGATACAGCATCCATTCATCTATCAAGGATCCATGTGAGATTAAGAGTTACCTTCCAGATTAAATTCTACTTACTATATGGAGAAAAACTTAACCGGAAAGGTTGACAGATGTAGCATCAAAGATTTTTTAGTTTACATATGTCAACTTTTAGAGTTTGTTAAAGTTTCACAAGACAATTTGCATCCCATAAAATATCTGAAACCAGAATCAACAGAAAAAAGAAGTTGGAAGCATGTTCAGAAGCTGATATAGAAAAAAACCATGAAGTAGACACTGAATAAATCTAACTGTTCAAGCATAAAGTCTTCAGACATAACAATACTGGAAAATCCTGATAGCTTTGTCAACTAAATTGTGAATATGAAAGTAGCTAAATAGAACATACCAAGCCGCTCAATAGTGCTCTTTGTAATGTAGTTAGATAATCGTTTCCAATCTCCATACTGACTGAGATTGTAAGGACCAAGCTGCCTGTCGAACTCCAAACTTCGAACTGCTTGGACATATCTCTCTTCCTAAAAGTTAACAGATAAAAATATGAAGAGAGAGAGAGAGAGAGAGAGAAACATATCACATTATAACACAAATCAAGAAAATCAAATAAGTATTTAATAAACAAAAATATTCCTCTAGAGTTTAGGGCTTCAAATTTTGATAAGAATATCTTGAATAGACATATAAACTGACAAGCTAGTCTTAGGTCGAATAAATTTCTCCTACAAAAGGGTTTCAATAATCAGAAGGAAATTAAATTTACATATTAAAAAAATTAAGATTTCAATCTCTAACTCTAAAGATGCAAGTAAATACAGGACTACTACAAGAGCAGAAAATTCCAAGATAAATAATTACAGAGCCTAGAGTGAGAAATACATTTGGAATTAATAGTCTAATCCAGGTTGGTTCAGGTCCATCAACAGACTGACCCAGGTCTGCAGTCAAATCCAAAGAAGTAAGCATGAAATGCTTCCCTACTCTTGGATGTAGCTCTCAAGACTTGCATACCTATAAAACATTGGGTCAATGAATAAACCTATTTCAACTTAGCTTAGCAATTTCTCCCACGAAAAAATTAACTATTTGTAGTCACTCTACTAAACTAGAATATTTTCTGAGACCCCTACACCTCTTTCTTCCTTATAAACTCCAAACCTTTGGTAAACAAAACTGAAAAAGGCACTTAGAAAAAGCAAAAATAAACAAAAATAAACGGGGAAAAATAATGAAATTTCTTGAAAAGCTGTTGCAAAAGTTACTGATTCGAAAATAGAATACATTAGGGATTTTTTAACAATTGAAGGTTCGCCCCTTGGCCACAGCACAGTAAAGCTCTGTGCCACCGCATCAAGAAAGACAAAAGCGTATACAGTTTTCCAGGGCTTGAAGTTAAGAAATTCAATCCACAGTGGTCTCTAGCGATAGGAATGGTCAACCAAATATCTATAGGGAGTTACCACAAGCAGAAGAGAGCTAAAAAGGACTCAAACTTTAGATCCCAAGATTACAGCATCTCTTATATAAGTTTTTTCTTGTGGAAAATACTTGGCTCAACTCATTTCAAATATAATAAGCATGCATCATCTGAACAATTTGAGGTACGAACCTCGTCTTCCAAAACTTTGACCAAGCGTTCCTCTTGTTGTTCCCACTTACGAACAATCACCTGTTGTAATCATTTAATGGAATATTAAATCAAGTCGCATCTCTTTAAGCTCTTAAATAAGCAACAATATGGAGGAAATAAAAAAGTTCATTCTGGCGTGAACTCCACCCAAAGATAACAAATGGATAATATCATCAGACTATAATGAATTTTTATGTATATGTGAGTTAAGAATATTTTCATCTGAAGAATCAGTTGAAGAAACCATTTTGAAACCACACCTCTGAGGGGCCAGCATCAACAAAGAAACCAATAATTGGTGAGAACTCCTTCCCATCTCTGCATGAAAATAAAACATATGATACCAACATTCAGATAAAACTGCCATAAAGCCGTACACGAACTACATAAAAGACGAGTTTTAATCTCCAAACAGTATAAGCAAACAGCAACCATTTAAGCTCAGTTATCAAATTCCCTAGATAAGCACATTACATGAATTCTGGCCAAAGCAACTCAAACATTACAAAAGGCCTCTCGCAGCATGTTGCCAAACTCATGCCAAAAAAATATCAATTTACCGTTTAATCGGTCATGCCAAGATTAGCCAAAATACATTATATCATTTCACAATGAGTAATGCTACGCAAAAAAATTAATATTGCATTGATCTTCTATGGCAATGACATTCATCCTCATTGATCAAGTATTTATTGCGTTGATTTTTATGTTCAATCTTCCATTCATTTATTACCACCTAGTTTGTACTTTTATTATTCTTCCAAATTCTATTTGTTAATAACTTATAAATGAACTATGAAAAGTTGAAGTAAAATACATAACATGATTTGTAAAACAAAAAAAAAAAAAAAAAAAGAGAGAGAGAGAACAGTGTAACCTCATTCTATCCTTACTATCCAGATTTTCAAGATTCTTAATAGCAATACAAATAATAAATAACCTGGTGGATGAACTATAGAAGACGAAATGAACTCCAGGAGGAATCATTTTGATGCCCTTGAAAGCAGGCCCCACAGAGAACACCTGCAAAATAATTTAAGGTGATATTTGGGTTTACTTAACTAGGAAAGAAAAGAGAAAGAGAAATAGTTGAAAGTGGGAAGTGGGAAGTAAAAAGAAAAAAACCTGGGTATCAATGCCGACAAGCGTGTACTGAGGAACATCAAGAAGGAGAAGCGTTACTCCGTTTTTTACCAGCTCTAATGCGGCTTCCGGGTCCATGGCCTTGCACTTGGGAGATAAAGAGCTTCGTTCTGTTTTGTTTTCTTTTTAGAGTTCGCTGGAAGTTGATTATGTGGAGGTTGAATCCAGAGCCCTCTTTAGTCCACTACTGTTTAAGGTATTTATCTGATTTACAAGACCTCCCTAAATTTTGGATACTTAATCTACTCCCCATGGCTTTTAAATTATGTGTTATGTGACAAATGAAATTTAACCACATTTGAAACTTGCCTTCACTATTTTATAAAAATTAAAAAACAAAAAAAAAAAAAAAAACTCAAACACAAACACAAACACTTGAAAAAAAATAATTTTATCATGTGGAATACAAATAATAATATATTTTAATTTAAAGTTGTAATAAGAAGTCAATGTGATTGTGATCTATGGATCTTAAAAACTTCAAGGCTTCCTTTAGTAACAGAAGATTGGCGGACTCTTGGGGTCTTCCTAGGACTGTTTTCAAGTCCTCTTCCTTTGATCCCGCTCTTGTTGAGTGACGCTTCCCCGGTTCAGCCATAATCCTTGAATGAATGAAGATGAGAAGTTTTGGGTTGAGTTCTTTGTATTTTCATGTCTTTTCCTTTATATATTTTTTGCTAGCATTGTTTCTAATCCAGGGTATGTCCTGAGGTAGGATTGTTTTGACCCTTGGCTTTGTGTAGCTTGCTCCTTTTCGATGCTTTGTGTTCCCCCGTGGAACCGTCTTGAGGTTGGGTGGTTGCCTTTCTTTTGGTATTGAGTTGTGTTTGATTTAGAGTTAGTCGGTCTCCTCTTATTCTTCATCTTTTGCTTATAAAAATTGCAAAACGAGGAGTGAAAGTTGTTGGACAGCCTCGGCTGAGGTGTGCATTCCTTGTTTTTGTTTTGAGTTGTTTTGTTTAGCTTTTGTGATTAGTTGCTTAAATTAGCAATTAGTTAGTAGACTTAGTGACTACTTGATTCTTTTTGTGCCCATCTTAAGGCTTGTCCTATGGTAGGTTGACCAATTTTTATATAGCATTTTATAAATTCTCTCTTTTCTAATAAATATTTACTCACCAAAAAAAAAAAAAAAAGATGATATGTTAAGAAGGTTTAACTAGAGCTGGGCAAGGGATCGGTCCCTTGCGGGCCCAGGCCTGGGCCCATTTGGGACTGGTCCCAAATGGGACCAGTCACTCATGGGCCTAGGACCGGTGCCAGGCCCATGAGAAAAACCAAGACCCGGACCAGGCCTTAGGCCTGGTCGGGACTGGTCCCATGGGCCCAGGACCGGTCCTAGGACCAGTCCCATGGGCCTTAGATAATTTCATTTTCCCCCTTTAATTTTTTTTTTATATTTTGGGGGTAAAACAAAATTTTATAGGGGGTTTTTATATTTTTTAGGGGTAAAATTTATAAATTTTTTAGACCTGGAAGATTTTTTTTTTAATAAATTTTGTAAATTTTCATTTGAACCCTCGTAATTTATATCTATTTAAAATTAACAGAGGGCTTTATGTAATTTGGCAGGGGACCACATTGAAAATATACAAATTTTTTTGGGCCCGGGCTTAGAGGAGGGCCCAGTGGAGGGCCCGGGCCCTCCTCCTAAGGACCGTTCCTAGGATCGGTTTTTGGAGCTGGGCTTTTGGGCCCGGTCCCAAATGCCCAGCTCTAGGTTTAACATCATTAAACATGTTTCATTTGAATAAATATTTACACACATGTTACATACTCCTTAAATGTGGCGAAGAAAATGATAATAATAATTAATTGTCAAAACTAAAGTATAATTCAAATTTTTAAGTTATATCTCAATACTTTTAATATTTGAAAATATGTCTGATATAAAATTTAAAAAACAACTTTAATTGTTTTTTTAATTTTACACTACTTCTTGAAATTGTATTTAGAAACTGTTTTTGAAAATAACTTGACTTATTAATACCAAACACATTTTTATAAAGTTTGTTGTATCCCTTGTCTTCAAAAACAAACTAATTGTATTTGAATTCCATATTAAACCGGCCCTTATCATTTCAACAATAAATAATTTAGTCTTTTACTTGATAAATTCTCGACAACGCTACAGATCTTCAAAGTTCAAAGACAGTTCAAAGTAGTCTTTTTTTTTTTTTTTAACAAATAGTTTCAGAAAACGTTACAAAATCGAGCACATATTTTTCCTGATTAGAGCTGATCTTAATAATCCTTGAATTAAAAACCTCACTAAAGCGAGGGAGAACTGAGAAGCATAGTTATATCTGGCAACCCTATTCAGAATGACAATTGAGGAAAAAAGAATGGTCTTACGTACAACTACTGACTAGTTTCAAAACGGAAATTCATTTTATCCTGTGGTCCCAGTGAAGCCAATGTGTTACTTCACTTTGGTGCTACATTATCATAATTATTCATAAAATATCAATAATTTATGTGAAAACAACAAAATATAACAGCATTTATGTTTGATTAACCGTGTTAAGATTAAATTATAGAAGGACATCTATAGTTATTATCACTGTTTTTTAAATAAATATCACCCTTCAGTTGTATTTTTCAGCTTTGAATTTCACTTGTGGATTGCGAATGTCGTCCTGGCTTTGAATTAATCGGATCTCCAAACTACTTGTTTGGGGATCAAATCCCGTGCTCAAATAGTCATTCACTGTCCTTTGCAGAAGTGCCTGTAGGTATTGGAAAAGGTTTTACAATCAGTTAAAAGAGTAAAAGAGCCGAATATGCAAATGCAATCAGCCCTGAGACAGTATGATAACAGAGTCGGACTTATATATTATGCAATGATTCTATAAGCCCATTATGAATGAAATGCATGAATTCTCTACATTGTCTTCATTAAGAAAAAACAATAGATCCATCCCAAGCTAGAATTACTCTGCGTCCGAATTGTAGTTTGGACACGTCCGAATTGTAGTTTGGACACGTCCTCAGCGATGGACCAGGCCTAAGTCCCCTAGAAAGGGGCGCCGAATAGGGTGAGAGCCCCGTTGCGCCTGGACCCTGTTGCACCACGATGCACTGTCTGCAAGTAGGGTTGTTTGGGAATGCAGCACAAATCGGACGGTAAATTTAGTCCGAGGCTAAATACGAATAAAAGACCGATAGCAAATAAGTACCGCGAGGGAAAGATGAAAAGGACTTTGTCCCATATTCATCACCAAACAACCAAAAAATTATACTGTAAACATAACCACTATTTACAACTTTCCTCAACAACCTTCATATCCTTAAGTTGGCAGACATGACGTTATCTCAGCCCTGAAGCACTGTGGGGTTTGAAAATTATTCTTCCAGTGATTTTCACCAATTTAAAAGATGAGCAGTACTCATTCAAATATAGACAATGGGTTGACCTCTATATTTTCACTAATTTAAAAGATGAGCAGTACTCATTCTTGTCTCCTCAAACCTTCTCTGCTTGAAGTTGTCTTCTACCAGTACCATCGTTTCAATCAGAGCAGTACTCATTCTTGTCTCCTCAAACCTTCTCTGCTTGAAGTTGATCTTCTACCAGTACCATCGTTTCAATCATTCTCACCTTCCAATTTTTTCCAATGGCCAGTCCAGGGTGTAGACTTCCTTGAAAGGGATAGTGTAGCTTAAATATTCCAAAACACAGCTACACTTCAGGATTCATTAAAATTAACATGCAAATTTTTTCTTTCTTTGATACCCAAAATCCCTTCGACTTTCCCTACATGCTCATTGGATTCTAAACTGGGAACCACTTCAGATCCTACGGCTAAGTAACAAAGAAGCTTATGGAATATAATATTCCCAATACACCCCAAGGGGATTTCAAACCTTGACCTCTTGGTTCAGAAGTAAGCTTTCACCACCAAACCTCTAAACTTTGGGTTAATAGTAGCTTAGCGCTCTGCAGCATGCTTTTCATGATAGCCACTTAACTCAAACCCCTGAGGCTGCAAATAGAATATCAAGTATATTTCTAGCTACCATTGTATATACTCTTCTCATATAATTCCATAAATGAGTCTGATATTTCAGATAACGATGTCAAAGATCCATATAGTCCAAGTCTAAAAGATACTATTGCAGCATAAGCAAAAGTAATACCTGCAAAGTTGATACTGCAAGCTCTGCTGCCTTGTCGAGGTTATCAGGATATTTCTGGAGAGCACAAAGTGAATATATAATAAAAAAAATAGACATCATTGATTGGCTTGCCAGAGACTGAACTAAACTTCAAACATTAAAGAGGCATTACATTACTCCATCCAAGTAGGAGTGCAGTCACTAGATCTCCTGTCCCCTACAAGCATAAGCAAATATAAAGCAATGTAAGCATTATACAGAAGGCAAAGCAATGACAACAAAATTGAAAAATATCAAATAAAATGAAGAACAAGGGTTTATGGTCAATTATTACTGTACCTAAAGAAAAACCTCTATTTCCAATTACTGATACAAAACTTAAGTCATCTATAAAATCAAGAAAACAATCCTATCATTCTTCCTTTTCATTTTTACTGATTGATACAGAAAAGTGCATCCCATTTTCTCATACAATCAGTTTCACAGAGAATTTGACATTAATAAAGAAGTCTTGAACATGTTTAATACAACAACAAAGCACCTGAAGCTGTTTCTAAAGGACCAACAGCATTATCTGCAATCAATACATCTTATTTATTACAGGTTCAAAATCTCTTTTTAAGCAAGTTAACCCATTCAAATCAAATGCCTGCTTGGTTGCACAAATTTTTTTGGATAGCTCCCAGTAGTCTTCCAATTCAATTGACCTTTCCCATTATATATATGTTTACCATTGTATTTTTAACAAGTTTTTAAACCATATCCTTCATTTCTTGAGGACCTAGACATCCACTTGCCGCTTGTTAACCACATTGTTGAGGACAATTGTTGCACACATCTATGTAGTTGAGGGAAAGGAAAGATAACAGAAATTTGGATTAGTTGCATTAAGGTTGTACATAACTCCAGGTTAGACCAATCAGAGCTCGATAACAGCTATTGCATCTGATTAAGTTTACAAAATAACATACTAACACCAGTGACAAAGATTCAAAAGCATGTAATGCAACCCTACTCATTCATGATATCATTCAAGAATTCCAGGTGGATATTTTTCTACAGCAGCAAATCAATAAGCTGTATATACCTTCGAAAGTTATTCATAACAAAAATTTACATACTGTGAAATAAGCAGCAATTTTGGGTATCAGAATCTTGAATTGCTCAGAAGACTGGCCCTGTCAAAGATAAGTATGAGTATATAAGTTATGTGCATTTCCAAATGCCATGGGTTGAAATTTTACACACTTTCAGAAAAGCTTAAATTTTAGTGTATATCCATATAACATATGATCACACCAAATGTGGTAATAAGGACCTGTTCACAAAACTCATGGTATTATGAGGAACCCCACTGAACCCAAAAGTAAAATCAAAATTTTAAGCAGCAAAACATAAAGACAGCCTACCTTTTCCTTCTGATGGCTGCCAATGAGAAGAAGATTGCCATCTATATTAATGCTTGTAATCACAACCTGATAAATTTAAAAGACACTATGTTACAAGAAGGAAAAAAGTAAGAGACTTAAATTTACACCGACAGGCAGTTCACAGACAACTTTTTGGAAAAAGTAAAACACGAGTGTACATGAGCTGGAAAACAGATGACTGATTGAATTTTTGAGCAAGATGCTCTTTTTTCCCGGATAGGAAACAAACAAATGCTCGGTGTCAATCAAGTGTGTAAGACAACAAACAAATTTCTTATTGCCTGGAAAGAGAAGCAGAGGAAAAGAGACTTTAAAAAAGGGGAGCTCCTACCAAGGTTCCAACAAACAAGAACCCGGGTAATTACAGATCGGAGCTATCCAGTGAAACAATCCATTATATCCAACTCATATCATATTGTATAACTTTCATGAATTTTGGAAATTGAGGAAGTTGATTGTTCATGATTACATAAATAAATTGCCCACGAACATAAAAGCTGTAGCCAATGAGTCGTCAAACTTGAACCAATAGGATCAAGAATGAATTTTTAGCACAAGTAGACTGATCAACTGTCACACCATTTTTTCCCATTACATTTCCAACAAATTGTAATATCTTATCTGTAAACTTCAGCTACACTTTTCATTCATGCCTGAGATCATGATTGTTGATTGGTCAATCACTTTCATGAGGATTAGTCTGTACATATCATTGCTTGAGCGCAAAAACAGAGTTTCCTTCTTTCTAATAAGAGCAGATCCTACCACCAACCCTTTAGCAGCATTAGTTCGGTTCATCTATTAAGATTTTTGTGAACTCAGACTTACATCATATAGTTGAAATTTCCCTAGATGAATAATTTTCCCCTTCTATCAAGGTAAAAGAACCAAAAGATTAGTTTATTAATGAAAGACATTATTAACTTCATATTCCACCTCCCGAGGATAATAAAAACAAATTAAACAGGCAAAATAAAACAGGAACTAAAGAAGCTAAAAAATCAAGAGAGAGAAAAGGTTGTAGAATCAAAGTAAGTATTAGGGAAAAACTATTAAAAAAAAAAAAAAAACCTTTGGAGGTCCAGCAGCATGAAGAATCTTACAGGCTTCCCTGCCATCTGCTTCGGAAACAATTCTGTGGAAAGCAAATCTTCTCAGAATGTGAAAGAATGAAGTGAGCATCCAATATACAGTAAAATAGAATAAGCATAAGAAGAATTATACATGAAATTGTGGTAGTTACAGACTCAAGTAAAACTTATCAATTGACAGAAATCAGATTTCAATGAAGATTCAATATACCATAACTGATTCCACTATTCTTTATGAGAAATTGTAACTAGTAAAAGTCCTATTTTGATGGTACTAATAAACTCCAAAATGATATAGAATTGGAGGATAAGTAAAGTTGGAAAGTGCTTGAAATACATGAGTCACACATCCATATGCACACAAGCAACAAAAGGAAAGAAATCCTATGGTAGTGGGGTGGGGGAAGAAAAAGAGAGAAACAGAGGGACAGAAGAAATAACAGTGCAGCAACTAGCTTCACATTTAGCCAAAAATGTGTCATCATTATCGCTCATTTGTAAATCGAGGCACATTAGTAACCAAGTAGAGAAAGATCCACTCTTGATATCAAGTCAAATATTTAAGTTAAGTGAATTATATAAACCAACATGAACAGAGAAGGTATCCTCTTGGGTTTATCACTTTATTCTTCTTAATCATTTTTTTTTTTTTTTTTTTTTGGGGCAAAAGCTCCGTCAGGGCTAAGGTAGCAACTCTGATAGCTTCTCAGGTGTCAGTATGTGAATTTCAATGTTCTAATTTGTGTCCAGTATTTTGTTATAGACAAATTCCTTCTATATTTTGTAGTCTCCATTTCATAAATAATTCAAAGATGATGCTGAATTAAATATAGCCAGAATAATCCAACATTGGAACAAAAAATGAACATGGTAAGCTTCACAAATATCACTCACAAGTACCAGCAAGTACCTCAACCCAGTCAACTGTTCTGCTTCAAACTGGTTAGGAGTCAACATTGAAGCCACTGGAACAACCTAACCACATGGAATGCCACCACAATGTGATAATACTATCAGTATTTTTAACCAAATCTAATCACTGCACAAGGCATGTAGAATTTGGAAAACATTCAAGACCATGCAACAATTATTGCTTAAACAAGCTCTCCAATCTAAATGATCGCACTCAAATACAAAAAGTTCTGCATATTTATTATCATAAACTCGAGCATTAATGAGAATCAAACAACTATTACAACTAAGTAATTCACAGAAGAAAAATAATGAAATGCACATAAACACAATGTCTGCAATAATTGGATTGCTTACCTTCTCACGGTATACTAATACCAGCTCAGGAGGTACATAAAGCTTCCCTTCATCACCCATCACTGGATCACAAACTAGACAAGAAATACAATATTTTAGCAAACATGCATTTATTTAATTTCTCTTTGGATAAACAAGGTACATCGGCAAAATTATACAAAACTGCAATATGTGTATTCCACTGCACCTAGCTAGAACATGACATAAGAGGCGAGCAGCAAGTCTATTATGACCTAGAGACAACTAGATAGACAAATCCTGTGAACAAAGAATGAAGCATGAACGCTAAGAGGCAGCCTTAGGAGCTTAGCTACACCAACTTGAAATTGTGACAGTAAACTAGTGAACTGATTTTTTTTAAAATCTGATACAAATACAACAGCAAACGAAAATATCACAACACTCGTAGTTAAAATTAGAAAAGGGTGTCAATTTCATTTATTTCCAGAAGAATGGGAATGGCCTCTCACTCTATCTATTGCCAAAATAAAAGATATAGTTTCATCATATTTCCAGTACCCATGAGAGATTCAAGTTGCACATAATTTTAATAACTTTGCAAAGGAAATATGCTCACTTTGATCTATACAACTAGTAAGTGAATTGAGAAAAAACCAAAACACAAATTGGACAATAACAAACCTTAAATTCAGTAACCACAGACTCACAGACAGAGAAAAAAAAAAAAAAAAGGTAAGGTGTAATATCATCAAAGAGATCTAGACATTTAAATAATGTTTGAAAAGAAGTGTAATAAATTCATGACATTCAAAACCTACCATAAGTAACTTTTGGATTTACAGAACGAAGCTTCTCAACAACTTTCAATACAGTGTTTAAAAAGGATACCGAACCAATATAACCTGCAAGTAAACCAGTTGAAAAGAAACATAAGATTTCCAATATGGTATATAAACATTCCCGAAACACAAGTAGCCATAATAGCACTAAAAGGTAATTCCGCTAGGTCAAAAGATCAACTTATGTATGAAATTAGGCAACTAAATTTGACATACCTGTTAATAAATGAGTGTAGTATAATAAATCATTTGCCTCGAGGCCTTCTATTAATTCCCATAGTTGCTGTCCATTTAAAACTTGGCCTTTGAAGGTTGGATATCCTGGATAACATTGATTAAACCATAACTTAGACTAAAGTAGGCAATGGCTTTTTCCCTAAACTTATATAGTTTGACAGATGACATCGCACCATATGTCAAGCCTCATAGTTCTGAGATTTTTGAGTAGAAGTGTAAGCAGCTTGCCTGTGTGGTTTGAAAATTGTACAGAATTGATAGGATCCACATCGTAGCCTAATAGTTGGAGAGGAAATACAGCTGATTTATTTCCAACATATCCCTGGGGAACAAAAAAGAATAGCAGCAACGTTAAGATGGTAATAAGCAACACAGATGAAACCAAGAACTCTGCCAAGTGTTAGCAGCATACAGTAGAATGATAGAGATAGACACCTATCAACAATTTTCACTCTATATACACGCAGACATGTTTATTACTTCAACATGTAAGCAAAACAGGGGACAGCTTTTGTCACCCAAAATGGCAGATTTAAAGAAACATATAACCACGACAAAGAGAAGATACAATTATTAACACTCATTTAGCTATCAATTATGTATTACTCCTAATGGCATAACTCCAACTCCTCCAAACATGAAATACAGCTAGCATACTCAGCTCCTTTCCCGTCATAGAGAAAAAAAAAAAAGCCGATGGCTTACCTTACCTAAAATTAAGTACCGGGAAAAAAATTTACAATCAAAACAAGGAGGCAACATTTTTTCATATTCCCTCATACTCTCACTTTTTTATAACCCTCTGTCATGACTGATGGCAAATGTAGTAATCTGAGTTGTACATAGCACAAAGCATCAAAGGACATATCTAGCAGTTTCATAATAGAAATCAACTTTTAACTTATTAAAAGATCCAAGAATAGGTAGCTCTTATCTTCTTTAAACCACCTCCTTTCATAATAGAAATTAATTATTAATTATTTTTGCTTCACATTATCACCCAAGGACCAGAAACATGAGTCACAGCTTTTCTCAATCTGATATGTATACATCTTGCAGAGTACACGATAATACAGTAATTTCACACGGCATGCAATGAACTCCAGCACAATTATTATTATAATCAAGTTCTTTCACGCAATTAAAAAAATTAAAAAAAAAAAGAAAAAAAGAAAGAAACAGAAGACAAAATGAGCTACCTGAACAGTGTGCGACTGAATGCTCAAAACTCGACCAGTCTCAGAAGGCAAAGCCAGTGAGAGAATCGGAGGCGCCATTCCTAACTTTCTCAAGCTTCGCCTCCTTCAAATCCAATCAGACTTCATCAAATTAAAGCAAAAAAAAATCGACAATAATGAAGAAAGATTCTCGGGAAAATATTTAAAATTTACCAGAAAGCGTGATTTTCTGGGAAAATGCCCAAACGAGGACGGCTACTGATTAAAAACTGTTGCGTAGACAGCATTTCAACGCTTTGTGTTTGGTGAATGGTATTTATAGTTGCACATTAGCGTGACGGTGAGTTTTCATGGAATGACCATAATGCCGCAACAGGATTTGCCGTCATTTGCGGAGGCAGTGAGGGTAATTTGGGGTTTTGATTTACGTGGATGTCGATTCTGAGTTGGAGTCTTGACCAGTTATAATTCTGTGCGATTTCACGTTGTTTGCAACTGTGATATGAAAATTATGAATTGGCCATTACATAAACTTAAAATTCAAGTAAGGACTAAGGCCACATGTAAATTAAAAAAATTAGAAATATTAATAATAATAAATTTTTAAAATATTCCACATAATAATAGAATAGATACAACCTGTTACTCGACAACTCTTTGGCAGTGATAAAAAGAATATTTGGAATTTCATATTGATTTGTTAGTTAATGTGGCTTTATAAATAGTTAAAAAAAAAAAAAAAAAAAACCTTCTCCAACGCAAGAATTAATTTCGTTTGTCAGTGGAAAATTTTGAAGTATCAACCATCCAAAAAAAATCTAATAATTATTATGAATTTTAATACTTTAATCGATTTTTTATTTATTTTGGAAGAGATTTTAATAATTTCATATCAGTATTTAATAAACGAAATTAATCCTAATATAAAAGTTATTTTCAATTATTCTACAAGTTACTTGTTTTTCATTGCAATTACATCATCGAATCTGAGAATTTTTTTTCAAGTTTTTATTAAACTTTATATTATCTTAAGTACATCTAAATAATTATATAGACATTACAACATGACATATTTATAACAGGGAGAACGACATTTTCTAACCGAAGGTTTTACAAAACAACACTTTCCCACCTATCAAATTTCAAAACGACACTTTTCCCACCAGTAGTTTCGTAAATTGCACATTCTCACCCAATTTTAACTTAAACATGGCCAGTAAAAGTGAAGCATGTGTCGTTACTGTGCACCCCTTTGCTAAATACAAACGTCATCTATTGAACAATAACACCAAGGTATCATCCACCAGCGTTGAAAATACGACACAGCCAAGTGGCAGAGCGCCAGAGCCAATAGGTAGTAGCCTGAGGCTCGAGGATCGATAAACCTTGCAAGTTAGTGTCATTAACACTGTCATTTTGAAGTTTTGTCTAACCCAAACCTTGGTTATAATAACTAAAGAGCATGATCATGGAAGCAAAATTACAAATCCAACGCACCAAAGCAATAGTTTAAGCTAGCCTTAGAAGTGGCCATCAAAGATAGAAAATATAACAGGCTCTCTAGAGCCATCGTTCAACTTTGCAATAAAAGTAAAGTGCAGAGAGACCAGGTCCTCAAGTAAGGCAGTAGCGCTAGAACATGTGTAACCTTGTAAGACAAAGAATTTGAGCAGCAGTGTTTGTTTACAGAGACAACTCTGTGACTTTGAAAACCAGGGGATTTTGTTGAGCCCTCATATGTTTTGATGTGTCAAAACTAATTGAAGAGTTGATTAGTTTTTAACAAACATGCAATAGTATGACAAGTGTAAGAACCTAGAATTGGAGTGGCAAGAAGAGGCAGTAAGACCGAAGTATGCGAAGGGAAAATATGGAGAGGCAAAAGAAGCAACTTAGTTGCCGAGTATGTCGAAAGAAAAGAAAAAGAACAAGACAATGGGAAGAAGAATTCTGTATTGTAAATGTAAGGAAAGCAAATTAGAAATAAATACAAATCATTGTATAGAAGGCAACAGTATAATTCTAGCACATCAAACTATATCAAATCCATCAAATCCTCTAAATATGGCGTGCATTCATATTCCAAATGTCAACAACAAGAAGTCATAACCAAAATCAAAAAGCAGTTTTCCCAGTTGGTACGACTGTGCAGGACAAAGGAACGACCATTCCTAGCTTCATAAAATTGCCCAAAAGCACGTTCTTCTTAGCACAACCACGTTTCATATGATCATGCATGTTTTTGTCCAAAATCATGTCAATTCACTCACAACGACACGACCAAGCTGCACGCCCGTTCCATTCAAGTCAAAAGTCAAAATATTCAAATTCAAATGATTTCGGGCCTTTGATAAATCTCGAAGGACAAGCCATGAAGATCAAGTTGAAATTTAAGTATTTCAAGCGAAACAAGCATGTCATACAATCATTCCCACTCAAAGATCATTCTTGGCAATACATCATCGTTCTAGGAAGTCGTGCATACTTCTGAAATTTTTGTGGATTTTTAAGGAGCTAATGGAACGACTGTTTGTGATGGTAGCACACACGTTCGTGATGGTGGAACGATTATTCCAGAAACCCTAAAATTGTACGAAAGTAACCGTTATGAAAGGAACGATCGTTCGCGATGGTGGAACAACCGTTCTCCTGGGTTCTGCATATTTTCAGAGTTGCATTAAATGTAGCAATGACTCGTTACTTCAAAGGGAAGAGACAAGCAATAAATAGAGCATTTTATTGCAAGGAAAGATAGAGATAATATCAGAGAAACAAAAGTCTTATTGAAAACATTCTCACATAATCCCTTAAGCTAAAAATCCAAATCAATTATCACTCTCTTGTACACATATTGAGAACATTTGAGAGTATTGTTCTTCTTGTGTGTTTAAGCCTCGTTTAAGAGGCAATCCTTCACAAACTTTTATTCAAATATATTGTGGGTGAAATCCTATAAATCTAGACGCAAAATCCTGTCAAACTAGTGTATTAGGTGAAATCTAATTCTAGTGAAACTTCAAGAAGGTTGCCTTTAGAGATGGGAATTTTGGCTCGAACCCAAGACCGGTCCTATAAGGCCCAAGCCAAAACCCAGACTGGCCCAATGAGGAGGGACCGATCCTAGGCCCAGGCCCAAACCCCCCTCCCCAATTTCATTTAAACCATTGGCAAATATTCATAACCCCCTATTTTATATGAAATTGACAATAAATATAGGGATTTAAATAAAATTTTATAGAAAAAAATTGGACCGTTGCCTCAACGGTCAATTAACATTTTTTTCTATAAAATTTAATTTTATGATTAAAACTGTTTTTTGTCCACAATATAGCCCAATTAGCAAAGATACAAGTAGAAAGGGCATACAAAAACCTTATACTAAAATAAGATATCAACTTAAAAAAGAATTTCAAAATTTTTGGAATATATCTATTACACTTACTTCAAACACATGGGTTACTAGATCAAAAACAAATTTTTTTAGTGTCACAATGCATTACCTATATCATAGTTGGCATTTACAACAAAAAATGATAGATTCTAAATCATTATATGCTAAACATAGTGTTAAGACTATTTATTTTACAATTATTGAAGTTTTACAAGATTATTTATTAACTAAGAGAGTTGTGACTCTAACGCTTGATAATGCAGCTGTTAACACTGCGACAATTTCTTTATTTGAAAAGAGATTGGATCCGCTTAGTGAAAGACAAATTTTTTTCACCAGAGATATGCTTGACACATCATCAATTTGATTGTTAAAGCGAGTTTAGAAGTTATACGTGAGAGGATTGAAAGGGTACACACGACTATCTGAATTTATCACTGGTAGCAATACAAGATGGAATGAGTGCTTAAAAAATTGTCCTCAAGAGGATCCACCAGTTCGACTAAAGAAGTTATGTTGCGACATGTCTGTCCATCGGAACTCCATGTACTTGATGTTGCAAAGAGTTATGCCAACCCTAACACAAATTATAGAGTTCGTCAATCAGAAGAACTATCCGGATGAAGTCATCAATGATGATGATTGGACGGTTTGCAGTATTTTTCATTCATTTCTTAAAGTTTTTTACGATTCCACTAATATATTAAGTGGTGTTTATTATCCTACTATTAATTTAACATTAGATATTTTACTTCAAATTTCTAAAACTTTTGTTAAACATAGATATAATTCAGGCTTAATGGATATTGTTTCAGACATGGAAACAAAATACCGAAAATATTGGTTAGATATTCCGTTTTTATATGGATTAGGTCTTATTGTAGATCCTAGGTTTAAATTAAACATATTTAATTGTATGGTCACTAAGATAGGCCAACATTTAGGACATGACTATAGTTTTTATATTATAGAATTTAACAAAAAAATGGAAAACATTTTTTCTTTATATCAGAATAGGTACAGTGGAATGACTAGCAGAGATGACCAGCAGGAACCTAATGAAGACATTTATCAAGAGGGATCGAACATGTAGACGTATATGGAACTTAGTAGTGGTGGTGGTGAAAGTAGTAGCTCCAGCTCATATAGACATAGAACAAATGAGTTGCAACGGTATCTACAATGGACATGTCCTAAATGACCAAGAATGAGAAACACGTGATGGATTTACTTCAATGGTGGAACCAAAATGCAAGACAATTCCCCATTGTAGCCCAAATGGCATGTGACATTTTATCTGTGCCAGTTTTGATAATTGCATCCGAATCAATATTCTCAATTAGTGGTTGCATTGTTGAAGACAGAAGATACTTTTTAACCAATGAGATGGTTGAAGTCATAACATGTTTACGGGATTAGACTCATGCAGACAGAAGACTATAGCAATACCTTGAAGATCCCGAACTACTCGACCTCTTCAAAAACACAGATTTGGACGATGTAAATTAATAATTTAATAAAAATAAATTTATTTAAGTTTAAATTAAATTTGCACATTTTAGAGTGTGAATATTCTATTTATGTTAAAATTAAATTATCTCTTTAAATTAAAACCATATAAATTTATAACCAATTAAACATCTATTTATCTTTATTTAATTGTTTAAGTTCAAATTAAATTTTCAAAGCTAAAATTAAATTATCTCTTTAAATCAAAACCATTATAACCATTAATTTATATTTATTTACTAATTAATTACAAAATTTATGAATCACCCTTGAAAAATTACATAAACCCCCTTACATAATTTTCAATTTAACCCAAATATATAAAAAAATTAAGCAGGTAAAAGAAATTTTCCAAGCCCATGGCCAATCCTAAGACCGGTCTGGGCCCTAAGAATTTTCATTGTCCTAGTACCGTTTTTTCCAATTGGGCTCAGGCCTTACCCACCTCTAATTGTCTTGAAGAAATGGATGTATGAGACTTGTGAATATATCTCCGAATCACTATAAATCTCTAAGCAATTCTTCTCTCTCAACTCATTTATTATTCCTTGCATATTATTACTCTCTCTCATTTATTGCTAAACATTGATTATCGTTATTGATCATTAACATTGTCATTCATTGCTTGTAGAGTTTATTTATTGGTCATTGATTAGTTAAACTCACGGTTAGTTACTGGTGTTGTTGAAAGTTTTTATTGCGCAATTATGTTTATAGATTCCTATTTACCCCCTCTAGGAGTATTTGTCATATAGGGTTTCACAGTCTCTATAGTGCCTGAATTTCCCCAATGGCAAAAATATAATTTCTTTATAACATATTACTTGCACTCCAAGTAAATAATTCAAGAGATATTTTCTAATATTGAAAGTATAATTATTATTAAATGGGGAATCTAAGGGAATAAGGAAGTTTGTTCAAATTAGGAAGTGAATATAGACAAGATAAGATCTAAGAAGGAAATAGATCTTACATTCTCCTAAAACTCTCACAATCTCTATTTGGGTGCGATTGGTTCAGTATTTATACCCATATTCTCAATCCTATTCTCCAAATATTGTTTGACACATTATTCCAGAAATATTAGTGAATTTTTTATATTCTTTTAGACCCCTTAAGTTTATTAATTTCACTAAATACCCCCCAGAAAAAAGTTTAAAAATTAGCAAAAACATTCCCACCCACCCATACTTGCCAGATTCCGGCAACCACCGTCGGTGGTAGCCGGAATCTGTCACAACGGTTTAAACCAAGCCCAGAACTGATCGGTTATTCACCGATCTGGCATTCAACGACGACCAAAGACGGCCAAAACTTGGCCATCATTGACCGAAAATGACGGCCATATCTTTGGCCATCACTGACGGCCAAAGATGGACCTTTGCGACCCTCGACGACCACATTTGGGCGTAGATTTGACATTTTCCGGCCAAATCCGTGGTGGATCTGGCCGAAAAATGCCATAGCGACGCGTTACGACACAGATCCGACCGGTCTGTGTCGTAACAAAATTTTCTGGCCAAATTCCAGCGATGGTGGCCGGAATCTAGCACTACGGGTAGTGGGGGTATTTTTGTCATTTTACATATTGGGGTGTTTAATTAAATTAGTAAACCTTGGGGTTTTTTTTATAAATTTTTAAATTTTACTTCGTAATATTCTCCTATCCAACTACCCAAAATTATTTCAAAAATTTTATCCAAAATAATAAACCAAACGCACCCTACCTATTCATAATCCTACTAAAATAAGGAAGGTACTTTCTTGAAACATTATCTACTTCAATAAGTAAAGGGAGGCTAATAGTATTAAACGATACATAACTATTCATACAGAAAAGCCTCATACTAGACCATTCCAAGTGAAACTTGACTAGAGACTAAATTAGCTTCCCATTCCTTTTCTAACCCTGCAGGCTTGCAAGAACTCTGTTGTTTTCTACTGGGACAAGGAAGGGCGATCCAGCCAAGGACGATCTCAAAGACACTAATTCGAGGGCAAAACGTGGAAGATCGATATGATCTAAGGGCAAGGTTGTAACTTCCAATTTGGTGCAAAATTTGGCATCAACATATATAAAGTTAGGTCTCAACTTTAAATCTAGTTGTTAAATGTTAATTATATGGATTATAGAAAAAATAACATAACATATTACATTATCCAATATATTAACGTGGTTTCTAAAAATAATTTGTTAATTTACATCAACCAACTCATGTAATTGTCTTTGAAATTTGTTATTATCACATTAGCTCTATGTTTATGTGCAAAATAATGTATTAGCTCAAAAATACTTTTATGGTTGGTAATTTAATTAATTGTTAAGAACTTTAGTAACACTACATTCATTATTTATTACTAATATATTCATTAAGATTGGGAATACATAAATTTCTTAGTTGGGTTTTGTGGAATTTTTTCATAAATTAATAAACTAATTTTTATCTCATATTCTAAATTAGGAATACAATCTTATATGCTAAAATTACTGTGTATAAATGATGAACAAGAACCATACATTTAATTCTTATTTATTACTTACTTTTATTATCATTTTCCACGTATTAATTGTGTGTTTGAGATTATTGAGCTAAAGAAATAATTAATTATATTTTAAGTTACAACAATAAAATTATTTGATAAACAACTTTTAAAACTGATTAAGTTTAAAGCTGATTATAAAATAATCAGATTTATAAAAGGATTTTAAAAGGTAGTTTTTCAAAATCTGATTATTTCAAAGTTGATTTTGTATGTTTAAATGACATATATACTCTTATATTATAGTTTTATTTATAAAGAATTTAAATAAAAATTTAATCTCTTATGATATAAATAAAATTGAAGCGACAAAAGAGTTGGTTGGCGGTGGCTGCTGTAATGGACGACGGCGGGCATATTCCAGTGAATTCTGATGACGCATGTCGATTTGTTAGAATCCAGTGATTCCGCCACATTCGAATAGATCGGCTCTTATTGGTCCCAATAGGACTGGTTGTGACATTAATGCTTCACCGTTGACGGATGTTAACCACCAGTCAATGGTGGCTGATCGGCTTTGACCAACGATTGATCACCGTCAACTAGATCCCAATTTTTTTTATTTGTTTTTAATTATTAATTAATTAATAACTTATTTAACATAAACTTTAATTATATTTTTAATTTTTTATTATATACTTAACAAAATACAAATTAGAATTATAAAAATATTTTAAGAAATAAAATGTCCATTTTGGTTATTATACGTACACAATAATTTTAAAATCTAATTTACCAAACACACAATCATAGATTTTAAAAATCAGGGCAATTATGAAAATAACTTTTATTAAACACATTCCAAAATTATGTTCAAGATTATTTTCAACAATAATATTTTGCTTACAATTAAGTTATGCAAATAAGTCATACAACCAAATAAAATTTGTATAAAATTCATATAAAATAACTACTTTATCCTTTATTTTTTATCTGGTTGTATAACTCAGTTGTAAGCAAACTAGTCCTAAACTAAGTTATTAATTATTCATTAACCTATGAGAAATTTACCAAGAAACAAATATCTAAAATATCATTAAATCAATTTATTTATTTTTTAAAATTTTAATAATAATAATTTGACAACAGTGAACTAGTAAAAAAGTCTTCAACACCGTCTTCTACTTGAAACAATTCAGACAAACCCACCACCAAAATCGCTTCACTTTTTCACTCTCTTCACTTTTCTTCAATCCTCTCTCTTCTGCAACTAAAACCCATCCCATAACCCCAAAAATGAAGCGAAAGAAATGGTCGGAGCTAGAAGAACAGACCCTTTTGTCAAAGTACTCCGATCTCCTCAACACCGGTACACTTTCCAAACTCAAGACCCGAGAGAAGAAGTTTCGCCCCATTGCGGACCACGTTAATTCTACTCACCATATTCAAGACCCAATCACCTTCCCCTTCAAGTGGTCCTGGCGAGACGTCTCCATCAAAGTCCAGAATATGCGGCATCAGTACCTGGGTGTCAAACAAAAGATCAGAATTTCTGATGATGAGTTTAATTGGAAAGATGGTGAGAATCACTGGGAGAATTTCATGAAGTATAAGGAGGTTTTTGGTGATGTGGAGCTTGAAGTTAAGGGGAAGAGGGTGAGTGAATCTAATGGTGGTGATTTGTTTGAGGATTGTTGTGATTTGGGGTTTGTTGAGATTGATAGTGAGGATTTGGAGGAGGAGGATGAAGATGAAGAAAGTGGTGCGGGTGAGGAGAGAATTGAGAGTGAGAGTGAATATGGGATGGAAAGAGAAATTTGTGAAGTGGGTATGGTCAAGAACAGGAAAAGGAAGAAGGGTTTTGGAGGAAGTAAGGGTTTCGGTTTGCTTGGGGCACAAGGTTTGGACTTGAGGGATGTTGTGGTGAGAAGGGAAGAGAAGAGAAGAGAAAGAGAGTTTGTGAGAGACAAGGGTGTGATAGAGAGGGAGGAAAAGAGAAGAGAAATGGAGTGGAAGAAGGACACGTGGCAGAATGAGAGAGAAGAGGAAGTGGAAAGTAGAGAAACAGAGTTGGAGGAGAGGGAGTTGAAGTGGGCAAGGAGGGAATATGAGAGAAGAGTGAGGATAGAGATGGAATTGGATGAAGAGAGGAGGAGGAGAATGAGAATGGAGGAGAAGAGGGAGGAGGAGGAGATGGAATGGAGGGAGAGAATGTTGAGTTTGCAGATTGAACATGAAAAGTCCATGATGCAAATGCACGCCGACGCCTGCCAGAATCAGTTGCAGATTTTGGGGATAATGGCTAGGCTAGTTTGTCAGTTTTACGGGTCAGCAAATGATGGATTGGGTGGTGGGTTGGGGGCATTGCCGCCTCAGGTTTTGCAGAATTTGCAGCACCCTGGAGGATTGGGCGATAATGGAAAGCCGGATGCCAATTCCCCTTCTGAATTCATGTAGAGCGTAATTCCATTCCAACTCCTTCACATTTATAATTACTGATAAAGCTCATTGAATTTGTGAGATTAGAATTTTTTTTTTTTTTTTTAATGTTATTAGATGCTCTTGTTGTATGATAGCTCAAATAATGTATTCTTGTCAATAACTGTTGATTCGGTCACAAATGTGTTTCCTTTGCTTCCTAGCAAAGAGAAGCTACAAATCTGAGTTTAGAATAAATTAATTCCTTGTACAGCTTACAGTCATGCAATTCTGTTTGTTTTAATTGAGAATGATATTTCTTTACGTTTTCCATTTTGCCATCCTGGATCATTTGCTATAATATGAATGTTGCATAATAAATGAAAATGATAAATACATTAATTCCCACAAGAAGGGAAAGACTGTTGTGATTTTGTTTCTAAATAAGGTGTTGCATCTTTGGGAGTTTAAATTTTTTGTGTAGCTGCCTTTGAGGCATTCTGTCTTACTGATGAAGTAATCTGATTTGCTCATAATGTTTCATTGTCTCCTGCTGGAACATTTACAAGCAAAATTCTTCATGGCACTTGGAGTTGCTCAACTCAGAGTTTTCTAACGACAATGTAAATTATTCAGTAGTAAAAGATAAGAAATAAGGTGAGAGTAAACACATAAATAGTAGCAAAAGAAAAGATGAAACTCCATACCAAGGTCTTCTGAATGTATAAAAGTTTTCCCAAATCGCTGAAACCTCTTGAATTAAGGTGTGGGTTGAAAATACAGTTTTGCCTTCTGAAGTTCTATGGCAATGCAGCAAAACCTTTAACATCTTCAGGTTTCCTGCACCTGATTTTGGGTCCTGAGTTGCTTTTGTTATATGTTATCATAAAACAGTGGGAGAAAGTCAATGTTCTTATTTGTGTCCTATGAAAGTGTTGGCTTACAAGTAATTTTCTTGCACACTTTAGCATAACTTGTAGCTTGAAGGATGTTAATAATTGTGTACTGTTACACTTGTAGGTACTGTCACAGATTTGCTGCTTACCTCTATACGAATAACGAATTTGAGTTTAGAGTTTAATAGTTCACTCTACAGTTTACAATCATTCACCTTTAGTTTGTTTTCATTGGGAATGCTATTTCTTTATGTTTTCCATTTTAGCTTCCTGAATCCTTAAGGTGAAGAGAAATACCATTAATGATTCTGTGACTTGGTATGTGATTCCATCTCCGGTGTTAAATTATACTTGTTGCTGTCTTTGAGGAATCTCCTAAAAATGTTGTCCTTGAGGAATCTTCTTATAATGTTGTCTTATACTCTGATTAGCTCTTAGTGTTTCATTGTCTATTGCTGAAACACTTGCAAGCAGAATTCTTCGTGGCACTGAATATGGAGCTGTTGACCCTGAGTTTTCAGAAATTGGACAAGTATTCAATGCGAGAGGGAAAAAAAAAAAAAAAAAGGGAGAGGAACAACAGGTACAGTATCTAAAACTGGATGAAGTTGTGTACAATTGTCTTTTGGATGTTTGCGTCCTAAAGTTGTGTATTATTCGGTAATAAAAGATTTGGGAAGTGATTCAACTGTCAGAAAGGTATGAGTATTATAATGGCCTTTCACTGTTTGAAAGCAGGAGTTGATGTTGGCCAAATATGGTCTGGATGGCGATGAGATTCTTGTCTTGTGAACACAATCGGCAGGGACGGCCATATGTCACCTATCGATATGGTCAATGGACATGCAGTAGTAACTCATGATCCATTTCACTACTTGTACTTGTCAGTATTAAGCTAGATGTGCAAGTCTTTAATCGACAACTTATGGATAGTTATTTCTGTTGAATGAGCTGCACAAATTCAAAGAACTGAAATGGTCAATTACATCAGGTGTGGAGTCTGGAATGAGGTTGGGTTCTTTATAACGCAAATTGAATTTGACCCAACAGAAAACCATTCCCAGTTGTTTTTAACATTTTTGACATCTTTTTCGGGCCTCAAAAGCCAAGTTGACTATAATTTATTACTGAAGTAAAATCTGGCATTTTCTCAGAAAGTTATATCATAGGTATTGCTTCTACTGCATCGATTCTGTCCAGAAATTTAATTACTCAAGTCCCCGAAGCATTAGATTGTTTTCCTAATTGAATAATAATCTTGTATTAAAATTTTAAACCAACACATAAACGTATAAACAATGAAAAACAAATAAAGGGGTAACAAAGTCATTACCGAGCACAAAATTTGAAATTCAAAACATCCTCGCTCGCACGTGCTGAAAGTTTTAAAATTTTTAAATACCGCTCACTTCTCCTCAATCTTCATCACACGCAAATTCTCTTCTTTATTTTGTTCTCCCTTCTATCTCTTTCATTTGTCCCCTTCAAGGTAATTTCTGTTGCAAGAATAATGTTTGGAATCCTAATTTGATTTTTAAAAATAAATAAATAAATAAATCTTTTCAAAAGAAATCAACAAGCAAAAAAATGGCGGAGTCACATGGAAGACTAGTGACGGTAGTTGATTTTGCGACCCTCTACACTCAGAGTCAGAGAAGGTCTGGAACTCTCGGAATCCTAAGAGATGAACCAGAACAGAGTTCAAATCTTTTGGAATCTTCAGTCACTCGAGAGGCTAATACGGCGGCGGCGCGTGGACAATCGATAGGTGGAGGAAGAGGTGGTGGGTTGGGGACCCCGAGAAGCGAGTTCGGCCGTGGAAGAAGAAATTTGTACGGATGTACGTCGGCGACAGGTGGACCAATGGGAAGAGAGAATACGCCGATAGGAAGTGCTCGGAGAGGATCTTCTGTGTTTACCTGCTTGGTACCCGAGGAGGCCTCTAAGGGACGTTACTGCTGTTGTGAGGGTAACTTTCTTGTTATCTTTCTTCTCGTTTAATTTCATTTCCTAGAGTCTTAGTTGGTATGTTTGTTAATCTTGGTGGTTATGTTGCTGTGATTTGAACTGAATCTTGACTTTTAGTGTTCAAGTTTTTTGACATTTGATAACTTTTCTTATGACGTATTTTGGTAATATTCCATAAATTACGGTTTTTCTTTTTCCATTCGCTTTTGTTTGCATCTGATTCGATTTGTGTGTTTTGGGTATTAATGGGATACGTTAATCTTTTCGTTTTCATTCAATAATTATTTGGGTTTATGATGCTGGTAAATCTAGGGGAAGATTTTTATCGCTTATCTACCCTTGATTTGTCGCAGAGTTGTTGATTAAATAATGAGTGATGCTATGGGTACTAACGGATGGGTACTAATCTGTGTACTAACTAAAGCATAGTATCCGTACTATGCGTATAGTACCCGTACTATGCTTTAGTTAGTACACAGATTAGTATCTATTCGTTAGTACCCAAAGTATTATTCTTAAATAATTGCTATTTAGACAGTTTTGTATTATTTTCAACATGTGTTTTCTTTGTGTTAAAGATATTTATCTTTTTAATCACGTGTTATACTTGTTTGAAAGAGATTCATTCTCTAAATCATGTGTTTTTGGTAGTGAATTAAATGACATGTTGAGTTCTTGGCTTCGTTTGGTTCAAAATTTGGGGGTTTTGGGAATTTTTTTTTGAAAAAAGTTAAAAAAAAGTTGAATTTAGCAGGTATGACGATGTAGAATTTATAAATTAATAAAATACCCTTTACGTTTATTTTTTTATAAAATACCCCCTATAATAAAACATTAAAAGTTAACAAAAATACCCCTAACCCACCCTCAAACACCCCCAGCCGGCGACCACCACCAGAGGTGGCCGGAGTCGCAGTATGGGCGCATGACCGGTTGGATCTTGCCGGTCATGCGTCGCTATGGCCTTTTCCGGCCAGATCCACCGTGGATCTGGTTGGAAAAGGCCAGATCTGGCCGTCTCCTACCAGATCTGGCCGTATTTGCTCTCAACGACGACCAACAAACGGTCGTCGTTGATGGTCAACGACGACCGTTTGTTGGCCGTCGTGACCGAGTGTTACGGCCAAAGATCTGGCCGTCAACGGCCAGATCTTTGGCCTTAGATCTGGTCGGAAAAGGCTAGATCGGCGCACTACCGGCCAGATTCAACCGGTAGTGCGCCATCCTACCAGATTCCGGCCATTTTCTGGTAGTGGTGGCCAGAATCTGGTAAATGTGGATTGTTGGGGTGTTTTTGTAATTTTAAAAAAAATATTTAGGGGTATTTAATTAAATTAACAAATTTAGAGGGTTTAAAAAAAATTAAATAATATTGAAAATAGTATTCCCAAAAATGAGAGATTTTGGATATTTTACTGTTTAACTTTTTTGGGAATATCAAGAGTAGTATTCCCAATCTTGAACCAAACGGAGCCCTTGTGTCATAAATTCCGTAGATATTAAAATTCATTAGGCACAACTAGACAAAGAGGGCCCGTGCTCGCGGGTAAACAGTACCCGCATCTAACGAGCAGGTATGGGTATCTCTAAATATTACCCGTTTCAAAATTACCGGTACCCAACTCGTTCGTGAAAATTACGGGTGGGTCGAGTAATACCCACGGGGACTCGTACTTGAACTTAAACCCAAAACCATTTCTCACACCCGCAGCCAGCGGCGCCCAGCACCACCAGCCCTCAATCTCTTTAAGACTCTCACACAGCTCTCCATCTCTCTCTCCTGCAGCTCTCCATCTCTCTCCTGCAGCTCTCCAACTCTCTCAAGCTCAACTCTCAATCTCTCTCTCGCAGCTCTCCATCTCCCTCATGCTCAGCTCTTAATCTCTCTCATGTAGCTCTTCATCTCTCTCACGCTCAACTCGTCTGCTCTCTCGCGGTCACGGTGTAACTTTCAATCTCTCTCTCTCTTTCTTCAGCTCTCAGTTTAACTTGAATGTTTATCATTTATTAAAAAATAAATAAATGATAAATATTCAAGAGGCTTCATCAACTCTTGGCACGAGGTCATAAATTTTAGTAATAATTATTTCTTGGAGAGGGGTTAATAATATTACTATTTTAATGCAAGGCTTTCGTGGTCATAAATGAGTTTTCCTCCTACTTCATCCCTCTCACAGCAGCAGCTTTAGCAATAGCACTAATCTCTGCCATCTTCTTCCCTAAATTCCATGCCATAAAAATCGCTTCAGAAGACTAAAAAATATCATGCCACCTTTCCCCTGAACAAGTACTTAATTATTATAGGCTCTTTGACTTAATGATAGACCTTTCACGCAAATATAAAACCTAGAGATTGTCCTCTTTCATATGATTTTGTTTTTTGCGGGTTGACTTGTACCTGCACGACAGGTACGAGTTATGCATTTTCAAACCCGTGAAAATTTTTTACCCGTACCCACCCATTTGCCAGGTCTGGGCAAAATTGATGATTGTCGATTCATTTCTTCTCACAGTGTAGTTGATTGCTTGTGCTTATTCATTATTATCACTAGCAGGACAATAATGCGAACTTTGCTTTTATATTTTCATTTCTAAATTTGAGTTGCATGGATGTTGCTCGGTTAATTCTTTGGATGGCGTCTATTGTGTGTGGTTTTTCCTTCAAGCTCGGGCCAACGTGAGGATATAGCTTGGCCTAGAATGATTTTGACAACTATGATTGATCAACCCAACATAAGCTTGTCGAGCCGTAGCTCGACCTAGCATAAGCTAGTTGCGGACAATCCCAAGAATTAATCAATAAATCCCCAGATTACTTTAGGTCCTGGATATTGTGGAAATGATTGGATCAACAATTATTGTTACGCGATCATAGCGCTCAATCGCAAGGATATCGGAATTGTGATTTAAATCTTTTGTAATCCTCTTAATTTTGCTCTTTCTTTTATGTAAATCTTGTATATAAACCTCTTAAAACAATGAGGAGGGGGATACGAATTCTGGATTAAAACTACATTGTAAGCTCTCACAACATTTACACAAAACACAGTGGACGTAGGCAGTTAACTTGGCATTATCATTCACTCATCGCTGATTACCTATAATCACGCACACATCAATTTCGATCCCAACAAGATCGATCGAATCTCACTAGTTGATCCATATTTTTGTATCAACATTTTGGCGCTAAAAGGAGGGCATGAACCTCTGCCACTATTTCAAAGATCTTGGCAAACGTTCACCACGATTTACCTATCCCAGATCAAAATGGTGTTCATCAGATCAAGAACTACCACCGAAAATCACAAGAACGTGGAAACCGCCTACCAGGAGGTGCAACAGGAGAATGCTAGACGTTGACCACCTGTGCCGCTAGCTCAACATGCCGCAAACAATTAGGGGCAGAGACATCAAATCCCGAGAACGGCCAGTTGATGGAGATGATCAGAACAATGGTTGCACAGGTGAACGTGGTTGAGCTGAAGAACCAACAACCAATCACCCATAATCCCGACAAGTTGTGTTTCACCAACGTTACCCTAGGAGGTATGAATTCTGTAGGTTGACTGTCTGTTTCGTCGCTGCCAGGTGGCGACCAACACCACTAACCTTGCAGACAGCTTTTCATGCATGAGCGAGAGTCCCGCGGGTAAACAAATCCCAAGAGGTGACTAAGGAAGCAGTTGTTGAGGGAAAGCAAAGGCGACGGACACCACTGAGAAGCTCGGCGGTATCTCCAGCGTTAGCGTGCCGGTTTTAACCCAAGCCCAAGATAGGATCGATCTTCGCAGGCTTGCAAAGTGAGCCATGTGCGTCAATCTGCCAATGACTGACATCCCAGTTATGACCGATGTTACGAGCAATGCACATACGAGCATGATAGCACCTATCAACCCAACCATCATGACTCAACCTCATGTATCAATGCGCGTATCGGAGTAGTTTTGCAAGTGATAGACTTGCGAACCCATTTGCTCGAGGTACAACTTAATAGAGCCAATCAAGGGAACCAAAATGAAGACTTGGATCGCATGCAAATGATGCTCAATGATCTAAAAGCTCGCTAGAACAACCTAGCGGAAGAAATAGTAAGTTCCCCTTTATGGAAGAAGCTCACCAGGCCACGCTCCTACAAGGATTCAAAGCATCAGAAAGCAAGTTCAACGGGAGGGGGGACCCCAGAGGTCACCTTGATAACTTTATTAACCTGATGGAGCTCCACCAGGTCAGTGACTTAGTGAAATGTTGGTGTTTCGCAGTCACATTAGTCGGAGATGCCAAGGGTGGTACAAACGGCTCAAAGCGAACTCCATCAATTCCTGGCAATAGTTCTTCACACCATATCTACAGCAGTTTTAGGCAAGGAGACAGTTCGCAATGCTGTTCAACTATTTGAGCAATATTCGCCAAGAGCGAGATGAATCGCTAACCTCGTATTTAATGAGGTTCCAAAACAAGTAGACAAAGTTAGTTAAGGCTCTCGAAGAATCCATTTAGACTCTCCTGATCGCAAGGATTAGGCCTAACATGGAGCTATGGAAAGAGCTTCAGAGCGAAGACTATGTGAGCGTAGCCAAATTATACTAGATGGTTGCAAAATACCAACAAGTAGAAAGCTTGTTAGTTGCACTAGCCAGGAGCTTGACGCGGGGGGCTCTGGATAGGAGAGAAGATCGCCCCTCGGATAAGCGTAGAGGCCAAGATCACAACGATAGGGATCGCAACAGATTCCCAAAGAAACAAAGAGTAGATAACTGTGGAGATGGGCAACCTTTCCCATGGTATATAGAGTATACCCCCTTTACTCAAGATATCGCCCACATCTATGAGGTTTCTCGAGAGGTGAAGAGGCTGCCCGCTCCGGAAAGAATGAGGGGGGCTCCAAGAAGAAGAGATCAACAAAAAATATTACCAGTATTACAGGGATGTCGGGCACAATACAAATGACTGCTAAGCTTTGAAAGATGTCATCGAGGACCTGATAGGAAAAGGTCATTTGAAAGAATTTGTTAAGGCAGAATCAGCTCGAGAGAATCCTAACGAGCAAAGTAACTAGGTCTCAGGCCAGATACAGACCCCGACTCAACAGGCTTCGCCAAAACCCAACGAGGTCTTCGTGACTATGATCTACAGAGGACCGGATATAACAGAAAGCTCGAGACGAGCTCGCGAGCAATACACTTAGGAGGCTAGAACAAACTCGGTCTCCCGAATGATAAGTTGAGAATTGTGAAAATCAGAAGAATTTTCTTCATGTAGATTGTGAACAAAATACAACAATATATACACATTCAACAGTCCATATAAGGAAATGAAATAATCTAAATTCCTATTCTGAAGATCCTATTCCTAAAACGTATGATCCTATTCCTAAAACATTTGATTTGTACAACTCAACACTCCCCTTCAAGTTGGGGCATATAAATTATATGCACCAAAGTTGTTACAAATAAAGTCAATACAAGGACCTCTAAGTGATTTAGTAAGGATATTTGCTAGCTGATCATTTAAGCTGACATGACTAATGGTGATATAATCAGATAAAATTTTCTCTTTGATAAAATGACAGTCAATTTCTATATCCTTAGTCTTCTCGTGAAACACAAGGTTGAAGGCAATATGGAGAGCAGCTTGATTTTCACAAAGTAACTTCATCTTTACTACTTCTGTAAACTTCAATTCTTGGATTAATTACTTTAACCAAATGAGCTCAGAAGTTGCTAGAGCTGCAGCACAGTATTCAGCTTCTGCACTCGATTTGGCAACGACATCTTGCTTCTTACTTTTCCAAGATACAAGGTTTCGTCCCACAAGAATATAAAAACTTAAAGTGGAACGTCTATCAGATAGAGAACCTGCCGAGTCAGCATTAGAATATCCGACAATCTATGTATGGCTCCTATTTTCATATAATAGTCCTTTACTTGGTGTGCCATTGATATATCTTAAAATCTGAATATTACATCCCAATGACTGTCACAAAGAGACTCTAGAAACTAACTAACAACACTGACGGATAAGGAAATATCAGGTTGTGTAATAGTGAGATAGTTAAGTTTACCAAGCAGTCTTTGATATTTCCCAGTATCTACAAGAGGCTCCTTGTTTCCAGGTGAGAGCTTTGAATTAGGATCCATAGGAGAATCTATCGGTCTATAGTCTGACATCCCTGTTTCTTCTAGAATATCCAGTGCATATTTCCTTTGAGAAATAACAATATCTAAGCTAGATTAAGCCACTTCGATACCAAGGAAGTATCTAAGTAATCCCAAATCTTTGGTTTGAAAGTGGTGGATCAAGTGTCTTCAACTGTTTATGACATCTTGATCACTTCCTATAATAACAATATCATCGACATTGACAATCAGATATATGCATTGCCCTGATAAATTATGTTTATAGAAAACAGAGTGATCAGACTCACATCGAATCATCCCAAACTTTTGAATGACATTACTAAATCTTTCAAACCAGGCATAAGGGGACTGTTTTAAACCATACAAAGAGCAACAAAGTTTACATACCAAGGCAGACTCCCCATGAGCAAAAAAGCCAGGCAGTTGCTCCATATAGATTTCTTTCTTAAGCTCACTATGAAGAAATGCATTCTTAATGTCTAATTGGTACAGAGGCTAGTGGCGGAGAGCAGCCATTGATAAAAACAAGCGGACATAAGACATCCTAGCCACAGGAGGAAAGGAACTATTCCCCAAGTATTATTATGATGTAAAGTCGTCATCTCTTCAACCATAGCTTGACGCCAAATGGGATTAGTTAGTGCCTCACGAACATTAGAAGGAATAGAGATTAGTTAGTGCCTCACGAACATTAGAAGGAACAAAGATAAAAGAAATGGTTGACACAAAAGCATAATATGATGGAGATAAGCAATGATAACTAAGAAAATTATAAATCAGATGAGGGTTGCGAGTGGACCGTATACCTTTATGAATTGCAATGGGAAATTAGTCTTCAAGGGGTAGGGAAAGGAATCTAACGCAGGAGGATCAGGAACAGGAGCTTTAGGAACATCATCAAGAATAGTGTCGGTAGTCGTACCCGAAACAATAGCATCACCTAGAGGAGGAGACTTGCCCATAGGGGTAGGACTTGGAGGAATAGTAACATACTATGCAGGATGATCATAAGTAGACTCAATGTAAGGTATAGGAAGGACAGTGGAGATAGAATCACTGTCTGATGTAGAAAAGAAAGAAGAAGACTAAAAAAAGTTAAACATCATCGGATATAAAGTATTGGCAAGTGGAAAGAGAATAACACTTATAACCTTTTTGAAGTCTTGAATATCCTAGGAAAATACACTTGGTAGATTTGGTAGACAGTTTGTTGGTACTTGAGGAAAGGATATGGACAAAACATGTGCAACCAAAGATACGTGGAGGAAGAGAGTGTAACGGTTGATCAGGGAACAAAACAGAATGAGGGACTTGGTTTTGCAGGATAGTAGAATGCATCCTATTAATCAAGAAACAAGTAGTTAACATAGCGTCTGCCCAAAACCGAAAAGGAACCTGATTGTGTAAAAGTAGGATTCGGGCAGTTTAAATCAAATGTCTATTCTTACGCTCAGCAACTCTATTTTGCTGTGGAGTATAAACACAAGAGGATTGATGGAGAATTCCCTGAGATGACATGAGTTTGGTAAAAGGAGCAGAAAAATATTCACGAGCATTATCACTCTGAAACACACGAATAACAGTATTAAATTGTGCTATAATTTTGGTACAAAAAGATTCAAAGATAGAAAATAATTTGGAACGACTTTTCATTAAAAATAACTAAGTGCAACAAGAATAATCGTCAATAAACGTAACAAAATACTTTTTGGAGGTTTTGATATTTTAGAAGATTCAAAATCTTGCTCATGTAGGTATAGACCTGGCAAAACAGGTTGGGACCCGCGGGTCGACCCTATACCCGGGTAAATTATATAAGGTATGGGTCTGTATTATTAATTTCGTTTTTTAAGACCCGTACCCGGCCTTACCCGTTTTATAAACAGGTAGGCTGGGTACACCCGCGGGTGCCCGTTTTTAATTTAAAGATAAAAAGTTTTTCTCTTTTGGTAGCATGTGAGCAGACGCCTACCAGTTACAACACCTTTTGTTTGCCTTCTCTCTCTCTCTCCAAACTTAACTTCTCTTCTATCCCATCAAACTTTTTGGCATATCCCATCAAACTTTTTGGCAGGTAGAGTTGGCTAAATCTATTCACAAACTTCTCTTCTCTTGTTCATTCTTGTTCATTCGTAGTCCGCCTCTTTCCTTTCAAAATCATTCACAATCTCCATTCACCCAGCCTTTCTCACTTCTGGTTCATCAAGATACGTTGTAGAGTAGCACATTTCCATTTCTTCAAATTGTTTTCTCTTTGTGTTTCTCAAGATTTCAGAGCTTTTAAGAATTTTTCTTTTTTGGGTTTGTTTTGTGTGGTTGAGTTATGGGAAAGAATGAAAAACATTGTGTAATTTTGGAAACAAGTTTTCTTTCCTTTTTGTTTTTTCAAGGATTTGAAGATTTTGAGATTGTTCTTTTTTGGGTATTTGCTTTTGGGTTTGGGTTTGGTTTGAAAAATGGTGATAAAGATGATGAGGTGGCAGCCATGGCCGCCTCTTGTGAGTTGTGACGAAGATGTACGAGGTGAAAATGGTGGTATAGAGGATGGAGGGGTGGGATCTGGCGCATGAGATTGCAGAGAAGAAAGAAGAAAAAAGAACAAAGATTTGCTGTTGAGATTCGTTGGAAGGGTCTTAAAGTACTTTGAGAAGAAGGGTCAAGAGGAACTTCACTAGAAACGGGCACCCGCAGGTCCACCCGTACCCATGTAGGGTAGGGTGCGGGTCTAAAGTATTGAACCCGTTTAAATCGACCCGTTTAAGACCCGTACTCGTTTAGACCCGGACTGTACCCGGCCCACCCACCCGTTTTGCCAGGTCTATGTAGGTACCCATATCTTTTTGGAGGTTTTGATTTTCTAGAAGACTTTTGCACTGGAACCATAATATCTGATACTGAGGTTCACTGAGTGGACGTTCTAGCTTTAGTAATCTCGGTTTTTGGCTCTTTGAACTCTTTCTTGAGTTCAATATTTCTTCCCACATCGCCTTCCTCCAAGAACTTATTCTCGAGGAAGTGCGTATTTCTACTGATCCAAACTCTTTGATCACTTGAGAAGTAAAAGTAATATCCTAAACTATTTTTAGGATATCCAACGAACCGACCCTTCTCGGATTTAACATTCAGCTTATCAGATTTAACTAATTTAACATAAGCTGGACAACCTCAAATCTTCATATAATTCAGACTTGAATGTTTTCCATATCATATCTCATACAGTGTTTTATGGACAGTTTTAGACGAGACCCTATTAAGGATATGCATAGCGGTCTGGAGAGCGTACCCCTATAGAGACATTGACAAGTCTGAAAAACTTACCATCGATCGTACCATATTCAATAGGGTACGATTTCTCCTTTCAGACACTCCATTAAGTTGGGGTGTATAGGGAGGAGTCAATTGTGAGATGATCCCATTTTCTTTTAAGAACTCCTGAAATTCTATACTCAAGTAGTCACCCCCACGATCTGATCGTAATATTTTAATACTCTTTCCAGTTTGATTTTCTACTTCATTCTTGAATTCTTTGAATTTTTCAAAGGATTCAGATTTGTATTTCATTAAATACAAATATCCATATTGTGACATATCATATGTAAAGGTAATGAAATATTTAAATCCTTCCCTGGCTAAAGTACTAAATGGTCCACACACATCTGTATGTATGAGTCCTAATAGTTCTTTAGCTCGCTCTCCTTTACTCTTAAAGGGAGACTTGGTCATCTTTCTTTGGAGACATGATTCACAAGTTGGATATGGTTCAGAACCTAATGAGTTTATGATCTCACTTTCTCCAAGCTGTACTAATCTTCTCTCTATTATATGATGCTATAGAATTTTAGGATTTGATTCAGATCGAGTTCTTTTATTAGAAATGGTATTAATTGAAGCATAGTCATTTAGTTTTAAGACATACAAACCATTTGTATTCACAGGTTTACCAACTAAAACATTTCCAAAATGTGTCGAACATTTATTTTTATTAAACAATACATAGTAACTTGCTTTACACAAAGCAGAAATAGAAATGATGTTTATAGTGGCTTTTTCAAAATACAATACTTTAAATAAATTCAAAACATGCCCTGAAGGTAGTCTTATTGGGCAAGTCCACATGGCCTCGGTTTCAACTCGTGCCCCATTTGCCATCCTCAAAATGATCTTACCCTTTGTCACCTCAGAACTATTCTGAAGTACCTGCAAAGACATACAAACATGAGATGTTGTTGCTGAATCTAATATCTAGGACTGACTATCTGAATTAACACTTTATTCATATTCAATCATAAGACATTGGTTCGTACCTGCTTTTCCTTTCCTTAGACTGTTCAGGTATTGAGGATAGTTCCTCTTCCAGTGTTCATCTTCTCTACAGTGGAAACATTTTCCCTTTGCATTGGCCTTCTTTGCCTTCACTGCTGGCTTCTTGAAGCTTTTATTCTTGGGTCAAACTTTTGGATCTTTCTTTTGTTGATTTTTGGGTCTTTTATTGGCCCTGTTGGTGGAGGCGGCAAAGACATCCTCATGTCTTTTTCCTTTCACATTCTGCCTATGAAATTCTTGAAGCTCATTTAGCAATTCAAATTGGTTTCGCTCAATCCTATTGAGATTATAGTTAGTTACAAACGGTTTATAACTTGAAGGAAAGGATTGTAGAATCAAATTCACTTTGAGGCGGTCTGGCATGACCACCCCATTATCCATCCAGTCAACCGAATCCATTGACCATCTTGATAGTATGATCATATGAAGGTTCTCCTTTCCCTCAACTTCATGCTAAAGAGGGATGCACATAACTCATACTCAACCACTCTTGGATTTTCGCTGTACAACTCTTGTAAAGCTGTAAGGATATCATAAGCATTCAAAACCTTTTCATGCTTTGTTTGAAGTTCTCTATTCATTAAGGCTAGCATGTAGTTTCTAGCCCTCCTACTATCCTCTCTCCACTTTTCAAAAGCATCAAGCTCAGCTTGTGAAGCATCCGGTCCAATATTAAGTGGAAGAGGTGCTTCTAGGACATAAGCAATCCTTTCGAAATCTAGAACGATTTTGAGATTTCTTAACCAATCCTTGAGGTTGGGTCCGGTTAACATGTTATTATCCAGTATCTTTAGGAGAACATTGTTGGTCATTTTTTATTATTTATCACAAAGATGAAACTGCAAAGACAAATAATTTTATTAGTGTCTTGTAATATTTTAAACCTTTTATTGCATAATCAAATTAGCTTCCACTATTTTATTCGAGTCCTACACTCCCTTAAATAGGATCTGAAAATTTTCGTTGGATTAAATTTCTTGGTTAATAAAATTCAATTAACCTCACATAATAGAATTGATTCCCCACTAAGAAATTTAATCCAACGAAAATTTTCGAATCCTATTAATAAGAAAATTTTTTGGTTAATTAAATTCAATTAACCTCACATAATAGAATTGATTCCCCACTAAGAAATTTAATCCAACGAAAATTTTTGCATCCTATTTAAGGGAGTGTAGGACTCGAATAAAATAGTAAGAGCTAATTTGATTATGCAATAAAAGGTTAAAAGATTACAAGACACTAATAAAATTATTTTTCTTCGCAGTTTCATCTTTGTGGTATATAATAAAAAATGGCCAACAATGTTCTCCTAAAGATAGTGGATAATAACATGTTTACTAGACCCAACCTTAAGGATTGTTTAAAAAATCTCAGAATCGTTCTAGATTTCGAAAGGATTGCTTATGTCCTGGAAGCATCTCTTCCACTTGATATTGGATGGAGAGAGGATAGTAGGAGGGCTAGAAATTACATGCTAGCCTCAATGAATAGAGAACTCTTGGATTTTCGTTGTACTACAAGAGTTGTACAACGAAAATCCAAGAGTGGTTGAGTATGAGTTTTGTGCATCCCTCTTTAGCATGAAGTTGAGGGAAGGGGTATCAGATGATCATACTATCAAGATGATCAATGGATTAGGTTGACTGGATGGATATAGGGTAGTCATGCCAGACCGCTTCAAAGTGAATTTGATTTTACAATCCATTCCTTCAAGTTATAAATTGTTTATAACTAACTATAATCTTAATAGGATATAGCAAAACCTCTTTAAATTGCTAAATGAGCTTCAAGAATTTCTCAGAGGCAGAATGTGAAAGGGAAAGGACATGAGAAAAGACCCAAAAATCAACAAAAGAAAAGTCCAAAAGTTGGACCCAAGAATAAAAGCTTCAAGAAGCCAGGGGCGAAGGCTAATGCAAAGGGAAAATGTTTCCACTGTGGAGAAGATGGACATTGGAAAAGGAACTGTCCTCAATAACTGAATAGTTTAAGAAAAGGAAAAGCAGGTACGAACCAATATCTTATGATTGAATATGAATTAATATAGTCAGTCCTAGATATTAAATTCAGTAGCAACATCTCATGTTTATATGTCTTTTTAGGTACTTCAGAATAGTTCTGAGGTGACAAAGGGTGAGATCATTTTGAGGATGGCAAATGGGGCACGAGTTGGAGCCGAGACCATATCCAGCTTGTGAATCATGTCTCCAAGGAAAGATGACCAAGTCTCCCTTTAAGAGTAAAGGAGAGCGAGCTAAAGAATTATTATGACTCATACATACAGATGTGTGTGGACCATTAGTTAAGAGAGGATTTGAATGCTTCATTACCTTTACAGATGATATATCACGATATGGGTATTTGTATTTAATAAAATACAAATCTGAATCCTTTTGAAAAATTCAGAGAATTCAAGAATGAAGTAGAAAATCAAACTGGAAAGAGTATTAAAATACTACGATCAGGTCGTGGAAGTGAATACTTGAGTACATAATTTCAGGAGCTCTTAAAAGAAAATGGGATCATCTCACAATTGACTCTTCCACATACACCCCAGCTTAATGGAGTGTCTGGAAGGAGAAATCGTACCCTATTGGATATGGTACGATCGATGGTAAGTTTTACAGACTTGCCAATGTCTCTACGGGGGTACGCTCTCCAGACCGCTGTGCACATCCTTAATAGGATCTCGTCTAAAACTGTCCAGAAAACACCGTATGAGATATGGTATGGAAAACGTCCAAGTTTGAATTATATGAAAATTTGAGGTTGTCCAGTTTATGTTAAATTAGTTAAATCTGATAAGCTAAATGTTAAATCCGAGAAGGATCGGTTCATTAGATATCCTAAATATAGTTTAGGATATTACTTTTACTTCTCAAGTGATCAAAGAGTTTGGATCAGTAGCAATACGCGCTTTCTCGAGAACAAGTTCTTGGAGGAAGGCGGTGTTGGAAGAAATATTCTAAAGTTGGAACGTCTATTCAGCGAACTTCAGTATCAGATACTATTGTTCTAGTGCGAAAGTCTTCTAGAATATCAAACCTCCAAAGCAGATATAAGTTCCTACATGAGCAAGATTCTGAATCTTACTTAGTGGGAGTAAATGATCATGGTGATAATCCTAGAAGCTACGAAAAAGCAATACTGAATAGAGATTCAGGAAAATGGCTAGAAGCAATGGATTCTGAGATAGAATCAATGCATGCCAATCAAGTATGGTCATTTGTGGATCCATCAGAGGGAATAGTTTCTATAGGTTGCAAATGGGTCTACAAGAGAAATGTTGGCAAGGATGAAGAGGTAGAGATCTTTAAATCTCGATTGGTGGCGAAAGGTTATACTCAGAAACAAGGATTGGATTATGAGGAAACCTTCTCACCTGTAACTATGATTAAATCCATCCATATAATGCTAGTCATCGCAACATACCATGATTATGAAATTTGGCAGATGGATGTCAAAACAGTTTTCCTTAATGGGTTTATTGAGGAAAACATCTATATGGAACAACCGATAGGTTTTCTATCCTCTATTGAAAATCATAAGGTATACAAATTGCATCGATCTATTTATAGATTGAACCAAGCTTTAAGAAGCTGGATCATTCGATTTGATGACATAATCAAATCATTTGGTTTTGTCAAGAATCCGGATGAACCCTATGTATACAAAAGGGTTAAAGATCATGCCATCACGTTTCTCATATTATATGTAGATGACATACTTTTGATAGGAAATGACATAGGCATGATGACAAAGGTTAAAGTTTGGTTGTCTAAAACCTTCTCGATGAAAGACTTAGGAGAATCGACTTATGTCCTTGGCACTCGTGTCTATAGAGATATAACGAAAAAGGTAATTGGATTATCTTAGAAATTGTACATAGAGAAAATGCTAAAAAGATTTAGCATGGAGAACTCTAAGAGAGGTCTCTTACCCTTCACTCACTGTCTTCATCTTTCCAAAGAGATGGGTCCAAAGATCGATGAAGAGCTGCAGCGGGTGGTTAATGTACCTTACGCATCTGTTGTATGCAGCTTAATGTATGCAATGCTATGTATAAGACCTGATATAACTTATGTTGTAAGTGTTACGAGCAGATATCAGTCAAATCTAGGAGAGAAACATTGGTCGGTTGTAAAATCGATCCTTAAGTACTTGAGAAGAACTAAGGATCTAGTTCTAAGTTAAACATTCAAGGATACTCAGATTTTGATTTCTAGTCAGATATTGATGATAGAAAGTCTACATCATAGTACATTTTTATATGTAATGGAGGTATTGTTAGTTGGAAAAGTTCTAAACAGACAACCACAGCAGACTCCACTACAAAAGCTAAATACATTGCTGCTTCAGAAGTAGCAAAAGAGGCTGTTTGGATGCAAAAGTTTGTAATTGAACTTGGTATGGTTTCAAAACATGGCTTACCCGATAAGCATGTTCTGTGACAATACTAGAGCTATTGCACAGGCAAAGGAACCAAGGGCACACCAAAAATCCAAACACATTCAGCGCAAGTATCACATTTTGAGAGAATTCGTTGGAGCTGGAGAGATTATAATTCTGAAGACACCTTCAGCAGAAAATGTAACTGATCCACTGACTAAAGCAATGACACTAAAGCAATTGGACCATCATCTTGAGAAGATGGGTATGAAATACAACATCGAATGGCTTTTGTGTAAGTGGGAGTTTGTTAGTATATATTAGTGTATGCCCTAGAAACCATTTGTGTTGTCGGTTTTAGAGCATTTTGTCTTGTATCAATATATGATAAATAATAGAAGAAAAAGTTCTTCAATTCATATATATAAATTGCTTTCTTTATTCAGTCATCATTTAAAGTAAAGTATGTATATGAATTGTCCAGATGATGCATTTAATCGGTAAATGAATTATCAAAAGGGTTCCCTACAGAAGCAATATAATTTGGGCAACTATATTGCATAGTAGGCATACTGGATGCTTCCGAAATATATCATGAATTGATATAAGTACGGATGACGATGATTGTCATGTCACTGGGGCATTGGTATGGATTAGCGGTTGGTGAATTATTTTTCAAACGTGACCGAATAATGACAAATCACTTAGAAAAGCATGTAGTTAATGATTTATCGTTTGGTTATATTAGTGCACGATGTAGTCCTTTGACTTGAGACATTATGGTCAGATCCGATACGGATGTGTATAGTTCATACGGTGTATAAGTATGAGACTAGTCATGTTTCATACGATAAAGCCTATTTGATCATGCGTTGTTCATATGTGGAAACGAACAATGGTCAAGAAGGGATCCATTGACTCGGAAATATAGGATCATGAGTATCGCTGACTCTATTCGAATTCGAGTTCCTAGACGAACATCAATAGATGTCAAAAATCAGAATCTCTGGCCAGAGTCTATTATTAGTCATACGAAAGCAAGTTCGTGATGACGAGTTCTGGACATATTGATCGACGATTCGATAGAAGATCGAGTTTAGGATTTTGATGTTCCATGAATCTGTACTCGATCAAGATATATCAATGGAGGGACTTTACCTGCATGGTACATATGATTTGAAATGGGTTCAATGAAGTATTTATTCATCGTGGTTTAGGGACTATGGCACATTGCTAGATGTTTACCATAGTCGTTGGGCCTCCGAATAGGTTTTCGAATTCATCCAGAACAGCTCACGACTAATCCACGGTAGACCTACATGGTCACACCGATAGCCCTGAGAAGTTAGAGAAGAATAAGAGACAGAGACAGAGACAGAGACAGAGACAGAGACAGAGACAGAGACAGAGAGAGATGATTATCCGAAGAGGGCTAGCACCTTTCGAGGGTAATGACATGATTTCTATGATAATAGTTACATAGAAAATTATTTGTGACATTTTAAGGATTAAAATGGTTAAGCAATAATTAATTGTATTTAATTATTATATCTTAAAGTGTTAAGATAAATGAGATGAACTAAAATAACATTTTAATAGTTAAAGGGCAAAAGAGTAAACTTGGGGGTTGTTAATGTAAACTAGTTTAGTTTACATGGGCCCTTAAATAATATTGATTATTCAAAGGGTAAAATAATAAATACTTGGTCTCCTTTTAAAATAAGATTTTATTGGGGCATAGAAGTGAAAAACAACTAATTACAAAATGGCCCATTTATATATAAATGCAAATGGTTGCATTTTAGGTTAAGTTTTTCATTTGGTTCACTCAAAAGAAAAACAATCTCTCTCTCTCTCTCTCTCTCTTAGGGTTTGGCCACTCTCTCAAGTTGGTGTTAAAGTGTGGAGGATTCATCCTTTTGAATCTTGGCTTCATCAACCTTAAGCAAAGGAGAAGGTATAATGTTTTCAAGCTTTGTTTGAAAAAATTTTAAATCCTATTAATCCAAACCTTTCATGCTTTCAATCTACATTTTCTATCACCTCTTCATGGTTTTCTTTCAATAATGTCCAAGTGTGAAGAATGTCGACCAGACGTAAGGTCGATCGTGGAAGCTCGATCGAGCATGCACTCAAAGACTCACTGTTGAAGCCGAGCTTGGCGTCAGATCGAGCGATAGTCTTTGAAGCTCGAAACGAGCATCGAACACTAGGGGGTAGATGTTGTGTGTGTTCCGTCAAGCTCGGGTTAATGCGAGGATATAGCTTGGCCTAGAATGATCTCGGCAACTATGATTGATCGACCCAGCATAAGCTCGTTGATAGCTCGACCCAACACAAGCTAGTCACAGAAAATCCTAGGAATTAATCAATCAATCCTTAAATTACTTCAGATCCCAGCTATTGCGGGAATGATTAGATCAATAGTTATCGTTGCACGATCATAGCGCTCAATCATAAGGATATCAAAATTGGGATTCAAATCCTTTGTAATCCCCTTAATTTCGCTCTTTCCTTTATGTAAATCTTGTATATAAACTTCCTAAAACGATGAGGAGGGGGATACAAATTTTGGATTAAAATTACATTGTAAGTTCTCACAACATATACACAAAACACAATGGACGTAGGCAGTTAATTTTGCCGAACCACTTTAAAAGTTCTCTGTCATTTACTTTCTGGCATTATCATTCACTCATCGCTGATTACCCGTAATCATGCACATATTAGTTCCGACCTTGACAAGGTCGATCGAATCTTGCTGGTTAGTGCAGATTTTTGTATCAACAGTGTCAGAGCGTTCCCTTCTAGTAAACGTTTTTATATTGTTTCTGTATTGTTTTTTGGCCATGAGAATCTTCACGGTGTCCTGTGCATTAATGCATTCCTGTTTGGTGTTCTGCATTGTTTAATTTAAGCATTCAACAAATGACACCCTGCTGACAACCTACTTGAAGTGCCATAGAGCCATTGTGTTTATTCAGAAATGCTCGAGTCAAAGATATCATTGGCCTTAACTTGAGTCAAAGTAAAATCCTTTTGGCAGTCCATTGTTATAATTCCCCTTTCCATTTGGGGCTTTCTAAGGCCATATATAGAGATTTCTAACTCTGGCTTTCATCAGGCGATTGAAAGGAGATGAGCTCGCTTGGGAGCAGCGGAAGGTCTACAGATGGAAAGTCCAATGTCTCAGGACCAAAGAGTAGCTGATTCCCCTGAGCCACTGCTAGGTGCTCAGCTAGAGCACAATACTTCAGTGCTGAGACATTGGACGTATATAGAGATTTCTAACTCTGGCTTTCATCAGGCGATTGAAAGGAGAGGAGCTCGCTTTGGAGCAGCTGAAGGTCTACAGATGGAAAGTCCAATGTCTCAGGACCAAAGAGTAGTTGATTCCCCTGAGCCACTGTCAGGTGCTCAGCTAGAGCACAATACTTCAGTGCTGTCACCAAATCCAACTTTCAATAAGAAGCATTGTCCCCCACTCCTCCTAAGATTTTGCTTCAAATCATCGCAAATCAGGCTGGTGGAGAGTTAGAGTCTCTCACACCTCAGAAGAAACTTTTGAACTCAATTGTCAAAGTTGAGAAAGTCATAATGGAGGAATTAGGAAAACTGAAGAGGACCCCAAGTGCTAGGAAAGCTGAGAGGGAGAAAAGAGTTGGCACATTAATGTCAATGCGGTGAAAACTGAGAGCAGAACAGTAGATGCACACAGAATCCTCCAGATAAAGAGCAAGTTCATTGGAGGAATTGCCTGACCCCACCTCAGCATCAATAATATCTTGCTTCTCACCATTTCCAGATGTCCCTAAAGGACTAGCGAAGTGATATGTTTGCTGTTTCTAACAAGTAGTACTACTTCCTCTTCTCCCTCTTCCCAATGAAGCTCTTTTTTCCTTCTGCATTTGCATATGCAACCTTGTAAATAGTTTCTTTCTATGAAAGATGAAATGGGACACTTGAGATTGAATTCCCATTTTTTATCCTTGTAAAATGTAGTCAATTAAGCATATGTTTCATAAGGATAACATAGTCTTTACACAGAAGGGTGCCCTGTAAATAAAAATGAAGAAATGGGGAATCCCAAAATTGAATAAAATCTTTTTGTACAAATCTGAGTTTAAGAGTAAATAAGTTTCTTTACAGTTTACTATCATGCAATTCTGTTTGTTTTAATTGAGAATGATATTTCGTTACGTTTTCCATTTTGCCTTCCTGGATCATTTGCTATATTAGTGCTATAACATGAATGTTGCATAATAAATGAAAATGATTAATACATTAATTTTCACAAGAAGGGAAAGACTGTTGTGATTTTGTTGCTAAATAAGGTTTAAATTTTTTGTGTGGCTGCCTTTGAGGCATTCTGTCTGCTGATGAAGTTGTCTGATGACTCTGATTTGCACAGTGTTTCATTGTCTCCTGCTGTAACATTTACAAGCAAGATTCTTAATGGCACTTGGAGTTGCTCAACTCGGAGTTTTCTAACAACAATGGAAATTATTTGGTAATAAAAGATAAGAAATTAAGGTGAGAGTAAAAACATAAATAGTAGCAAAAGAAAAGATGGAACTCCATACCAAGGTCTTCTGAATGTATAAAAGTTTTCCCAAATTTCTGAAACCTCTTGAATTAAGGTGTGGGTTGAAAATACAGTTTTGCCTTCTGAAGTTCTATGGCAATGCAGCAAAACCTTTAATATCTTCAGGTTTCCTTCACCTGATTTTGGGCCTTGAGTTGTTTTTGTTATATGTTATTTTTAAACAATGGGAGAAAGCCAATGTTCTTATTTGTGTTCTATGAAAGTGTTAGCTTACTAGTATTTTTCTTGCACACTTTAGCATAACTTGTAGCTTGAAGCATGTAGATTTTCGTGAATAAATCATAAATTCTTTAATTGTCTCAATATACTTCAATTTAATCACAAATGGGGTATTTTTATCACCAAAATAGAGTCACTTTCATGACTCTAACACCTATCTATTTTTTTTTTACAAGGAGAAATTTTAAAATACTATAAATTTATGTATCACATCACCCGTATCACAAACCAATAAATTTATGTGGCTTTAGAATTTTCTTTATCTCATTTATCTTTATATTAGATATGATTTATAGTTACCACATCAAGAATACTACAACGATATCATAGACGATCTCAATTCCACTAACTTAGGGGTCAAAGGATTTACATCAACCAGCCCTTATCTTTTATCATCTTCATGAGCTGTCCTACCCGTTACTATGAAGGTTTTCAAAGAAGCTAAGCACTTTCCAGGGAAGTTCTCTCGAAACATAACAAAACCTCATTGGCATGTTGTCTATCAGAAGGTATATTTACCTCCTTGACTTGGCTTTTACTTTTCTTAGACTGTTAGTTTACTCTCCACATTAAAAAATAAAAAAATCAAATCAAATCCTACTTGTTTTCCTGAATATAAATGCACTTAACTATTACAATTAGTATTGCAAACTTTGATATATACTTAGGAAACATAACATCATTCAATGCATGCATCTATATGAATTATGAATATTAAGCAACCATTTGTAACCACAATTATTTAAGTAACAAAGCTGTAATTAATAATGGGTTAGTCGTAATAACCACCAATGAAGTTTCGGAAAGTGTGTTAGATATTCAATTTAAAAGTATTATACTAAACCACCCTGAAGCTAACATTGTTAAACCTTTTGTAATATACTAACATGAAATAACTTTTTTGGCCCTAAAATTTATACTTTGGTCTTTAGATAATCTTTCCCATTTTTGGGACGTTGAGCATATGTTGGATATATTTTCACTTTCACCCATTTAATTTATTTTCATGGCGTCAAAGACTTGGGCTAGTATATACAATACCTCAAACTTAGCATCTAATTATCAATTTATGAAGGGATGAATGTTACAATTAACCCAATTGATAATTAACGTCCCAAAAATGGGAAAGATTATCTAAGTTGAAGTAAATAAATAGTATGTCATCATATGTCCTAAATAGTATAGAAACGTACCCCATACGTGTTATCGTGACATTAATCCAGTCAGGGATCTTTCCATTGAGCTTATTTCCTGTAAGTAACCTACAGAGGCAGAAATTCCAACGTAGAGTAGTAAAGCCAATTTATAATATGAATAGGAATAATATATTTCTACTGTCGAGCCAGTCGTCACAGCCACAAAATTAAACCTAAATACCGTAGTTAGCGGTAAGCAGGGTCAAATCCATAGAGAGAAAGACTAACAGCCTAATGTATATTTGAGTGGCGGAAATGAAATTGGCAATTTGATTAATTAAACTAAACAAACTAAATGCAAATAATAAAAGCTTGAACTTAAAACTAATGAAGACTTTATAATAAAAATGTTGCCGCTACGGTTTTGGTTCGACACGAGACCAACTCACACAATTCTCTTCCACCCTCTACGATCCCCCAAACCTGCAAGGCAAGGTAAATCAATGAAATGGCTTGCCGACACTCTAGGTATAATCTATCCTGTCTCACCTGATCACTCAAGTTCGATTGGTTAAAGACTTCATTGATGGCCACAAACACTACAAGACAATACCACTAGTTGGTACGTGATTAACAAACACAATTTGTCAACACGTATCATCCAATCAACCCATTTCACAATAAATGCAACAACAGTAGAAATGACATTAAATCCGAACACAACTCAATTACAATCAATGCGAAGCAATGAAAAGCAATATTCATCATTTAATTATCTCAAACCAACGTCTATCATTCAGTGAGTTCTATAAAAACATTAAATCACCATGGACAACTATATTCATCACAAATTATCCTCAAACTATATTAAAGTATCGAAATCAAACATGAAACGAAAACAATTATAATTCGAAACACAATACTACCAAATGTCCTACAATCGGGCTCATCCAACTAGTCGAGAGCTGATGAGGAGAGCAGTGGAGTCAATCTCGATCTCGCCTATGCCATAACAGACAACCGGGAACTCAGCCGCTAATGGTGGTGTCGACGGAGCCTGGAGCGGTAGAAACAAAACTGGTCATGGCGGAGAGGGGGTAACCGACAGCGCGATGATGTGAAGAAGGAGCGAAAATGACCAACGGACAACCCAAAATACAAAGGAAAACTGGTATGACGTAATTTTACTAGCTTGCAAGAGTCACAAAAAAGTGGAGTACTCAGCTTAAATTCTGAAGACGTTTGCTGTTTTGAAAATCCAGAAATTATTTTTTGTATCTAGGATGAAGATGACCTAGCCGCTTATGCCATAATATGTAATCATGATATTCTTTACTAGTAGTTAGGCACATAGCATTATCTCCAGAAGTAGTAGTAGTGTTATCAAAATTGCGAGCAAAGATTGCAATGGTAGAATCAACGAATTATTAACAACATCAATATGAGATTGAGAAGTGGAACAAGTAGCAGCTATATTAAAACTGGAAGCATTAAAATTAGTAGTAGTGGAGCTGTCTATAACAACATTTTGGCAGTGAGGAGCAAGTATCACATTAGAATTTTCAATAAGCAAGTTATTGGAAATTTTCTTAGTGTTAAGCTCATTACATGAAGAGACAATTGATGGAACTGTGCTGTCACCAGAGTTTACAGTAAAAGATTGAAATTTATTGTTTGAGACATTAGAAGCCAAAGGCTTACAAGCAATTGAACACTTAGCTTTTGAAACAGAGCTAGACTCATTCTTATCATTCATTGTAGAGGCATTAAACTGGACACTAGAAACCAGAGGCTGACAAATAGCAGGACAGTTTGCTTCTTGAACAAAATTGGACACACTCTAAATATTCATCACAAAATTATTAGGTTGAGACAAAAGATTGGTGAGACCAGGAGACTGAAACAAAAAAGCAAATAAGGGTCTACGGGGATTCGAAGTGAGTGTGGATGGGATGTGTAGTTGATACAACCCTCCTTTAAGTCCCCCTTGCAGCAGAACTCCCTTGGTTAGCTTGTCCTTAACAACATAAGAATTGGCATCAAACTCTACAATTACATCATTATCTTTGGTAAACCTGATACGCTAAGCAAATTCTTTGTAATTTGGGGCACAAATAGTATATTTTTCAAATGTAAACACTTTGTATGTAATTGACTTGGTAAAAATGAGTAAACTATATGAGAAATATTGAGACACTCACCATTGCCAACTTGGAGATGATTGGTACCTTAATATTGCTTGTTGGCATTTAGATTTCCCAAGTGAGATGTGACATGATCAGTGGCCCTTGAGTCCATGTACCAAGCTGGATCAATTAGAGTCACTGTTGTAGTAAGAGCAGTAGGAGAAGCATGTTGAGTGTGTTGACTATGATGAAATAGGGAGGAAAAATGATGAATAAAAGTTGAGCCAGTAGCTGCAAAATGAGCTTGAGCATCTGATCTTGCTGTTTGTTGACTGGGAACACTAAAACCAGTAAATTAAGCTGGATTAGTAGTGCCAGGCATCTGCGGACCAGATATACCAAAATTTGAGAAAGAAGGGACATTGCTTCCATTTGGAGAATGGAAGTGTGACTAATAAACTGAAAAGTTCTAAGGACTAGCACCAATTGAATATGAAGCGCTTGTAAAGAAAGATCTGTTCTATCCACCAGTATGAGGAGAGCCATTATAATGTGATAGAGCATTGCTTGAAGGTGAAAAGGAACTAGTATAGGTTGCATTGAACCTATGATAACACTAAACGACAGAATGACCTGTTTTATTGCAGACTTGATAGATCAGTCTGTTTCTTCTATTGCCTCTTCCTCTGCCATGACCATACACCACAGAACTAGGAGATCAAGTGTTAATTGCATTGTTGTCATATGGTATATATGAGGATGAAGTTGGAATAGTGTAGGTTTGAGGATAATGAGGGCTCCTAAGAGATATCAACGAAGGTACACTATTGTGAACAGAAGGCTCAATAGATTTGGTCATGTGTTGACTTCCAATAGGTTGATTTGCCAAGACATTAACACTGTGAAATTCATCATAAGAACCAGTAGAGTTACCGATTGAGGCTATAAGTGCAAAACTGTTGCATAGGTCTGTAGAGTTAAATCTATCTAACCGAATCTCATCTTTCTGTAGAAGAAATTGCGCCTTTTGTAATATGACTTTGTCTATCTTAGATTTAAGCCGAGCGGTGAGATTCACAACAACTGCGTCAAACTATAGTCCTAACCCATCCAAAACAAATTGCAAAAGGTCTTCATCTGACACAATGGAGCCACTTGTGGACAAACTTTCAGCAATTTCTTTCATCTTCTTGATATATTCTCCGATACTAAGATTACCTTTTTGTGTGGTCTGTAGTAAGTTTTTAAGATGAAGGGCTCTAGCTTTTGAGTCTGTAATGAATTCATTTTCTAAAGCTACCCAGATTTCATTCGCAAATCGAAATTTAGAAACATAGCTAAACATGCTCTCAGAGATCGATGCTAAGAGCTACTTTACAAGAAATTTGTATGTTTTCTTCCACAAAATGTAAGCAGGATTAATCTTTTCATCGAATGAATCTTTACTTGCCTTAACTCCTTCAGACATTTCACCTAAGTTGTCATCTAATATAGTGTTGCAACTAATAACTGGTGAAGGACAAGGAACCTTACCGAGCAAGTAGTCTTCAAGTTCATGGGAACCAACGCCAAAGAGTGCTTGTGAACTCCAGAAACGATAATTGTTACTGGTTAATTTTGGGTTTATAACCTGTAGACTGGAAACTAGAGCTAAAGATGTGCGATTAGCTGAGTTTCGAAGCAATTCTTCAACGCCATTAAACATTGATGAAGAATTGAATGTGTTTTCCATTGACGTGAGTCAGGACTCTGATACCATGTGAGAAAATGAGAGAGTAATTAAAAGGAGCAAAAATGAAATTGTCTTCTTAACAGAAATTAAATACAGTTAGGGAAGATACTTCCATTTTTATACAATTGTTCATCACAAAACGGTAGTGCTTTAGCACATATTAAAACGATATCGTTTCTGGCATTTTATATTTTTACAACCAACACATATTTCATAAGCACTTGTACATTTTGCTACTTGCCTAAACATGGACTCTGAAATTAATGAATTTAATCAGCTCACAAGGAATTGGTCAATTCTTTTCCAGCTAAAATATCTAGGGTTTGGCTTCTTCATTAATTGCTTAGAATCTGTCGATTTCTCAAATTAAAATGTGGGAGGGCAAGTGGACTCACTAGTGATGAAGCCATCTAGCTCGTAAGCAGCAAGTGATGGTAGAACTTGTGAGCGCCAGTATGTGTAATTCTTCTCTACCAATTTCACATTAAGAGTTGGTACGTAAAGATGAGTAAGCATTTGAGATGATATCGTTTGCGGAGCTTGTTGGATTTCAGATTTAGAAGAATTAAGTGTCTCAGGATTCAAATTAGCCATGGACGTTTGTCTCAGCTCTGATACCATGAAAAAAGTTTGGGAGAGTTCAAGAAAGAATAGAGTTCTAGAATGTGTAGAAGAAAGAAAAATGTAGTAAAAGTGTGTAAATTCATTAACTGAAATGAGTAAGAACAGTTACAGCTTTTTATAGTTTGGGATACAAGCTAAAACAATGTGTTTTATATACATACAAATATTATAATACAAAATGGTGCACTTTGCTAAGCTTTTTACATTTTACACTTAAACCCAAACAGAGTTTATTAAAGCACTTTCTGAACTTTTGAACATTGCAGATGCACCTAAGACTCCAAGTATCAAATTCTGTCCAATACTCTTAGGAATCTTTCACCTAAGGTCAACACTCCCTCTACATGATTTGGAGCATGTTTGGTGATATTTTAATGGATTAGAGAGTGGATTTCCTTGGTCTTTCCATTTGTTTTTGTGATGATGTGGCTTCTTATTAGCCACAGTGGAAGTCAACTTTCTTTGTTAAAAGTCAAACACATGGAGCGATGTTGTTTTTGGCCAAACCTAATGAGTTATTTGTCAGACTATCACACTTTTACGCAGACTTCATCTCTCTCCTTTCTGTTTCGGTTCGACAACTCTTAACCTAAGGGAAAGTTCTAGAATCGATTTCATCTTACGGTTATAGAGGAATCAAAGACAGGTGGATGACGATCTAGGAAGGGAGCATGTGTATTTAACACATGCTGATGTTGAAGGAAGAGGCAGATTTTAGATTGAAGAAAACCTAGGGTTTTCAGATCTGGGTGTATTCTTTCCTTATTGTAATCTTTCATGTTCTGATCTAATCTTTTCTCTTTACTATGTTGATTGATAATGGAATGCCCTATTGTGAGCCTTGGAGAGTGGATGTAGGCTGCAAAGCCGAACCACTATAATTTATGTGTCTTGATTATGCTTGATTGATTCTTTATCTTCATTTGTTATATCTCTGATTGCTGAGTTGATAAACGATTCACTGCTAATTTAGGATTAAGTAAACCCTAGAAATCTAACAAATTTGTATCAGAGCCTGATTGAAGGTCCAGTTAGGGTTTCACTGGTTTAATCGTGCCTAAATTCAGTTTTTTTAGGTTTTCTTAAACTGATTACTTTTCTATTGCTGTGTGTTTTTCGGATCTGTGAGAAAAACATGTCGACTAAGTTTGAGCTTGAAAAGTTTACAGGTGAAAACGATTTTGGATTATGGAAAATGAAGATGGAAGCTGTATTGGTTAAAGAGAGCTTGACGTTAGCTTTGAAGGGAGAAGAAGAGTTACATGATACATTAACCACTACAGAAAAGCAAGACATGCTGAACAAGGCCAAAAGCTCACTGATCCTTGGCTTGGGTGATAAAGTGCTTCGAGAAGTCAAGAATGAAAAGACTGTTGCATTGATATGAAATAGGTTAGACTCACTTTATCAGTCAAAGACTGTTCTTAATCGGTTATTTCTAAAACAGAGCTTATTTGGGTTTAAGATGGATGAACAAAAATCACTAAAAGATAATAAGAATGATTTTCTTAAGATTATACAAGATTTAGAGAGTATTTCAATTGAAATTGGTGATGAGGATCAAGCTGTGATCCTGTTGAACTCATTACCCAAAACCTACTCGAACTTTGTAGAGACTTTGAAATATGGTAGGCAGACTCTGAAGTTAGAAGAAGTTGTAGAAGCTATCTCAGCTAAGGACATTGAAAATAGGATCAGGGAAAGAAATATGAGTGATGGTGAGGGTCTTATAGTTAGAGGAAGATCTGAGAAGAAGAACTGGAAAAAAAGGAGGGCAGAATAGACATAGGTCCAAATCTAAAACTGGGAAATGGAAGTGTTTCTTCTGCCATAAGGAGGGCCATCTTAGGAGAGACTGCCCTGAGAGAAAGAAAAAAGAAATATGAGAAAGAGGATGATGGAGGTAGTGCAGGGGTAGTATCAGAGGGTTATGAGAGTTCAAAGGTTCTAGTTATTTCAGAAGGCAAGACTAGTGATGAGTGGATTTTAGACACTGGTTGTACCTATCATATGACACCTAATAGAGAGTGGTTTAGCTCATTTCAACCCTTAGATGGTGGGAAAGTGATGATGGGAAATAATGCTATCAGTCATATTAAGGGAATAGAACCTGTTAAGCTGAATCTCCATAGTGGATTAACTAAGACCCTTACTGATATTAGGTATATCCCTGACCTCAAGAGAAATCTAATCTCTCTTGGAACTTTAGACTCTATAGGTCTAAGTTATAAGGCTGCTAATGGGAGTCTCAGTGTTTTGAAAGGGTCTTTGGTTGTTATGAAGGCTGAAAAAAGGAATGGTTTGTATGTGTTGAAAGGTAGGACTGATAGTGGAGTGGCTAATATTGGGTCCACTGAGGAGCTAGATAAAACTACCTTGTGACACCAAAGACTTGCCCATGTCAATGAAAAAGGTTTAGGAGAACTTAGTAAACAAAACCTACTATGTGGGGATAAAACAGGGAACCTGAATTTTTGTGAACATTGTGTATTTGGAAAAATGAGCAGAGTAAAATTTGGGACTGGACAACACTACTCAAGCTCACCACTTGAGTATGTACATTCTGATATATGGGGACCATCTAGGCATTATTCACTTGGAGGATATAGATACTTTATGAGTTTTGTAGATGACTACTCTAGGTACGTTTGGATTTATTTCCTTAAAACCAAGGATGAGGCTTTTCCTAGATTTAGGGAATGGAAAACCATGGTTGAAAATCAAAGTGGAAAGAAACTGAAGAAGTTGAGAACTGATAATGGTTTGGAATTCGTCAATGAGGAGTTCAATAACTACTGTAGAGTCAATGGGATAGTTAGACATAAGACAGTGAGACACACTCCACAATAGAATAGTCTCTGTGAAAGGATGAATAGGACTATTCTAGAAAAGGTAAGAAGCATTCTATCATGCTCTAAACTTCCAGTTAAGTTCTGGGCAGAAGCAACCCACACTGTGGTCTACTTAATAAATAGAACACCCTCTTCAGCTATAGGTTTTAGGGTTCCACTTGAAAGATGGACTGGTCACCCTGTAAACCTGAAAAACCTTAGAGTGTTTGGGTGCCTAGCTTATGTTCATATAAAGGATGAAAAATTAAAACCAAGAGCCATTAAATGCAATTTCTTAGGATATCCAGATGGGGTTAAAGGCTATAAGTTTTGGAATTTAGAATCTAAGAAATGTATTGTGAGTAGAGATGTCATCTTCAGAGAAAATATCCTACCTGGTTTAGGAGGTAAACCTAATGAATCTGAGAATTTCTATCCAGGAGTAGGACACTTAGAACTAGAAGTGAAGGACTCCAGTTTCAGTTCAAGTTTGAATTAAGGTGGAGTTGAGGAATTAAATACTCATGAGGATGAACCAATTGCTGATCATGAAGTAGGTCAGAATACTCCAAGAGTAGATACATCAAACTTGACAGACTATCAATTATCAAGAGATAGAATTAGGAGAACAATCAGACCTCCCAACAGACTAGGATATGCAGACATGGTTGCATATGCACTTCAAGTGGAGCGAGAGATGAATGATGAACCTAAGACATTCCAAGAAGCAGTTTCAGGATCTGAAAAGTTGGAATGGAAGAAAGCCATTGAAGAAGAATTTGATTCTCTAATGAAGAATAATACATGGATCTTGGTTGATAAACCAGAAGATTGTAGAGTGGTAAAATGCAAATGGATTTTCAAAAGAAAACCAGGTTTAACAGCTCAGGATGCACCTAGGTACAAGGCTAGGTTAGTTGCAAAGGGGTTCACACAAGTGGAGGGGGTTGACTATAATGAAATCTTTTCTCCAGTGGTCAAACATACATCCATCAAGGTACTGATCTCTCTTGTAGTTCAATTCAACCTGGAATTAGAACAGCTCGATGTGAAGACATCTTTCTTGCATGGGGATTTGGAAGAAAGCATCTTAATGGAGCAACCTGAAGGATACAACAGTGCTATAGGTAAAGTTTGTTTATTAAAAAAATCATTATATGGTTTGAAACAGTCACCACGATAGTGGTATAAGAAATTTGATTCTTTTATGATAGAAATAGGGTTTAACAGATGTAATTTTGATAGGTGTTTTTATTTTAAAAGAATCTCTGAATTGAATCATATTTTTTTACTATTGTATGTAGATGATATGCTTGTGGCATGCCATGATAAATCTGAGCTGTGTTGACTGAAGAGGTTACTGAACACCAAGTTTGAAATGAAAGAGTTGGGTTAGGCTCAGAAAATTCTTGGTGTTTCTATTATGAGAAATAGAACTTCTGGAAGTTTGAAGTTAGTACAGCAGGACTATACTGAGAAAATCCTGAAGAAATTCAATATGCAAGATGTTAAATCTGTTTAGACTCCTTTTGGTCCTCACTTGAAACTTTCACATGAGCAGAGTCCACAGACTAAAAAAGAGAAGTTGGAAATGGCAGAAATTCCTTATGCAAGTGCATCAGGAAGTTTACTGTACCAGATGGTATGTTTAAGACCAGAATTAGGCTTCGCTGTAAGTCTGGTAAGCAGATTTATGAGCAATCCAGGAAAGACTCACTGGATGGCTCTTAAATGGATTATGAGGTATTTATAGGGAACCAGATCAGTAGGTGTTAGAGTCATGAAAGTGACTCTATTTTGGTGATAAAAATACCCCATGTATGATTAAATTGAAGTATATTGAGATAATTAAAGAATTCATGAATTTATTCACGAAAATCGCTTCCTAATATTTTTCTTATGAATTTAACGTGTTTGGAATGATTTTGGAAAGTATATGAGTTGATATTAGGTTGTGGTTTATGGATTAAGGGTGATTTTGTCTCATTTATGTTGTTTAGGGGGTAAAATGTCATGTTTTAAGGGGCTGATTTTGTTACTTTTCAATTGTGTAGGGACCAAACTGATATTTTACAATTTGTTCTATAAAAGAAAAATGCAGTTCGCGTTTTCGAGGGGGGCTGTTCATCATCTTTTTCGGCGACCCTTCGTCTTCCATTTCCAGCGACCTCCGGCGACTCTTCGGCTTCCTCGTGCACAGATCGTCGTCATCCCATCGTCCCGGACCACCACCACGAATCACGGAACCAGCCGCGGCGTTTCATCTTCCACCACCGCGACTGTTCGTCTTCCCGGCCAGTTTTGGTCGTTTTTCGGCGACGTCTCAGCTCCCCAAGGGTCGATCTCCCTTCCCCACGACCGGATCTACACTTCCCTAGCTTCAGCCGTCGCAAAAATCGCCGGAATCCGTGATTTTGCCGCCGCGCCTCTTCATCTTCCAGGCCAGATCTTGCTCATTTTCGGCGACTTCTCACCTCCCCAGAACCTGATCTGAACTCCCCATCACCAGAGCTTTCCATCGGTACCTTTGGATCCCATTTCCGCCACCGTTTTTCGGAAGGCCCGTCGAAAAATTAACGTTTTCCGGCGAAGTGCGGCTGTTCGTATTCCAGGCTATCCGTTGGTCATTTTCGCCGCTTCTTCATATCATATCACTGTCGGTTACCTCCTCTCCGCCATGGTCAGCTTCGTTTCCACCGTTTCAGCCTCCGTCATCACCACCATGAGCGGCTAAGTTCCTGGTTGTCTGTTATGGCATAGGCGAGATCAAGATTAACTCCACGACTCTCCTCATCAGCTCTCGACTAGTTGGATGAGCCCGATTATAGGACATTTGGTAGTATTGTGCTTTAGATTATATTTGTTTTCGTTTCATGTTTGATTTCGATACTTTAATATGATTTGAGCATAACTTGTGATGAATATTGTTGTCCATTATGATTTAATGTTTTCATAGAACTTGCTGAATGATAAACGTTGGTTTGAAATAATTAAATGATGAATATTGCTTTTCATTACTTCGCATCGATTGTAATTGAGTTGTGTTCGGATTTAATTTAATTTCTACTATTGTTGCGTTTATTGTGAAGTTGGTTGATTGGATATTACGTGTTGACAAATTGTATTTGTTAATCGCGTACCAACTAGTGGTATTGCCTTGTAGCGTTTATCGACGTTCAATGATAGTCTTTAACCAATCGAACTTGAGTGATCGGGTGAGACAGGATAGATTATACCTAGAGTGTCGGGAAACCATTTCATTGATTTACCTTGCCTTGTAGGTTTAGGGGATCGTAGAGGGTGGAGAAGAATTGTGTGAGTCGGTCTTGTGTCGAACCAAAACCGTAACGGCAACATTTTTATTATAAAGTTTTTATTAGTTTTAATTGCACTATTTCATTATTTGCATTTAGTCTATTTAGTTTCTTTAATCAATTGCCAATTTCATTTCTGCTACTTAAAATACATTAGGTTGTTAGTCTTGCTCCCTGTGGATTCGATCCTGCTTACCACTAACTACGGTATTTAGGTTTAATTTTGTGACCATGACGACTGGTCTAACAGTAGGCATTGTTTTTGAGAAAAAAATGGAGTTATGATGATTGTGTTGAGGGTTTTGGTGATGCAGATTATGTAGGAGATATAGACAGAAGGAAGTCTACATCTAGATTTGTGTTCACACTATAGGGAAATATTGTCAGTTGGAAATCCAAGTTGCAACATATAGTTACTTTGTCTTCAACAGAGTCAGAATATGTAGCATTAATCGAGGCAGCAAAGGAAGCTACCTGGTTGAAAGGATTGATTAATGAGCTGGGTATTGAGCAACAGACAGTGAAGATTAATAGTGACAGCCAGAGTGCAATTCACCTTTGCAAAAACCAAGTATACCATGAAAGAACTAAACACATAGATGTTTGCCTTCATTTCATTAGGGAAATGATCGAAAGAGGGGAAATCGAGATTGAAAAAATTGATGGTTCACGAAACCCTGCTGATATGTTCACAAAACCTGTTTCATTTGAAAAACACAGGCTCTGTATGAGCCTTCTTCAAGTTCTAGAGTGAACTTATGAATTCCAAGGCCACATGGGGTAACAAATCAAGAAGCCAAGGTGGAGAATTGTGATGATGTGGCTTCTCATTAGCCACGGTGGAAGTTAGCTTTCTTTGTTAAAAGTCAAACACATAGAGCGACGTCGTTTTTGGCCAAACCTAATGAGTTATTTGTTAGACTATCACACTTTTACGCAGACTTCATCTCTCCTTTTTGTTTCGGTTCGATAGCTCTTAACCTAAGGGAAAGTTCCAAAATCGATTTCATCTTACGGTTATGGAGGAATCAAAGACAAATAGATGGCGATCTAGGAAGGGAGCATGTGTATTTAACACATGCTGATGCTGAAGGAAGAGGCAAATTTCAGATTGAAGAAAACCTAGGGTTTTCGGATTTGGGTGTGTTCTTTCCTTATTGTAATCTTTCATGTTCTGATCTAATCTTTTCTCTGTACTATGTTGATTGATAATGGAATGCCCTATTGTGAGCCTTGGAGAGTGGATGTAGGCTGCAAAGCCGAACCACTATAATTTATGTGTCTTGATTATGCTTGATTGATTCTTTATCTTCATTTGTTATATCTCTGATTGCTGAGTTGATAAACGATTCACTGCTAATTTAGGATTAAGTAAACCCTAGAAATCTAACAGTTTTCTTTCTATCAATTTGGTCCAGACAAGTTCAAAGAAAAAACTAATTAGGCCATAGATTTATTTTCATATATGAGACTTTGTTATAAGACCATTTGATGTTCAATTTATGTATAACGTGGCGTAGTTATATTAGGCAATATTCTTTGAACAACTTCCTGCTGATGAGAGTTGACTGTTGAGGTTGTCAGTGGAGGAGAGGAAGGCTGTCATAAGCTCAAGCTTTGTCTTCATTATTTCAAACTGATCTTTAAAATCAAGTGCAAACTGAGCTCGATTAATTAAAGGCCTGAACACCTTATCTGTCAGCGTCTTAATCATAGCATCTGTCGCCATAACTTCCGTTCGAATCTTATTTGTGAATTCATGTTCAAATCTGAATCATTAAGTTTTGCTGTTTTAATTTTTAGTATTCATCAATAGAAGTCTAATTTATTTGAGGTGTATGGATTAATGGCTTAAATAAACTTTTGAACTGTTTTTTGGGTAACATTTAATGGACAAACAAACAAAGAACTTAGCTATAAATTTGAAAGGGATTTCAAAATAGCACATACCTTAAGTTTTCAAGAACGTACGTGATAGAAAGAACGGAAGAGCTCCCAAAACAGAAAAAAGTTTACGGTCTTGTTTCTTGCAAAGAGAAGATAGAAATGTTAACACGGAGAAGAACAGAGTATGGTTGTAAACGTTTGCAAGAAACAGGTTTGAATCTGATTCTCTAGCTAACGTGAGACCATTACTTTTCTTCCTGCACTAAGTTGTAAAGACTTAACAACGAAAATTAAAAATTTAAAGGCACAAAAGGGACAGATTCTAATAGGAAGCAAAGAACCTGACTGACAATAGAAAGGAAGTAAGTTTGACGATTCTATAACTTTAATGGCGGGACTGACTGGGTTTTTAAATTGAATTTGTGTTCAGAGAAAAAGATACATAAAGAATAAAAATATGACTTTCCTTGTGCATCAAGTTTGAAGCTTTCTTTTAGAGAAGAGAAGAAAATACGACAGATCATCCAAAAATCGGTTCCATCAATTTTATTCGTGAAATTTTGGATATCACTTCATGAAGAATTTTTAATTCCAGTCCAATCAAATGGACTAATTACTTTGAAAGAGCCAAGAAATTATGGGGTGAAATTGCTGTCAGTGTGTTTTGATGATAGTTAAGTTAATACGCACTTACGACAGGCAACTAGGGGTTTTTAGCCCTTCAGCATTTCTTCTGGGATTGAAAAATGAATCATAGGGTGACAAATTGTTAGATCTTGTATTAACATTTGTGATTGGATGTGACAAATTGCTCTTCAGCTTTGAATGGCATGCAAAGGAACTTAAAAACAGAAACTTTGTGGACCTTCTTCCGAGAAATATGTCTTTTCCTTCAGAAAAACTATTATTGACAATCACACTCACTATTATCACATTAATTTGAGGTTCCACATAATGGTATGACTTCTGTGAAACTTCTTTAACAGAGTAATATGACAACAATCAGAAAACAGAGGAACCAGAAGAAAATAAAAAGAAATGGTGACATGAACCTCAAAAAAAGAGACAAGGACAAAGGTAGGAAGCCTATTCCATAAACGATTTTGATAAAACCAAACTGCTCAAAAATCAAGCTGAGGGAGAGCGTTGACATTAGAAATTTGCTCAAGCTCACTCACAATTTCGAGCATTGTAGGCCTCAGAGTAGGTGACAGATTAATGCACTGTATAGCCAAATCCAGCATTTTAAGAGCTTGCTTTTTATCATATTCTCCAGACAGATTTGTATCCACCAAGTTCAAAAGCATTTTCTCTGAATGTAAAACGCAAGCCTGCATAATTGCAACAGTGTAAGCCCTTAAATGTACAATGGAATCTGAAAACTCAACTGCTTGGCTTTGTGTAAAATTTGTTCTATTTCCCTCACCTTATTTAAAAGATAATCGTTCCCTTGGTTTTTTTCGCTCTTTGAATTACTCTTTCCACTAACTATTTCAAGCAGAAGTACTTCATAACTATAAATATCAGCTTTGTCTGTTATGGCTTTTCGCATTGCATACTCAGGTGCCATATTTACTCTGAAACAATAACAAGGAATCATACAAATAGCAAAAATAACTTGTTCGTTTGATTCAAAAGTAATGACAGATGATTCTTACACTGTTCCTATTTCTTTGATGAACTGATATGGATTTTCCTCGTCATAAAGTTTTGCCAGTCCAAAGTCTGAAACCTTAGGGTTAAGATTTCCATCAAGTAGAATATTACTTGCTTTAACATTTCTGTGAACAACTTTACCTCTTGCATGATCTTTGATGCAGATACTTCAGACCCCTTGCTATTCCAAGGCATATGTTAACTCTCTTTGGCCAATCAAGTGTCTCTTTAAAATTCGACTCATCTGCTTAAATTAACAACATTAATGTTGTTAATTTAAAGAAGGATAATAATATACTATTTTGACCTACTCTTAACCTCAAAGTGACAGGAAGACAAAAATAAAATTGTATGTGCCAACATGATTAAAGAAAATGAAATCAAAAGTAGAAAGTTTCTAAATTAATTGAACTTATGACTAAAAGAAAACTTACCAAACAATACTTCTGTAAGTGAGCCTTTTTCCATATATTCATAAATCAGCAAGTGTAGATCCTTTTTGGAATAAACATCCAACAATTCGACAAGATTGTCATGCTTTAACTGTTTCAAGGCATAGACTTCAGTTCCTATTTGATCAATGTCTGATTGAAAAGAAAGCTTCTTCACAGCTACCGTCTGATTTGGCAGTTGAGCCTTATACAAAACAAAGACTAGTAATAAATAAGAGCATCTCTAATAAAGAATACATTTCACATAAATAAAGAGCATCTTCATTAATTTCTAAATATAAAGAACAAAATTTATATTCAAATCTAATAGGCTCTTTAAATTAGACTTAATAAATAAGAGAGATACTTAATATAAGAGAAAATTAATAATAAAATACATAAAAACTTGTAGTTTATTAAATAAAATAAGGATAGAGAATAAAATTTGACTTTTTAGATGTGAAAAGTCAAATTCACTCTTTAATTTATATTTAAAGGATAAAAAGTCTATTGTACTCATGCTTTTATGAATAAACTCTCTAGAAAGAATCTTTTGGAGATGCTCTAAAGTGCCCAAATGTATAAATTATTTACATACTAAACATTCATCCCAACATAATTAAAGTATAACCTTGTATATCATCCCAAAACGCCCATTGCCAATCTTATTCGTAGGGCTGAAATTTCGAGTTGCATCTTTCACTTGTTTAATAGTGTAAGACTTGCCTCGGAGTTCCACCTTTGTCACTACACAGATTCAAAAAATAAAATCATAACTAAAATTATCTTAACAAAAGAATTTAAATTAGTCTTTTGAATTTATTGCACATTACCACGCAACTCTCTGTCTCCCAGATATCCCATTCTCCACATAAAAGCCAATACAAGAACCAATAGAAGAAGTCCAGTTAATACAGAAGCAACCGCAATCCATGCTATCGGTAATGGTTTGATGTCTGAATACAATAGTAGATTGCAACAAGAACCATACTGTCAGCATAGTCATAAAAATGGGAATTTGAACAAAATTAAGCAGAAGGGCAAGTGTGAAAATTTGTACTTCGAGTGGCAGAAATAGCTGATATGAGAGGTCCATTCAGATAAAGCCGATTCATAATTAGATCCCTTTCCGGCCCAGAATAAAAGGATCTCCAGTAGATTATCATGAACATAAATATCTTTGAAATTTCAATCCACTCCATATTTGGAGTATTCCCAGTATTTTTTTTATGTTGAAATTTCTTCCTAATTGCTTCCCCTGTAAGGAGAATTCCTTAGTAGATGGCAAAACTGAAAATTGGCCTAATGAATTAAAGCATTACTGAATATATATATCAAAAACTCGCTTCCCTAAACTGCTATACTTCATCTTTTGCAAATACAATTTCAGCGAAGTGAAGTTTCACATTATAATGGCCATTGTGTAAGCAGAAACCTAATATGTTAGAGATTGAGGGCAAAGACGAGCTTTAACATATAATCAGGAACAGAAGTTCCACATGTAACGTTCTGTATGTAATTTGTGGAATCGCTTGACGTTTGAACTCTCCCAAACAACTATAAGCCCAGGGCTTTTCTGAATTTTCATACAAAGTAGTTACAGTGTTGAATATTTCATCAAAGACATTTGTTCAAAGTTTTTTCGCTCTCCACCAGCATTTATAAACAATGAATGGTCTGAAAGAAACAGAATGTAAGTATAATTAAAATTATTGTTGTCATATCAAGGTCAAATTGTGTGCTTGCTGAAGAATAAACGTACACTTGGATTTCTTGTACCACAACGATATCCATGATCGGCTTGAGGATTCCCTAAGAACACAATTCAATTGGTGAGAAATCAGGGTTATATTAATTGCAGAATTGAAGATATGGACTTACCTGTTTTCGGTTCATGGTTGCAGCAGCACACTGAAGACAGGTCCATGCAAAATAAAAAAGAGAGGACATCCAGAAGTAAAATTTAAAGCTCAAAAGAATGGGAGAACGATGGAATTTCCTTAAATATTAATTTGAAAGATTCCTGCAAGATAACAATTTACAGATTTTATGATATATTCCTCTATTGATATGAGAATAAAATATTACAATACTTGGTAGATAGTTTAGCAGATACACATGTATATCTTTACTTTAATAACGAAGAATAGTATACCTATAATTGGTTCAACGTGAGCAGCAGCAACATGCAAACAAGTCCAGAAATATAAAGTGAAATTTTATAAGTGATAGTTGATATACAAAAGAATTTTCAGGATAAAAAGAAAGAAAGGAGAAAGAAAGATAAAAAAAAAAAAAAAAAAAAGAAACAGTGGAGATTGATTGTGTTTCTATTTCCTTCAATTCTTCTTTTCTGCTTCAACAGTCAAATTATTGGTGAAATACCCCTGGACAGAATAATCAGGAATTTCACAGAAGAGTGATCTTTATAATTAAGTTATATTGAAAAGCAAAATAATTTTAAGGAGAAGAAGAAAAAAGTAAAAAGTAGAAGAAAAGAATAGCAGAGATTTGATTCTGTATTTCTATTTCCTTTCACATACTTCTTTACTGCTGCTTCTTCAGTTGTAAAATTATTGTATGAAATACCCCTGCAAGAGAATAACAATAATTCACAAAAGAGTGGAAATTTCTCTTTACTTTTGTATAAGTGTAACAAGTATATATGGTCACAGACATGCACTCCACTATAAGCAGAAATGTACTTTTATGTTTGCTCATAGACATGACAATATTAGACTAAATATTAATATTTATTGAATACCGTCTTATTGTTGAAAATTAAACTTGACTTTATTGCAGAACATTATTTCAACCAGAATTTTAAGAGTCTACATCCAAATTCAGTGTATAATATGTCAAATTAAAGTCTTATCAGTCGAATTTCAAAGCTTAAACCACTCATCAATTGGATCTTTATTTGAACAGTTATGACTAATTACTACTGACTATTAGGTGAAAATCGAGAATCTGAGAAAACCAAAATATGTCTTTTGTGGTTTTAACGTCCTATGGATGTGAATAGCATTATATGTTCTTAAATTTAGACTCTTGAGTTTTCTTTGAGTAGTATATATAGCCATGTACTGAAGCTATGTTTGAAGAAGGGAAATAAGAAGTTTGATTTGTGAATTCCTCTTCTATTTCCTCTTTCCTTGTGAGCTTTGTGCCCATGTTGCTTCCAACAAAGTGGCATCAAAGCCTTGATTCAAGAGAATGTCTTCTAAAGCACCCACTCTTTTCTTCCATACCACAACTGTCAAGCACAATTATGAGAATTGGGCATGCAATTTGAATGAAGGCTATCCTTGGTTCCAAGGAGTATGGGAGATTGTTGAGAAAGGTTATGTAAAACCTCAAATGAGGAGGAGTTGAATCAAGCTCAAAATGATGCCTGGAGAAAGAAAGGAAGAAGGATTAATGTGTGTTACTGTTGTTCATCAAGGCCTAGACGATAATATGTGCCAACGAAACCATTCCAAGCAAGCATGGGATACTCTTTGAAATCGTCATGGGAATTGAAAAAGTGAAGAAGGGCCGAGTTTGAATCTCTTTTGATAAAAGAGAGTGAATCCATTTGATTACTTCACAAGAGTCTTGACAGTGGTGAATCAAAAGAAGAGGCTTGGAGAAAGATTTGTGTTGTTGAGAAGATTCTTCGCTCTCTTAATTCCAAATTCAAACCATGTGGTGGTAGCCATTGAAGAGTCTTAAGTATTTGGAGTTCATGTCCATCGACGAATTAAATGGATCCTTACGGGCCCATGAAGAAAGAATGAACCAAGGCAAGCAAGAGCATGTGGAGCATGCGTTGCAACCAAAGCTTTCATTGAAAGCCAAAGGAGAAGCTTATAAAAATGGTAGAAGAGGTCGTGGGAGGACGTAGTCATGGAAGAGGAAAAGATGAGCAAAATTCTTCTCAAGAGGGAAGAAATCAAAATTATTCAAGAGGACGTGGAAGAGGAAGAGGCAACTATGAAAGATACAATGAAGTAAAGAATGACACAAGTCAAATTGAATGTTATTCTTGTGAAAATATGGGCATTATTTTGGGAGTGTCCAACCAAGGAAGTAGAAGAGGAGACAAAGCTCATTATGCACAATGAAGATGTGGAGGAGCCGGCGCCTGCATTACTCCTTACACTTAAAGAAGTATCCGGTCATGGCAAGAGTTTGTGGCACCTAGACAATGGAGCTAGCAACCACATGATGGGCGATAGAAACAAATTCGCGGAACTTGACACCAAAATGATGGGACATGTGCGCTTTGGTGATGAATCAAAGGTGAAGATTAAAGGTAAAGGTACAATTTTGTTTGAGGCAAAGAATGGGAGCCATAAGATTCTTCCTAATGTTTATTACATTCTAGAAATGAAAAGTAATATTTTGAGTATTGGGCAACTTATAGAGAATGGTTGCAAAATAACCATGGAAGATCGTTTTCTTTGGCTTAGAGACAAAAAAAGGGAATCGTATTACTAAGGTTTCCATTAGGGTTAAAAAAAAAAAAAATACCGAACCAATCCGGGAAAACCGAACTCAAAATCAGTTTTCAGATTAACTGGTTAGGTTTCGATTTTCAAAAATGACCAAAACCGATTTTCCGGTTTGGATAACGATTTATGGGCAATGTCAAACCGGTTAACTAAAATTAGTTTTGAAAAAAACTAAAAAAAAAAAAAAAATCCCTACTTTTCCCCCACTTTTTGTTGGGTATTGGGTCTTCAGTCTGTTTCTCCTCCACTTTTTCTTGGGTCTGCTTCTCCAGTTTTAGTTTTTATTTTTATTTTTCGTCTTCTTCTCCTTTCAATACTTTAATAGTTTTCTCTTTCTTTTTCATCTTTTGGTTTGTAAAATGTAAAGTGGACGTGAATGGCATTATATGTTCTTAAATTTAGACTCTTGAGTTTTCTTTTGAGTGGTTTATATAGCCATGTACTCAAGCTATGTTTGAAGAAGGGGAATAAGAAGTTTGATTTGTTGATTCCTCTTCTATTTCCTCTTTCCTTGTGAGCTTTGTGCGCATCTTGCTTCCAACACTTATTAGCTTAAGATTTTAGGTGGAGTGATAATTTAACTAGAAAGGGTGTCTTGAAGCTTAATTAATATTATTGAGACTTGCAGCTTTTATTTACCTATAATCTAAAGGTTTCTGGCGGTCAAGTTCAATGTATTAAGTTGCCAAATATTAATGCTAGACTTTTACTAAATAATTTAAACTTTTAGTCAAGTAAGATATTTAAAACGCTTAAAACTTATATATACGGGTGACAAGAGGATTCATCAACACTGTGTAACCATATACAGCTGTCTGTACTATATGAAATATGATCTACGGTGAAATTAAAGTTCATGCAACCTGATGCAATAAGTGTTATTAACTTCTCTTATATATATAAATATATATATATATATATACCCCTTAGATTTTACTGTGTTATTAATCCAGCGGAGAATTGCCTGATTGATCACATCTCCGGAGAGAAACCTGAAACCAAAGATGCCAATTAACGTCAGTGAATCTAGTGATGAAGGAGAACAGAGAGATAGATTGATGGTGATAAAGAAAAGTTATCACATACATGCTACTACTTGATTTCAGATTCAGAATAGAATTTGGGATCACACCAGTAAAATTGTTGAAGCTCAAGTCACTACAATGCACATAAATAATATCTTGGAATAATTAGTCATTGAAGGTACTCGAATAAATTATCAGTGACTTAAGGAACATAGTTATATTAGAACGATAGAAGAAATCTAAACAAAAACTTTGGATTTTATCGGGAAAGAGACGTACAGTCGGCTCATATATGTATTCTCATCAAATATAAATGATGGGATTTGACCGATAATATTGCAGTTCCGCAGTACCCTTAGAAAATTGGTCAAATCAATTGGATCTGTCAGATAACTTAATATATACAAATTAAGGATCTAAAAAAAAAAAAAATTCATACAATTTACAGGAATAGATATATGGTGTGTAACAATTGAATTGGACTACTTACAGAGTACCCATGTTTGTCAAATTAATTGACATTGGTAACTGAAAACCGATGTGGTTCAGATCAGTAACCCTCCTGGTACAACAAAGACATGCCAGAAAGTATCACAATAACTAAGAGTTCATTTCTGCAACAAGAAAAAACACGAGATTGAATTTTTCTTACAAAGTTTGAAGATTAGTCATTGTAAAAATTTCTGGAGGCAGTTTGTCTTCAAAATTGTTTCCTCCAAGATCTCTGTGAGCAACGGAGAATATCCATAATGCAATAAGCTGACTGTTCCTCTATAATTAATCGTCCTAAAAGACATACTATTGTAAAACTATATAGTCACGCCGTTCTATCGAACCATGTTATAACTCCGACTCATAGCATGGCATTGAGTTTGGCCATTGACCCATTGTCATATGGCCAACCCATGGCCTTTCTCAATGCCGACAATGCATCGGGCCAACCAGCAAGCCTGCGCTGGAATGTCAGAAGGCTTACACCGGTGCAGGCTACATCGATGATCAGCCCTGACGAGGTGCACTGTGTCGCCAAAGAGCACCAATGCAGCCTACCAGCATCCATTATGCAAGATGGTTTCCTAATTGATAATTAAATTTAATTATGTTTTTTTTCAACTTTTAAATCCTTATGTAAAATTTTTGTATCCTAATTGAAAAGTTTTAATGATCGAGATCCGGATTCATTATGGCTATAATTTCTCAATTTATATCATTAGGGTCAAAATTTAGAATGACTGAAATATTGATTAACATTTAGATATATAATACAGTCAAAAAGGCTTACAGGGAAGAGAGATTGACCCATTTAATAACGAATTTGGGAAACGAACCCGTCAAATAGTTCCCGGCGACGTAACTGCAAAAGAAATTAATTAGCTACAAGTTGCCCAGGAAGAAAATTATTGCAAAGATGAAAAGAACAAAGACAATGTAAAGGATGGCTCACTTACAAATATTTCATGGTCGTAATATTTTGATAATCGTCGGGCAAATTCCCAGTGAAATAGTTGGATGACAAAGAGCTGCAACAACATTATAATCACTCCCAAAAGGTCAAGACCCAAATTCATTGTTCCAGGAACACAAAAAAAAAAAAAAAAAAAAAAGAAAAAGAAAAAAAAATCTTATAAAAAAAAAAAAAAAAAAAAAAAAAAAAAAAAAAAGAAAAAGAAAAAAAAATCTTATACTAAAAAATCATTCCTGTCCTTCCTTTTGGTCTTGTACGTCCACCTAGATATACTTACAGAGTCCCAAGACGGCTTAAATTTCGAAGTTCTTTTGGAAGTGCACCGTTTAGTTCATTCTCCTTCAAATATCTATGAATAAAATGGAGAAATAATGGGGTTAATGATTGTGAGAATCATTTGTTTATGACGTGCAGTAGAGAGAGACCGAAAGAAGATTTCATACAAAGTCTCGAGTTTGCCAAGTTTGCCAAGTTCACCAGGAATTGAGCCTGATAGCCTATTAAACGATAAGTCCCTGCATAATAAACCCATAAACATGAGATTACGCAAATCCAATGAAGTAAATAAGGAAAGTACTTTGGTTCTGAAGATGCTTACATGTATTCCAGAGATGAAAGACTACCGAAAGATCGTGGGATGCTGTCATTGAGAAAGTTCTTAAACAGGTAGCTGTGACGGCAAAGCAGAATTATTAGAAGACAAAGGAATGGATAGAACCATATCTCTATCTTTATATAAGAAAACTAAATGGAACTAGGAAACTTTTATTTCAATGTCAAGACTTACAGTGTTTCTAGCTTCTCCAATCTCCCCAAATGGCTAGGAATAGCTCCAGTCAGTTGATTTTTTGAGAAGTCTCTGATTATCATACGAATTCAAATTAAGGCTCATTATAGTAATGTAACATAGAATTCATAATAAACCCACTGGGAGAATGACTGGAACTAAAAACTTTATTGTACGATCATTTTGCGACAAAACTTACAGTGTTTTTAGCATCTTTAAATTCCCCAGACGCTCAGGTATAGGTCCAGTCAACTGATTATATGAGAGGTCCCTGATTATTGATTATTATACGAATTCAAAGGCTCATTATTGTGAAGTTAATTTGTAACACAGAATTCATAATAATTCCACTTGGAGAAAATTAATTGGAACTGTAAACCTTAATTTTTATTTCTATAACGACACTCACAGTGTTTCTAGCTTCTTCAAATTCTCCAAATCCGTAGGTATAAGTCCAGCCAACTGATTGCCGTAGAGGTATCTGATCATTACACAAATCCATTCATCATAGCAAAGTTTGTAGTATATAGAATCCATAATAATAAATTCACTAGAAGAAAATTAATCGGATCTAAAAGCCTTAATTTCCATTTCTATAACAAGACTTACAGAATGGCTAGGTTCGTCAAATTCCCCAAATTCCGAGGTATTGACCCAGTCAACTTATTGTTTGCGAGGTTTCTGATCATTATACAAACCCACTGGCTTATTATAGCGATGTTTGTAACATAGAGTTCACCCTATCTCACTCAAATGAAAAAATTATCATTGAACTTGTAGTACAGCAAAGAACTTACAGGTGAGTAAGATGAGATAAACTCCCCAGTTCGGGAGGAATGGAACCGTAAAGATTGTTGTTGGATAGATCACTGTTGAGTTTGGACGTAAAAATAACCAAAGATTCAGCCAAAGGTTATTTCTATGATTCCGGGCTGGCACCTCTTATTGCCCAGAGAGGGAATTACTCTCTTTCTGTGGCAAATGTGAGAGAGCCCAGCTACTTGGGAGTACAGTCAGGGGAAAAGAAATGATTAAAAGCAATTATACTTACAGCATCTCCAGGTAGTTAAGATTTTTCACAACAGCACTAATATATCCATCTAAAGGTACACTCCTCAAAATTCTGTTCCACAAGTATGAATGAATTAAACATGAAAACCTTAGTTATGATAAGGATCCTGGATCAATTTGACTGTATTGTATCATAGAGCTTACATTGCAATGATATGCTCTTTAGAACTTACATTTGAGTGATGTGCCAAGTATTGCTGATATTGGTGCAATTGATGACTTTGCCATAACCAAGATCGTGCTCCTCGTCACAATAGGATTCTGAAACAAGTGTTGGCGTACTTAAAGCTAAGTTGAACATGATTGTGTAAAGAGCCTCAGCTGCCAAATATTTTGACATAAACTGAATTAATAAATGTTAATTTACTGAAAATATTTATTAAGGAAGAGAGATTAGATAATACATTCAGCAGAAGGCAGTATTGCTGGCCCTGCAGAAGGCGGTATTGCTGGCCCTGCAGAAGGCGGTATTGCTGGCCCTGCAGAACTGTCCGTTGCTGGCTCTGCAATTTGACAAAGGAGAAACAGAATAATGAAAGGATCAGCAGACTTGGTAAGAAGCATCAGACAACTTCTATTCATGATTTTCTTTTTCTTTTTCAGCTCACTCAGTCTCATATTCTCTGCTACTGAGCTTGGTTCACCCGGATCTATTTATGAGAAGAAAGTGTAGTAGAAAACTAGCTGTAAAGTCGTCACTCAAGGAAAGTAATGTAGAATATCCCACACTGGTAGGATTTTTTTTTTTTTTTAATTTGGATAGAATTAGGATAATTATGTTGAGTCATTTTATAATTATGCTATTATCTAATTAGAATATCTTTAGAATTAAACAATTAAAGTCCTTCTACAATTAGAATATAATATGTAAGGTTATATAAAGCCTAAAACAATTAGTTTGGCAGAAAATAATCAATAAAAGTTCTCTTATTTGTAAGCCTATATAAAGGCTAAAATAATTAGGATTTAACCGGCAATAATCAATAAGAGTTATCTTCCCTTAACCTCTCAATTCTCATTCTTCCTATAAAAGAGAAACACTATCCTATCATTGACAATGTCAGAATTTAAGCCCAAGGGGGAGTCTAATCCAAAAGACTAGCCTGGTGAGAGAGTCTCTAGGCTTTTAAATACCACACTTCTGTGGGTACGAGATCCTGATGCGGGATCCTAACACACAACCTATTAACACCTTTGTTTTTTTGTTACTTTCTTAAAGAAGTGCTATGTTATTGGATAATGTTACATTAGTTAAACTATCATGGAGAAATTTAATGTGTGTTATGGACATTATAGTAGAACTCCACTTTTTTTCCTTCCAAAATCCTTGTACTCATAATAATAATTAAAAAAAAATAAGGTCGTATTGTTTTTGCAATCACAGATAAAAATTATTAGGCAAAAATATATACAGTGAATATTAAATTATGAAATTTAGGTGTTTTAGCTTATAGCTTATGTCCAAAGTTTGAAAACTTTATCATTGATACCCCTTTACCCTAACTCGGTTACATTGCCGTTAGGTTTATGAGAGCAATTATCCTATTACCCCTCTTATTCAATTTTTAGGAGAAAAAAAATGTTTATGAATTTATCAATCTACTCTTTCTAAATAAATTAATGCAAATGCACTTTAAACATGTTACATAACTACGTTTCTTTAAAAAATTTCAAAACACTTTCTTATAAGGCTAGAGTTACAATTTTATCCCACTAACACCAACGACAACATAACGGAGAAAGGAAAATGGTGTATATGTGATACAATTTTAAAGGTCCACTCAATAAAAAGCGCGAAAAGTGTCATTCACGTAATAAATTCACAAGCCTTAGAGATAGTATATGTTATTCTCTCAATAATAAAGAAAATAGTTAAATAATTGATAAATTCTGCTAGCTTTGGCTGTGTCAACTACACAAATTATACATTGGATCTCTAAAATAGGTAGTAAGAAATAATAAGTATTGCAAGCACCATGATCTGTTTTAAGTTAGATCACGAGTTTAAGTAGTAATTATCATTTTTTGCTTACAAAAATTGTTAACATTTTAAAGTAATGACTTAATATAAGATAATATTTCTAGGGGTTTGGACCAATGTTTAAAACCCAGCTTGACCCAACCGTTTCGATCGATCAGATAGGGAATCGATGCCTTCTCTAGGCCGGGCACCCCTCAAACTCGGTTATACCATTTGGACTGGATTAGCTTGCGATTCAACTATCGGAACAGTGTCGCATCGCTGTTTGAAGCATCGGGTCAGAGAACTGATCGTGGGCAAAGGTCAATAATCAACCAAACAACCCATGCAATCTTCAAACAGTTGCTGATCTAATCAAACAAAAATTTGTGCACAAGGGGGTGACTGACTGGGCACTGGTTAGGGCAAAAAAATAAACAGGTGGTAGGTGTATTTCAAACTCCATAAAATTTGGTCACCAACGATAAGAAAATGGCTGGGAAGAGGTTACAATCAATCCACAACAATCACACACTCCACATGCACACTCAATTTCATCCAACAACTCCAAAAAAACTCAAACGACCTTCAAATTGCGAAAACCCTAGGGTGGATGGTGATCGGGGAGTGATAAAATATGTTATACTCTTATTTAATTACCATTTCAGTTGGAGTTCTTAAAATGTAGAAGAGATAAAACTTAAAACGGAAAAATAGAATATTAACCATGAATTTGGAGATCAGTTATTTTCTTTCTTTTTGACCAATTTTATCGCCATGTATACCAAAAGAGTTTTTAATTGCCAGGCGATACTATATTACAACATAATCTCACAAACTTTATTTCATAATCTCCGACATGACAGCCTATAATTGTTAGCTAACAAATAAGTTTCACCTGCTCGTTATAGGTCTTGTCTACTCAATTACGAGTTGACTAATTGCGAGCTGTCACGTCGAGATTGTAAGAAAAAATCAATTACGAGTTGACTAATTGCGAGCTGTCACGTCGAGATTGTAAGAAAAAATTTGTAAGGTTGGGTTTAGAAGAAATCATTATTGTCAATTGCCGCCCATGTACAGGGTCTGTTTGTGCTGATCCCAAGGTCCTTTCTTTTTTAAGCTGTGCTAGTTGATGATTAGGGATTGTATATCCTTTGTTGTTTTGTTTTCTTTTGCTTGCTATAGTTCTTCGGCATGTCCAAGGGCCGGTTTAGGAGGGGTTTCCCTGTTATAGGTTGTATTATTTATTCTTTTTAATGTTAGACAAACGGTGACGTTTTAGAAAGGTTAAAGTGTCGTCGTTTTTATGTTGAAATAATCAGCTATTAAAGCTGACTTGTAACACTGTTAACTCTATCGAAATATTAAGAAAAGTTCTAATCCCTCTTTTCTCTCTGTTTTTGCTCTCAAATCCCTAACTCTCATATGGTATCAGAGCCCAAGTTCAGTTGAGCTGAGCGCTTGACCAGCAGGTGGGGAGTTAGAGCTAGCAACTACCTCTATCAATAGGCATGACCCAACATATGGGCTTGACCGTGAGGGGGAGTGTTGGAGTCCCACACCGACTAGGCACGCTCAAGCCTATTGGTTTATAAGAGGGGGTAATCCTCCCATTCAACAAGACCTTATTGGATGAGGAGTCAGGCCTACCTCAAATTATATCAGGGGGGTTTAATAGACTTTTAATTAATAATTAGTATATGTATCTTATTAATTCCTTTCTTTAATAGGTACTTTTTTTTTTCTCTAACCACCATTGGATGGTTTGATGGTAAAATAGCAAAATAAGTTTAACAAACTCTTGAGTTCGAGTTCTCCCAGACATTAATGAGGGTGACCACTAGGACTCTTACCCGTCACATAATTCCAAGCTTTTTTTGAAAAAAAAAATATTAATATATAATTTTTTTTCTTTTTGTGACAATTTCGACCAGAAAAAACAAAATATGAATATTATATGCAATTAGTTTTTATTTTGGTCCACCCTAACAGAAATTTCTGGATCTGTTACTGGTTCCAAGGCCCCAGAAAAATAGTTGAGGTGCTGGCAAACTGATCTAAACACTCTCGATGATCAAATAAAAAAAAAAAGTTAGTTTTTTTTTTTTAATTATATAAATTAAGCAAATCACTAGAAAAGTGAAGCACCAAAAAGATAAAAGAAAAAAACTGAAGATTGTGGTTGCGTCTGGCTTTCATGTGTTGTCCCTATTTCTTCGAGGCTGTTCGATTTATAATTCATACATATATTTAATCTCATCTCCATCATACTTTATAATTGTAAAAAGTGTTTATAGCTTTTTACTTTCAAGATACTTTGTTGCTTTAGGATTTCTTATAGTAACTTGTACATCCAAAAAGTTGCNAAAAAAAAAAAAAAAAAAAAAAAAAAAAAAAAAAAAAAAGAAAAAAAAACAAAACAAAACAAAACAAAATTTAGCACACCATGCACAACAGTTCACAGATTATTAAATCTTAGTTCTTGTGATCAGTCAAGCTTCAGTACACTCTTGCCATAACCGAGGAACAAGCAGACAACAGTGATTAGGTGCAGCTTTCATCAGGTGCAATTTTCATCAGATTGAGTGACATTCAGTTTTGCTCTTAGTTCATTAAACTGAGCAGCTGATAATGCTTTGGTAAGAACATCAGCTATTTGTAACTTGGATGGGACATACTAAATTGCTAGCTTATTTGCTAATGCTTGCTCTCTAATGTAGTGAGCATCAATCTCAATGTGTCTAGTTCTGACATGAAACACAGGATTAGATGCAAGAGCTCCAACACTAACATTGTCACACCAAATAACTGGAACAGTGTGAAAAATCAGTCCTAGTTCATTAAACATACTCTCCAACCAGGCTATTTTAGTTGCAGTATGAACTAAGGCCCTATACTCAGTTTCGGTAGAAGAAAGTGCAACAACTTTTTGTTTCCTGGAACTCCATTGTATCAAGTTTGGTCCTAGGTAGACACAATACCCACTTGTGGACCTTCTATCCTCAAGAATTCCACCCTAATCAGCATTCGCACAACATTCTATATGTAATGCATTTGCTAGTTTGAACAACAGACCATAGTTTATAGTACCTTTAATGTACTTAACAAGCTTTTGCCATTGGAGTTTAGTGGGAGCCTGTAAAAATTGACTCAATTTGTTCACAGTAAAGCTGATGTCTGACCTGGTAAGTGTCAAATATTGAAGCGCTCTTACAATACTTCTATATAGGCTAGGATTTTGAAAAAATTCACTGTCATCAGAACTTAATTTAACTCCAACAGTCATGGGTGTAGGGCAAGGATGTGCTTCCATCATTTTAGTCTTGATAAGAAGATCTGAAACACACTTGGACTGCTTGAGATGAAGACCAGCCTTTGTTCTTGTTGCTTCAAACCCGAGGAAGTACTTAAGTGACCCAAGGGTTTTTAAGGCAAAATCATATTAAGATCTCCCATCAGTTTGGTGATAAACTCTCCATCCGAACCAGTTTATCAGTATGTCATCGACGTATACAGAATATAAGTAGAACCTGAATTCTGTTGGAAAGTAAATAAGCTTGAATCTGAAACTGAATTTCTAAATCCTTTGAGCTAAAGAGCTGTTTTCAATTTGTCAAACCAGGCTCTTGGAGTTTGCTTAAGGCCATAAAGTGCCTTATTAAGTTTGTAAACAACATTTGAAAAGACTGATCCTCAAATCCGAGAGGTTGTTTCATGTACACATTTTCAGTCAACACACCATTCAAGAATGCATTGTTGACATCGATTTGTTATACATCCCACCCTTTTGTAACTACAAGTGTCAAGAAAATTCTAATGGTGGAAGGTTTAATTACTGGACTAAAAGTCTCAAAGTAATCAAGTCCAGGGGTTTGTTGGAATCCCTTAGCAACTAATCTTTCCTTATACTTCTGAAAAGAACTATCAGCATTATATTTGATTCGAAAAACCCATTTATTCCCAACTACATTCATATCGGGTGATGATGGCCAAGTATTGTTGTGAACAAGAGCATAATATTCACATTGCGTTGCTGCCTTCCAATTGTTGCTGCTAAGTGCTACAGGCACTGAAGTTGGTTATGGTTCAACAATTTTAGACTCATTAACTAAGTATGCTATGTGCATAGCATTCTGGACATGAGTGGTAGATTGTAACTGAGCAGAAGACTTAGCTCTGGTGACCATAGGATGAGTATTAACTGGTGCTGAAATAGGGTAAGATACATGGGAACACATGTTCTGTTAAGACTAGAATTAGCTGAACCATCAGGGAATTGTGAGGAGGTAAGATCAACAACAAGTGGATAGGTTAAGGGAGACGACTTTGTAGTGAGTGGAGCTAGGTAGTGAGATAGTAAGTGATTGAGAAGTGTTTGATGTGCCATTTGGTGAGTTACTCACTGGTGATGGAGAGGTGTTTGGAATAGCTGATGGAAATGTGTTTGTAGAAAGAGGTTTAAGCATATTGGTAGAAGTATTTTGATCATTAGAGTCAGTAGAATAATTATCACAGTAAGTAGTATGAGAAGAAACAAAGTTATAAGGATCCTTACCAACTGTTGCATTTTCAGAATTGGAGTTGTCTAGGGAGCAAGACACTGTAGTGGAATTAGGACAATTGAAGATTTAGTGGCAGTAGGTTGAGCTGAAGGTTTAGTGGCAGTAGGTTGAGGTGAAGGTTTAGTGGCAGTTGGCTGAGTTGAAGGTTTAGTGGCAGTTGGTTGAGCAGGTACAAAGGGAAAAGACAAAATAGAAGTAGGGCCAAGGAATGTCAAGAACACATGGCTGAGGTGAAATAGCAGAGGACTGAGATTGAGAAGAAAAGACTGAATCACTGGTGGCAAAGGGAAACTCAGACTCATTAAACTAAATATTAGGTGTGATTACAAGTTGTCCATCAGGTTTTAAGCACTTGTATCCTTTATGTATTAAGCTGTATCCAACAAAGGTACACTTTGTTGTATGGAAATCAAATTCATGTTTATTAAAACTCCTAATATAAGGAAAACAAGAACAACCAAAAACTTTTAAGCTTTCATAGACAGGAACTTGATGAAATAAAGTTTAATATGGAGAGATATTTTGAAGTATAGCAGTAGGCATTCTGTTTATTAGATAAATGGCTATTTCAAAGGCAAGCCACCAATATGACAAAGGCATAGAGGCATGAGCAAGTAAGGTAAGTCCTGATTCTACAATGTGCCTATGTTTTCTCTCACTCTTACCATTTTGTTGATGCACATAAGAACAAGAATACCTAATCTAAATTCCTTGCTCAACTAAGTATGGGAGAAGAGCTTTGTATTCACCACCTTGATCAAATTGCAAGCACTTAATCTTGCATCCAAATTGCCTTTCAGCAAGGTGATGAAACTTCATAAAAACAGACCTTACTTCAGCCTTGGTTTTGAGAGGAAACAACCATGTAAATCGACTATAATCATCTAAGAATTGGACATAGTATTTAAACCCTTCAGTAGAAGTACAAGGGGCAAAACCCCAAACATCACTGTGTATTAATTCTAAGGGAGAAGTGGCATGTGAATGAGAGATTGGAAAATTGTTTTGATGTAACTTGCCTAATTGGCAAACATCACAAAAGGTGAATTTGGAGTTCAGAGAAGTGTTTAGTTCTGAGGGAAATTTGTTTTGCAAAGCTGTTAAAATTTGATGTTGCATTTTGGAGTGTGGATGCCCCAATCGTTTGTGCCAAATCATAATATTAGTGGCATGTAAATTAGTAGTTAAACAATGCAAATCAGTGGTATGTGAGTGATTAGATGTATGTAAGTAGTCATCAGCAGGAGCAGAAAAAATAGTTTCGGTGTAAGCATTAATGTTACTAAAATCAGAAAAGAAATCATTTTTATTATCAATACAAGAAGAAATACATTTTGAGGTGTTATCAACAATTAATTTATTATCAGCAAGGGAAGTGCATTGACTGACATTAGAACTAACAAAGACATCTGGACTAAGAAGAACATCAGGATTAACATCAGACACAACAGGGTTAACATCAGACAAAATATTACTTGAGCAATTTGTCTTATTACAAGAATTGAACCTAGTATTCACATCAGACAAGAGAGGTTCATAGTGATTAACAGAGTTAACACAAGCAAGTTGAAAGGATTGTTGACTAGTGAGAGGCATGTGACGTATGAATGAGGGCAGAATAGAGAAATAATTTAGTTGACACAAGCCATCCTTAAGGTCCCCTTGCAGTAGTATTGCTCCGGTGGATTTGTCCTTGACAACACAACAGTGAGCATCAAATTCCACTATAACATTGTTATCTTTGGTGAATTTAGAGATGCTAGGCAAATTCTTTGTGATTTTAGGAACACATAAGATGTTTTTAAGATGCAAACATTTAGTATGTAAGTTGCTAGGCAGAAAAGTATGACTAGTATGGGATATTTTTAGATACTCACCATTGCCAACCTGAAGTTGATCACCTCCACTATAGTTCTTACTGATATTCAAATGATGCAGGTCTGCAGTGACATGATCCATAGCTCTGGAGTCCATATACCACAATTGATCAGTTGGGGTTAATGATGTAGCAAGAGCAAGCTGTGGATTTGATGGTGGAGAGTGTTGTGTAGAGGTGTTGCAGTGATGATTACGGGCAGATACAACAGGAGCTGTACCAACAAAACCATGAGAACCAATAGCTGCAAAGTGAGCTTGATTCTGACTATGAAACTGTTGACTAGGAACTCCAAAAGCAGCATTATTCATAGTGCAAGAACCTTGCATACCAAACTGTGAGGTTTGTGACTATGAAGAACCATCTAGTTGGTGATAAGTAGTTCCTGTAGAACTAGGTTGTGAACTAGGGGCACCAATTTGTGAACCAACAGGGCCAAACTATGGAAAATGTGAACCAGTAGTACCAAATTGAGAGCCAACAATGTTAAAGGAGGAACCACTATAAGAATGTGCATTGTGTGGTTGATAAGATGATTCCTCATAGTAAGAGACAGGTTGCTGTGACAAATTTCCAACAAAGGGTTGCACCATGCTAGTGTAAGCAGAATTATATCTGTGATAGCATTGGCCTGCTGAGTGTCCTACTTTGTTACACAATTGACAGATGAGTCTTCCTCTTCCAGTACCTCTACCCCTTTCTCGGCCATAAAAGGTTCCTCCAACTCCAGAAGGCCGATTGTTATACACATGTGGATTGCAGGTTTGAGGATGAGATGTAGGTATAACAGGAAGTTGGGGATAGTTGGGATTACTTAGAGATATTAGGGAAGGCATACCATTGTACACAGAAACTTTATCAGGTTGGTGACTTATAGTATCAGTTTTGAGAGGGATACTGGTGTTGTTGTTAGGATTACCAGCTGAGGCAAGGTGAGCTTAACAGTTATACAAGTCAACTGAATTGAATTGAATTTCTCTAGTCGAATTTCATACTTTTGAAGTAAAAATTGGGCTTCCTAAAATGTAACAGAGTCAAATTTTGACTCAATCCTGGAAGTTAGGTTTACTACTACTGCATCAAATTCAAGACCAAGTCCACCCAGGACATATTGTAAAAGATCCTCATCAACTATTATTAAACCACTGTCTGATAAACTTTTTGCTATCTCCTTCACCTTCTTAATATAATCGCCTACACTTAGGTTGCCTTTTTGTGTTGTCTGAAGCAGGTTTTTGAGGTGCAAAGCTCTAGCTTTAGAATTAGTAATGAATTCATTTTCTAAGGCAAACCATATCTCAATAGAGGTTCTACATTTCGACACAAATCCAAACATACTTTATGAGATTGATGCTAAAAGCCAATTAACTAAGAACTTGTTAGTTCTTTTCCACATTATGTAGGCAGTATTCAATTTTTCATCAATTGAAACACTACTAGCTCTTATGGTATTACCAATTTGACCTAACTCTTGTTCAATAGAAGAATCAGAAATTAATAAAGGTGAAGGGCAAGAAACTCTACCGAGAAGATGATCTTCGAGTTCATGTGAACCTACGGTAGACAGAACTTGGGAGCTCCAAAAGCGATAACTGTTCTGAGTGAGCTTTGGATTTATTACTTATAAGCTAATGGCTGAAGCTGACGTAGTGCGATTGGAAGATTACTTCATCATCTCATCATAGTTGTTGAGTGAGCTGGAGGAATTCGCCATTGACGCAAGTCAGTAGCTCTGATACCAAGTGAGGAAAAATAAAAACAAGAAAAGAGAGGATCGAGTAACAGAGGAGTTTAGTGAACTAAGATTGAATCTGTTTTTCATTAACTGAAGAGAAAACATAGTACAAAGTATATATATGAATATGCTGCTTTACTCTTACGCTACTACTAAACTGACTTAACTATAGTTAGTTAGAAAACAGAAACGACAACATATTCTAAAGAAGCTGCACTGCATCCTTACTTGCTTTGACTCTTTGTGGTCAATACGACTGAGGGTTAATAGTTGATATAAACATTATATAAACATAATATACTTGGAAGTAAACACGCCTTCCTGCTCTCTTAGCGCTCACCATTTTCCTTCTTGAGTCCCAACTAAAACCAATACAATTTGGCCAAATTAACATTTCATGAGCAATTTAAAAGTGTCTTCAAAGTTTTCATTCTTGACTCAATATGTGGTCTAGCCTTTAAGTCACATCCAGATAGTTTCACTTCTATTGTTCTTTCAACATATTTCAAGTAGTAAGGTTTGAAATTGCCATCAACATGCATATGGTATTTCCCTTTATTACACATGTCCAAAAGGATCTTTATTAGCTTTGTATCTTCCTCCAAACCCCAGAACCTTTTATTCTATATCCTTGTCCTTGTGATTCTATCATAAAGTTTAAAAGAAATAATCAATACAAAACATAATATTTCATAACGAATATGATTACCGAAGGTTAGCATGTATATCCATAAGAAAAATATATGACATCAAAATTTTATTGCATTCTTTAACTTAAAAGGAAAAAAAAAAAAAAAAAAAAAAAGAATAACATCCAACAAATGTTCCAAACAATAGATTAACTAACATCAATATATAACATCCACCAACAAAGAAATACAATACAATAACTAGTAAAACATGAGATAGAAACCAAAATCCTAATGCTTTCTAAACTATCTTCACATTTTTTGTCAACTTGCCCTCCATTCATTAAACATCTGTTGTGCTAAATTTGCTCTACATGTAGTCTATTCATTTGACGATTCTATACTAATATATAAATGACCAAGTGATTCAACCCTATTTGAATGACTTAAGTAATGATGTCTCAAGCTCGTATGACATCTCCTTTGTTAGGATTATTTTAGAATTAGGACAATTATGTTAAGTATTTTATTATTATTTTTATAAATATGTTAAGTCTTTTATAATTATCTTTTATAATTATGCTATTATCTTATTAGGACAGAACTAGGATTATTTTATTATCCTTTTATAATTATGATAAAATATCTTATTAGATTTGAATTAGGCAATTAGAGTCCTTTTGGGAGTCATTTAGAGTCAAGTGTAAGGATATATAATAGCCCAAATCTAAATTGTGGTTATCAATGAAGAATTTTGTCAATTAATCTCTCTATCTCTTATTCTTGGAGGTCTATGTTCCTCGTATAAACAGATCATATTCCAAACCCTATCATTGGTGCTCTCGTTCCCTAGTTATGGTTGAAGGCATTCGCTTGCATCTTTTGGATGAGCAGTTTGCTAAAATTACAGCCCTACAATCTGCCCAGGTAGAGACTCTCACTTCTTTAACAGAGAAATTGGAAGTTTTGACAAGTGGTTTTCAAGCTATTACTTTACAGATTTCGACTCTAAACAACAAGTTCGATCAAACCTGCCAGCAAAACCAACATTTCGGTGAATCATCTTCAGATTTGATTGGGCGATGTGGATCAACTTCCAAAAGTATTTTTCCCATGTCTTTCCGTTTAGAACTCCCTCGTTTTGATGGCACAGATCTGCGTGGTTGGAGATTTAAAGTCGAGCAATGCTTTGATTATCATAATATGCCTACCGAGCAACGGTTGACTATCTCTTCCTTCCACATGGATGGTCTAGCTCTATCCTGGTATCACTGGATGCATTCTAATGGGCAGATCCATTCCTGGCATTCTTTCCTACATGATTTAGATGTTCGTTTTGGGCCTTCGGAATTTGTGGATTACCAAGGGCAATTGGCGAAACTTACTCAAACAGGTTCTATAGTCGCTTATCAAACAAAATTTGAGGAACTCTCTAATCAAGTTTATAGCCTTCTAGGTACGTTCTTTCTAAGCTGCTTTGTATCAAGGCTCATACTAGAAATACAAAGGGAGGTGCAGTCCTTCTGGCCTCACACCCTCAACCACGCCATGAGTCTTGCCCACTTGCAAGAGGACAAGTTGCAGGATTTACACCTATACTTGCAATCTATCGGCCCCCTATCTTGCAATCCTAGTAAATCAACTCCTAATGTTCCTTCAACGCAGCAGGCCCTTTTGTTGACTCCAAGCCAATCAAGTTCCTTGCTTATTAAGTGACTCATGGCGGCATAGATGCAAGAAAGGCGCAACAAAGGTTTGTGCTATAATTGCGATGAACACTTTCAACCCAGGCATTGCTGCAAGGCCAAGTTCTTCCTCTTGTTGACGGAGGAGAATGATGATGAGCACGAGGATGTACTGGGATAACTGATGTTGATGGTGTCGTACCTTGCGACCTTGAGGACAAGGTTGAGTCGAAGCGGAAGGCAATGTTAGGATTATTTTAGAATTAGGATAATTATGTTAAGTATTTTATTATTATCTTTTATAAATATGTTAAGTTTTTCATAATTATCTTTTATGATTATGCTATTATCTTATTAGGATAGAATTAGAATTATCTTATTATCCTTTTATAATTATGATAGAAATTCTTATTAGATTTGAATTTTAGAGTCATTTTGGGAGTCATTTGGAGTCAAGTGTACGGCCATATAATAGCCTAAATCTAAATTGTAGTTATCAATGAAATTTTTTGTCAATTAATCTCTCTATCTCTTGTTCTTGGAGGCCTCTGTTCCTCATATAAATAGATCATATCCCAATCCCTATTATCCTTCCTAATGAAATTGTGAAGCAAATAGCATGCCATGATAATTCTATTTTGAGTCGTAATAGGATAGAATAAAAGACTTCAAAGAACCCCTTATCTATTCTTAATGATACCAAATCATCTCTCAGTTACATTCCTAGTGTATGAATGCTTCATGTTAAAAAACTTTTGTGGAATATTTGGTTGATATCATTCCCTCCAATCATTTAAGTGATACCATTGGCCATAGTAAGGAGCAAGAAATCATGGACAATTGGCATATTCAACATCCACAAGATAGTAGTGACCTATAAGGTTAACAAACATTTAGAATTGGTGTAAAAAAATATTTTACATAGATATACTTAAAATAAAGACAGCCCACACATCAACAAACATTTAATAATTTTACATAAATTATTGAAACATCAATAATAAATAAATAACACAAAAAGATTCAATAATATAATAATTCAATCAAACATTTCCACATCATTAACCCCTTTTAAATTTAATTAACAAAATTAATTAAACCAAAAATTAATACCAATATGAAGCAAGATAACCATATATACAATCAAGAATAGGGTTGATACCATATACACCCCTCGAAACTTCAAAAACTACACTAGTCACCACTTTTTTTTAGAAACTAACATGTAAACCCCCTGCTGTTAGTTTAAATAGTTAAAATGGATGTAAGACTCTATTTGACTACTATAATTACGAATTTTGCCCATAAATTTATCTTAAATGAATTCTTTTACACTTAACTTTATTTCAAAAATAAATATTGAAATTATTGTACATAATTTATACATAACTTTAAAAAAGACAAACAAAAGTTAAAAAAGTAACAAAAAATCTTTAAAAAACTAAAAAAAAAAATACAAAATACAAAATCTTTAAACTCATTTTAATTTTTTTAAAAACAAATAAAAAAATTGAAAGTGCCACCAATGGCCAAGCATTAGTCAATGTCAGCTTGATCCTAGCCTGGCAAGGCTAGATCCAGGAATAATCATGCTGATCGTGTCTGGTGCGACACTGATCTAGCCTGGCATGGAGCCAGGCCAGGCCACAACATGGCATTGATCTGGCCATGCCTAGCCATGTCGATGTCCTGCCAAGCCACTCACAAGACCAATCTGGCCATGCGTGACCAGATCAAGAATCGCCAAGCCAGCAACGTGCAACGATCAGGGGCGAACCCAGCCTCTTTGAGGGTAGACTTCTCAAGTTTTTTAAAAAAAAAAAATTGGAAAAAGCCAAACTAGTGTAGAAAAAACCTAACCTCTGAAAACAAACTCACACTCGCTCTTCTCTTCAACTTCAACCTCTAAATTCTAAGATATTTGCTCTTTTCAATTATTTCTTGCCTATTTGGTTCGTGAAAATGAGCTTAATTTTTCAACTATTTTTTTTGATGTGTTAGGTTTTTTTATTTTATTTTTGTGCTCTGAATTCTTAGTTTTTTTTTGTTTAACTTTTGTTTTATGTTTCGTTGATGAGAAAATATGGTAAAGTTTTGTTCATTATTTTTTTTACTGTCTTTATGTTTTGTAATTTGCTCTGAATTCTAAAGTTTTTATTTTATTTTATTAAGCTGTTTTTAGTCTGTTAGGTTGATGAGAAAATGAGGCTAAGTTTTGTTCATTTTTTTTATAGTCTTTTTGTTTCGTATTTTGCTTTGAATACTACGATTTTTTTATTTTAATTTATTAAGGTGTTTTTAGTCTGTTAGATTAATGAGAAAATGAGACAAACTTTTGTAGTCTTTTACCTCCTTTTTGTTTAGTAATATTGCTCTAAATTCTATTTTTTTCAAAGTATATTATTTGTAGTTTGTTTGGCTGATGGGTAAATGAGACAAAGTTTTGTTAAATTTTTAATCTAGACGGTTGAGTTTTGATTTTAAAGGTTGGATTTGGAGTTATACAGCTTGAAATTTGACTGCTTCTCTGATGATTTTAATCATTCTCTTTGTAAACCTTTATGTATTTTACTTGTGTTAGAATTGTGATTGAGATCTAAATTTGTGTGAAATATTTTTGATAGAATATGGTTGCTGTAAACTCTTTTGATTATATTGGATTTAAGTTGATCGTTAGATTCTTGTGGTTTTTTGTCCTCTTCACATTAAAGAGGTTTTTCTACGTCAAAAATTTCTTGTGTTTCCTTGTGAATTGGATGTTGATTTGCTCAAAGTTTTGCTTTTCACAGATTTATTCAAGTTAAAAAGTATTGTGTTATTGCATCATTTCCTTTCAACTTCTTGATATTGTATTTTTTTCCTTTACTTAATGTTTGATGGTTTTTTAAAAGTTTTCACTAATTGATTGACAAACAATGACTAGACTGCGGAGGCTCCCCTTCAACAAAAATCTTGGGTCCGCCACTAGCAACGATTGGCCTCACCGGCATCTTGGATGTTGGAAGTCTTCTTTTTCTTAATAAAAAAATGTTTTTTTTGAGCTTTTTAAATTTTAAGTTTTATTTTTCCTTATTATTATAATTTTTAAATATTTTAAAAAATTTAAAAATTTCTTAAATTTCTAAAGTTTATATATATATTATCATTGTTAACTTTTTCTAAATTGTCTATATATTTTTTTAATTCTTTGTATATTATTTTTATTTTTAATTACGTAATTTTAGAATTTTACTTTTTTTTTTTCAGAAAATTCATTCTAAAAATATTTTGCAGCTGAAGTTCTAATTTACCCTGACTGGTGTTAAAGTTATCACCTTGAACTAACAGTAGGCAGTGTACATTGTAGTTTCTAAAAAAAGTGGTGGCTGGCTGTATGTTTTCTAAGTTTTAGGGGATGTATAGCATTAACCCAACAAGAATGTAGATTTTAAAACTTATAAAACAAGATAAGCATATATAAAATTTTTGAAAAGGAAAGAAGAAAAAAATCTTAATTATTAATATTTTTTAATGGTTAGTTTTATTTGTTGTATCTACGTTAAATTTATTTAAGGGCTAGCTATATTGCTTTCAATCAACCATCAAAATAAGCCAATATGGTCCCATGCATGCAATTTATATTATTCAAAGAATGCCATCAATGCTATGAATTATGTGTCTCTTGATCTTTAATTTGTTGAGTTGATGTTAGATTCTATCATAATCTTTAATTTATAAAAGCTTAAATATATGTGAGGTTAATTTGTAATTTATTTATCACACACAAACAAGGGCTTTTTTCAATGAAGTTATGATTTAAGCTACTGTCATGAAACAAATTCCTGTAATAATTTAAGGTAGCTATCTTAATTAGAAATGAAGAAGAAAGAAATTAAAAGAGAGAGACATGAAGCTATGGGGCTGCTTGTAACAAAGGCATGTAAAATGGTTTGAGTGAGAAAATGTTAATTACATCAGCCAATTGGTTTGTAATGAGAATTACAAGTGGTGGGGCTTTTAGACTTCAAACTCCTTTTGTTTATAAAAGTAAAACCAGGGTGCTAGAGATTGAACAGTTTCTACAACAGACTTACAAGATTCTCAACCCACAGCAAAAGGCTATGGGAAAAAGGTTGGACCGCCAGTTTAACACTATTAAACCGGTCTAATAGCGGTCCAAAACGGGTCAATTGATAAATCCAGATTTATCTTTACTGTGAACCAAGGAGGCTGTCCGGTCCGAGTTCCAGAACATTACTACAAATAATATGACAAATGACAAAAATAAAAATAAAAATTACAAGCTACAAAAGCCTGAACTTGAGTTCTGAATTATTATTAAAAAAAAAAAAAAAAAAAAAAGAGAGAGAGAGAGAGAGAGAGAAACTTGTAGAGATTTTATTATCTTTTTAAAGAGGGTTTTGAATTAAATAGTATTCGTTATTTGAACAAATGCTAGAAATTCAAACATAGTTCATATATGGAATTAGGAAGAAACAAAGCAAATGAGTTAATAAATAAATAAATAAAAGGGCCTATCCATTCCTTCAGATGCTTGTTGCATAATGCACTATGTTAAAAAGCGGATTCACTTAGAAATATCGAGATCAAGGATAAACCAGATACGTTAAATCCCCACCAGAGCACAAGTTACAACGTCAACAACGCTTGCATTAGATAGTTTCCTCCCAATCAATGTTTGTTGTTCAACTTCTTTTAAAGTTGGTACAAAACAACTTTCTTTCTTAGAAAGCTCAATTCGATGCCTTGTTATAGGGCTATGATCTCATGGGATTTCTTGATGGCTTTGTACCATCTCCACCACAAGAGGTTGACAAAGAAGGGCAATCAATTCGAAACCCGAAGTTTGCTTTCTGGAATCGACAAGAAAAAACTTGTTCTTCATGCAATTTTGGCCTCACTCTCTAAGCCAATAGTTGACTTGTAGCATCTATAAAAACCTCTTGTAACGCATGGAGTAAGCTTCATAAACTTTATGCTAACAACTCAAGATCAAGAGTTATGATTACAAAGGAGAGACTCACAATTATCTCTTGTGGAACTAAACTAGAAACTGAAAATCTCCAAGCCACAAAAGCATTGCTAATGAATTGCCCTTCATTGGTGCTCAGTTGAATGACGAAGATCTAACTATTTTTGCTTTTAATGGACTTGGGAATGGATTCCAGGAGATATCAGCTGGAATTTGGACTATAGAGAGTCCAATTTCATTTGAATAGCTTCTTGATAAGCTTAAGGAACATGAACTCTTTCTCAAACGAGTGGAATTTCGCTCTGGCTCTCCTTCAGTCACAGTGAATAGCACCTGAAATTTAGGAAATCATAACTTTCAACAAAAAACCTGTCCTGGCACCAACCTTATGAGAGTCCATATGACAAACTCTTGGTGACGACACTGGCCTTGAAATTACACATAAAGGTTCTTCTAAGTTACCCACACTTTTGAAGTCATTTTCTTTATCTAACGTGGTTTTTTTCCTTCAATGAACAAAAACCTCATTTTAGTTTCACAATTTTGTAAGTCAAATAATACACTTATTGAATTTTTTCTTGGTTCTTTTGTTGTGAAGGATCTAACCACGGCGACACACTTCATCGCGGACAGAGAAAGAATAATGTGTACAAATGGTCTTTCCATAACGCCATAAAAGTGAATGCATAAGTGTCAAAGCAAGCTTGTGATAGTGTAAAGAAATCTCTTAATAATTGGCATCTTCGTCTTGGGTACCCTTTTATCAAAATTTTCAATTTTCTTGTTCGTAATAAAAATCTTCTTGTTGAGTCTGGCATGTCATGTGAGTATACCTGACAAAACAGATGGGCTGGGTGGATACGGGTCCAATGGGAACGTGCTCAAAAGGATTGATTCTATATGGGTATGGGTAAAAAATATTGGACTTGTACCCTACTCTACGTGGGTAAGGGTGGACCCATGGGTACCTGTTACTATTTCATTTGTTACAATCACACCCCCACAATCAACTCCTGCAAATTCATTTCAATTCAGTACACAACCCTATATCCACTGCAAATCAGCCAAGACTCCTCCTTCGGTGGCCACAACCACCACTAGGCTTCACAACATCACCACAAACAAGTAAGGGACAACCCACAACAAAGACTAACTTGGGCGGCGTGTTTGGGTAGTGTGAAAGTCACGAAATCGTGCGATGCAAGGCAGCGCACTTTATCGTCGGTAGCAGCTAGGTCGGAGTGGCGACGACTCACCAAGGGAAAGACAAAGGCACAGGGCTCGGGCAGGGTCATCTCGATGCAACAAGGGTCTGGAGAGCACCCATGATAGATTGCATTGCTCGTGATATGTTGCACACAACGCGACTAGAAACTAGACCGACATCGCATGACGCCGGCCAAAGGGGAAGTGAGACCTCCCAACGAGCAGTAGACGACGAGCAGTAGACGACGAGCAGACGATGTTCCGAGGCCTACCAACATGGACTAGATCGGGACAAGGCAGATTTGATGCAAAAAGGAGAAGAGTGACTGTCGAAGAAGAGGGTTGGAGAATAGAAATTTATGAATTAGGGTTAATTTTTTTTTTTAAATTTTACGGGTACCCACAGGTATACCCAGCCTGGCAGCCCATGCATAAAAAAAGGTCGGGCCGGGTACGGGTTGAAAAAAACTTGTCCAAATTTTTAAACCCATACCCTATATTATTTTAATGAGTACGGATCCACCCGCAAGTAATTACCCTTTTTGCAGGTGGACATGTGAGTCTTGTCTTTGCAATAAAAGCCACGAACAATCTTTTGGGACGTTCTATGCTCAAAGTCTTGGCCCTCTTAACATAGAGTACATAGTTGATGGTTTTTGTTATTATATTATTTTTGTTGATTTTTTCACTAAATATATTTGACTATTTCCTATGGCTAAAAAATCTGTCGTCTTTACTATTTTTCCCAAATAAAATCCATGGCAGAAAAATTCTTCAAAATTCCTTTAGTTACACTTTATACAAATGGTGTAGGTTAATATAGAGGACTAAAATATTTTTCTTGAAACTCATGGTGTGCAGCATATTGTTTCCCCTCCTTGTGCCCTTGAAAATGTAGGCTCAACTAGACGACGTCACCATCTTTAAGTAGAAACAGGGCGCACCTTAATGTGTAAGGCCTCTTTCCCTCTCAAGCATTGGTCTCATATTTTTCTCACATCAATCTACCTTATTGACTAAAAGCTTACCCCGATTTTATAATACAAATCCTCTTTCGAAGCACTGTTTCATAACTTTCTAAATCATTCTAAACTTCGGGTATTTCGGTGATTATGTTTCCCTTGGTTAAGGCCACAAGCAACTCACAAATTATATCACATTCTTAAGCATGCGTTTTTTTAGGTACTTTATTTTGAGGTTTTAGAGCCAAATTCAATCCAAATTAGCATTGCATTAGGATATGGGTTTCCTAATATATTTCCATGTAGAATTGTTTTTATTTAGGAATATAATTATACAAAATATTAAAATAAAATTCCTATTAGGATATGAGATTTGAGTCCTATTAGGAATAGTATCTCATGTATTACCTATAAAAAGGGGTTAAATCCTAGAGTTAAGTAATTAAATTGAATAGAAGGCAAAGCCACAATTTGAGAGTGAGAGCCACCAAAGAGGAGTTTAGTGAGAGAAACCCAATTTGTAAGGTTTGCGAGAGACTCTTTTAATTTTTCTTCTTTTTCATATTGAAAATCTATAGCGGCAAAGTGAATGTAACTCTCATACGGAGAGTGAACCACTGTAAATCTTGTGTTTGTGTGTGATTTATTTATTTGTCATTTGTTTGCTTTATTTTTGTTTTTGTATGGATTTACGATTTGGTAGCATTCAATTAAATCCCCACAACAACTGGTATCAAAGCCCAGGTTTGAGGAAGCAAGCGATGGATGGAGAAGAAGAAGGATCTATGCCTGGGATCAACAAGTTTGATGGAACAGATTACACATTCTAGAAGATGCAGATTGAAGATCATTTGTATTGTAGAAAATTACATCTACTTTCTCTTAGGAAATAAACCCAAAGGGATGTCAAATGAAGACTGTGCACTTTTTGATAGATAAGTATTAGGAGCCATTTGATTGACATTGACCAAGAACATAACAAGTAACGTGGCGTATGAGACAACCACAACAGGGTTGATGGAAATCTTGTCTAATATGTATGAGAAGCCTTCTGCAAATAATAAGGTACATTTTATGAAAAGATTTTTAATTTGAAGATGAGAGAAGGTGCTTTCGTGATATAGCATATGAATGATTTTAATACAATCATTAATCAATTGTCATCTGTAAAAATTGATTTTGATGAAGAAGTTTGTGCCCTAATTCTTATGGCCTCCCCACCAAATAGTTGGAAGCCCATGAGAGCAACAATTAATAATTCAATAGGTAGTGCAAAATTAAAACTCAGTAACGTTAGTGATAAAATTCTCACTAAGGAGGTTCGTAGGAAAGATTCAAGTGAGACAACATCGACTGCTTTGAATGTTGAAATAAGAGGTAAGGGATATGATAGAAATTCAAACTGAGACAAAGAAAGATCAAAATCAAGGAACGGAAAAAGCTAGTCCAAGTTTGGGAAAAAGATAGAATGTTGGAATTGTGGCAATAAAGGCCATATACAAAGGAATTGTAAAACACCAAAGAAAGAAGGGAACAATAATAATGACACTACCAATGCCATAACTAAGGATATACAAGAAGTTTTACTTTTATCTGTTGATAGTCTTATTGACTCTTGATTTTTAGATAAGGAGCTTCATTCCATACCATTCCACACTGTGAAATTTTAGAAAATTATGTGGCTCGAAATCATGGAAAGGTCTACCTAGCAAATTTAGAACCCTTGGATAGTGTAGGTATGGGTGATGTTAGATTAAAGATGACGGACGAATCTATATGTGGAAAACCCAAAAAGTAAGACATGTACCTAGGTTGATGTGCAATCTAATATTAGTAGGGCAGCTTGATGATGAAGGGCATAATATGTCCTGTATAGGTGGTGCATGGAAAGTTACCAAATGAGATATGGTGGTTGCTCGTGGAAATAAAACTAGAGCTTTTTACATGACTTCTAATCGCAGAGATTCAATTGCAGTCATAGATGCTAGTGTTACCTCGAGTTTGTAGCATTGTAGACTTGGGCATATAAGCGTAAAAGGATTAAAGGAGTTTGAATCTAATGGAAGAATACCAAAGTTTAAGTCAAGTGATCATAACTTGTGTGAAAGTTGCATCATCAATAAACAAAGAAGGGTGAGTTTTTCCAAAGTAGCAAGGGAACCAAAGGCAAATAAGTTGGAATTGGTTCATACAGACGTGTAGAGACCCATTCCTATGTCATCCATAGAGGCTCAAAGTACTATGTGGCATTTAGACGTATGGGTCTATTTTTTGAAAAATAAATATAATGTTTTTGATACTTTTTAAACGTGGAAAGCCATGGTTGAGAATGAGACAAACCTTATGGTGAAGTGCTTGCGATCTGATAATAGGGGAGAGTACATTGATAAAGGGTTCAAAAAATATTGTGTCAATAATGGGATCAAGATATAGAAGACCATTCTTGCAACTCATCAACAAAATGGTGTCGTTGAAAGGATGAACAAAACCCTAAATGAGCATGCAAGAAGCACGAGATTGCGTGTTGGACTACCACATACATTTTAGACTGACGCAATTAATACTGCTACCTAGTTACTCAATGGAGGACCCTTTTTCTCGCTAAAATGTAACATCCAAAAGCATTCTTGCAACTCATCAACAAAATGGTGTCGTTGAAAGGATGAACAAAACCCTAAATGAGCATGCAAGAAGCACGAGATTGCGTGTTGGACTACCACATCCATTTTAGACTGACGCAATTAATACTGCTACCTAGTTACTCAATGGAGGACCCTTTTTCTCGCTAAAATGTAACATCCAAAAGCAGTTTGGAGCGGCAAAGAGGTAAATTATTATTTCTTAAGAGTGCTCAGTTGTTTAGCCTATGTTCATTGACTCTACTTTTAAAACTAAGTTTGATGTTAAATATAAGAAATGTTTATTCGTTGGTCTGAGTTTGGTTATAGTTTTTAGGATGACCAAAACCGCAAGATTATAGGAGAAAAGACATCATCTTCAATGAAGATTTGATGTACAAGGATAGATTCAACATAAAGTCAAAAAAATCCAAGCACTAAAGTGAAGAACCAAGAGGTAGTTCCTTTGAAAGATTTCCCAATGAATGATATGGTAGACAATGACTAGGAAGATCAAGAAAATATAATTCCAGAAGTTAAACAACAAACGCCCGTGTTTGAACCCAAAAGATCTTCCAAGATTATAAGACCACCATAAAGGTAATCCCCTTTGTTGCACTATATTTTACTAACTAATTGTGATGTACCAGAGTGTTACGAGGAAGAGATGCAAGTTGATGACTCAATCAAGTGAGAGCTTGCTATGAAGGATGAGATATACTCACTATTAACAAATCAAACTTGGCAATTGATAGAGCTACCATAAGGAAGAAGATATTGTAAAACAAATGGGTTTATCAGGTGAAAGAGGAACATGATGGTAGCATACGATATAAAGTGAGACTAGTCATGAAAGGATTTCAGTAGAAACAAGGCATTGACTACACTAAAATTTTCTATCCAACAGTCAAGTTGACTACAATAAGAGTAGTACTTGGATTAATGGAAAAAGAAGGCCTTCATGTTGAGCAATTAGATGTAAAAAGAGCATTTTTTTTCATGGAGAATTGGATGAAAAAATTTATATGCAGTAGCCACATGGTTTTAAAGTACAAGGAAAGAAGAAAATGATGTGCAGACTTCAAAAAAGCCTATATGGGCTAAAATAGGCGCCTCAATAGTGGTACAAGAAGTTTGATAGGTTTATGTGTATTAACGATTTTCTAAGATCCCAAGTAGACCATTGTTGTTAGCTCAAAAAACTTGGTAACTCATATATCATCTTATTAATATATGTAGATAACATGTTGATTGTAGGGGTTTGTAAACAAGAAATAGACAAGCTCAAAAGGCAATTATCAAAGGAGTTTCCTATAAAGGATTTGGGAGCTGCAAAACAAATCCTTGGTATGAGGATTACCAGAGATTGAGCCAAAGTTTTTTTGAAGTTGTCACAAGAAAAGTATGTGAAGAAATACTTAACAAGTTCAACATGGATAAAACAAAGCTAGTAAGTACTCATTTGGCTAGTCACTTTAAACCATCCAAAGATTAGTCACCTATAACAAAAGCATGAGCGAGACTAAATGGCCAAGGTACCCTATGCATCAGCAGCTGACAGTTTTATGTATGCCATGGTGTGTTCAAGGCCAAACATAGCATATGCAATAGGAGTTGTGAGTAGGTACATAAGCAATCCAAGAAAGCAACATTACAAAATAGTGAAGTGGATTCTCAGATATTTCAGAAGTACTACAGATTCAATATTATGCTTTAGAAAGTTAGACTTAGAGCTACAAGGTTATGTGGATGTTGATATGATTGATGTTATTGATAACAGTAAGAGCACCACAAGTTATGTCTTTACATTAGATGGTAAAACAGTCAGTTGGGTTTCAAAGCTACATAAGATTGTTGCTCTCTATACTACAGAGGTAGAGTATGTTGTTGTGATAGAAGCTAGTAAGAAGCTGATATTGTTACAATGATTCCTAGAAGAATTGGGTCAGAATTATGAGAAGAGTGCTTTGTATTGTGACAGAAAAATGTCATTCATCTAGCCTTATGGAAGCTAGTTGCGGCAAAGGAAGGACTGGATTCATTAATTTGAATGGGTTCAACCATGGATGGTTCTGAGCTGCTAGCCTTGAGTTTCATTTGGTGCTTCTCCATCGCTATTTCCTCACTCTTATAACCTGTATGATCAATTAAATCCTCAGTAGCTTCAAGATTAATTTTATTATCAATTACCTTATCACTTCAAAGTACAATGATCACCTTGGCTTGCTCATATTGACTTAGGAATTTCCCAAGAACATTGCTCTGCATAGCATTTGTAGTTTGTCCAACTTGTACCTCTAACTTTTTTAAGGATGCTTCTTGTTGTTTCATAGAGGTCTCTTGGCCCAGACTGATTCGTAAGTTTACACATTCAATCGGCCCAGACCGATTTATCGATTTACACCTTTAATCGGCCCAAATCGTTCATAAGTTTACACATTCAATTAGCCCAGACCGATTAATAAGTTTACACCTTCAATCGGCCTAAACCGATTCATAAGTCACACATTCAATCAGCCCAGACTGATTTATCGGTTTACACCTTCAATCGGCCTAAACCGATTCATAAGTCACACATTCAATCGGCCTAGACCAATTTATCGATTGACACCTTCAATTGGCCCAGACCAATTCATAAGTTTACGCATTCAATCGCCCCAGACCGATTCATAAGTTTACACCTTCAATCAGCCCAGACCGATTCATAAGTCACACCTTCAATCGACCCAGACCAATTCATAAGTTTACACTTTCAATCGACCCAGACCGATTCATAAGTTTACACCTTCAATCGGCCCAGACCGATTCATAAGTCACACCTTCAATCGACCCAGACCGATTCATAAGTTTACACTTTCAATCGACCCAGACCGATTCATAAGTTTACACCTTCAATCGGCCCAGACCGATTCATAAGTCACACCTTCAATCGGCCCAGACCGATTCATAAGTTTACATCTTTAATCGGCTCAAACCGATTCATAAGTCACACCTTCAATTAGCCCAGACCGATTTATCGATTCACACCTTTAGTCGGCCCAGACCGACCTATAGATTTACATCTTCAATCGACCCAGACCGATTGAAAGACTTTTACCTCCAATCGACGAGTCATCGACCCAACCTACTAGACAATCCAAACGACTCAACCACTTGGCCTCATCCAAATCACAGCACAAGCAGTCGGTTCAACCCCTAATACATCTACAAACAATCGAGCAACCAACTCTTCCATCCAAAGGAAAACAGCAAAACAAAAATACAAGTAGAAACACAAAAGCCACTAACGGCTAAGTATAAGATAAAAGAGCCTCAAGCTGCTAAGTATCAAGTACAAAAAGAAGGCACACACACCGGCATCGCATGCCCCAAAATACATGAGTGAAAATAAACCTAAAGGGCATCATGGCCCACATCATCGGTGCGAGTCGTCTCACACATCTCTGACTCAGTCACCCTATCACCAACCCCAATACTCGTCCACACAGCCTGGTCGCCTACATATTCTGTGATTGATCGCCCGACTGGCTAGCAAGGTTGAATATCTAATCATCGACCCGCTCCTCCACGCGATCAGCAGCCTCTTCCTCCTCCATCTCCCACAGAAGCTGGATGTCCTCATCCGAGTTCCAATGGGAGGTGTTCCCGGCCTTGTACTCCAGCATCAGCTCTCCCCTAGCCCTGATGATGGCGTCATCAGCAATGCTGAGGCACTGCTCCCTCAAGGACTCGACCTTTGCATTCTTCTTGGCCAGTTCTGTCTTCAGTCAATCCAACTAGGCCTCGACTTCCCTCAAACGCTACTGGCTCTCTCGCTCAGCTTTCTGGGCGCCGCTTCTCTCTATCGCGGATTGACATTGGATTTGGATACATCATGTATCCTCTTCTCCTGCGACACGATAGACTTCCTCAGGTGCAAGCTGCTGGTGAATGTCTGCATGACAAAACAACTCGATCAGTATATAACCATAATAAACACACTATGGTAAAAATCTGGCTCATACCTGGAAAGCACGAAAAACCCCCCAGTCAGCGGCAACGACCGCACCCATCTAGTTCAGACGGCTCTCGTCCGTTAGGAACAGGAATGAGTCGACCAACCGACTCATAGAAGCCGTGTCCGAATAGGTCAACGCGGAAGCTGGGATGCTAAAAGTAAGCATCTCGGTCTCTTCATCCAAAACCATGGTCTTGGATGACCTAGCTCTAACCGCAGGTTGACGACTAGGTGGAGTCGCCACTACATCCTCCGCCTTCCTCTCCTCTCTGGCCGAGTAGTCCCTTTTTCGCTTCTTGCGACGTCTCGCGATAGACTCACTCACGCTTGGGACGATCAACTTCTTCATTAGCTTTTCTGCAATAGCAAACTCTTCGACAGTTAGTGTGTTCAGCCTCGACTTACGGTACAAGATATGACTACAGTAGTGAGTTAGCAACACACTCCAGGTTTGCTTCAGCGAAGGAAAGGGGATACCTCGCTGGATTGCACCCACTCTGACCCAAAGATGACTCGTCCTTAGGTTCGCCTCGTCTAACACGACCCGCCAATCTCTCTATGCTTTTGGAATGGCGAGAATCTTTTGGGTCTGCATGTCCAAGCCGTCCCCACTCTACCCAGCTCAGTTGAATTCAAGATCTGCAAAGAAGAAACACAATAAGATTTTAGTAATCAAAATCCAAGGTAAAGACAAAGTTTCTCACCAGTCGCTCACCAGGTGTATGGAATCTCGCCCTGACCTTTCTCCCAAAGACCGCCTCACCCCTCACAAAAAAGTATTGCTTATTCCAATTCTTGTCACTCGACCAGAGGTCGGTCATGAGGTGAGCCCGATCATGCATAAGGTTGATCAGATATCGACTTTTGTCCTTGTCGTTTTCCTTCAGAAAATACGAATATAGTAGTTCGTGCAGCCCAAACATCACCTGGTTCTGCACACAAAGGTCCTCCAGTGCCATCAGTAACCTCCATCCATTCGGCATAATCTGGGATGGGGCAATCATGAAATGGTTCAGGACCTCCCAGACAAGGTAAGAGATGGGAAGCCTCAGCCTATCTTGAAACCATTTCTCGTAGACACTCACCCAGTCTTTCGCCTCCTAGTCGACTCACTCGTACGACCATGGCGCCCTAACCTCGACGGACTCTGGAATGTGATACATCATTCAGATCCGCCACACATCATTGTCCTTCAATAAGGGCGGGTAATCCCGCCTCAGTATCCCACTGCCAAGCCGACTTGGCTCATCCTCCGAGCCACTACTGGTTCAGGACCTCCCAGACAAGGTAAAGGATGGGAAGCCTCAGCCCATCTTGAAACCATTTCTCGTAGACACTTACCCAGTTTTTCGCCTCCTAGTCGACTCGCTCGTACGACCACGGCGCCCTAACTTCGACGGACTCTAGAATGTGATACATCGTTCAGATCTGCCACATATCATTGTCCTTCAATAAGGGTGGGTAATCCCGCCTCAGTATCCCACTGCCAAGCTGACTTGGCTCATCCTCCGAGCCACTACTGGTGGAAGGTGAACCCTCAGAATCACTAACTCTATCGGAGTCTTCCCCCCCCCCCCCCCCCCCCCCCCCTCCCTCTGCCTATCTGACTCGTTGTCACTTAGAGTGGCACCACTCGGTCCAGGAGCAGCCACGTTCACCCCAGTCAGTATACAGATCAGAACACCCTGACCTTCGGGCATCATCACCATGGTAGGAGCATTCTCATACTCATCTTCGACCTCCCCTTTAGCCCCACTCAAACCGCTCGATCCTGACCTTGACATTGAGCAATTTGTGCACTCGCCCCGATTACCGACCTCTCTCAATTTAGAGCCTACTCCGTTCTAAAGCCTTACTTGACCTGAACCACCGACCGACTCCCTATCCAAAACCCAACACCGCCTGATGCCTACTCGCCCTCAGCCACCGACCGCCCGATCCTCAAATACCAAATTCTCCAACTCCTATTCGACCTTTGACTCGGTCCAAATGACCGAGGACCAGCCTAGCTCCTCCGACCACTCGGTCGGTCTAGAAGATTGTTTGACCTAAAAAGACTACCAAACTTCAAACCCCCTAGCCAAACACTCACTCGACTCAGTTAAGCAGACCGAGACGAGCCGAATGGGAAACCTATATAAGCCAGATTCATCTTTCACTCTCCCCAAACACAGAATCCTCGATTGCCGACAAAAGACTTTTTTTTTTTCTTCTTCGTTTGACCGAAAATTCAAACCTTTTCAAAAATCAACCAAATCCTACTCAAAACACTCTAAGAACTCTACACAAACAAAGAGAAGAACAAAGGAAACAAAAAACGGTGCAAAAATATAGTGTTTATAGTGAAGAGGGCCGGAATCTGCAAAAGAAAGACCACCGCCGCTGAGAAAAGCTCGAAGCGAAAAAGAAAAAGCAAGGAAAATCAAACGAGACGCGAAATGAAGTTGTATAGTCGTCCCTTCGGTTTTATGGACGAAGCCTGACAAAAGAGACATGTGGCAGCCTCTCATTGGTTATGGGGCAGAGTGACCCTTCGTTTTCTAGCCCAAACGAAGGAAAAATCCCTACCGTACACATGGACTGAATCCCCACACGCTTATAAATCGCGATCCCACGCACGTGCCACGCCTAATCACGCGGCCTACTCGACCGAGCTGGCATGTTCAAGCATACCAATTGTCCACGGCTAAGACAATGCATTCTTGCACTTCATCCATTTAAGACACCCTCCAGACCGAGCGGCGAGACCGCAACCGTAAACCCCGCCTTGGGGCCCCGAGATAAGCATCGCCAAAAGTTAGAGCATCCAGCTACTCGGTCATCACGGACGGACGAACCAGTCACAATTGGGAAGTGAGCACACATATACCCATTCACTCGGATTCAACCAACCAGCCTAAGGCACCACCACCAAGTTGACCCTAACGTATTCTGCTCGGTGGGAAGTACCGAGCGAGCATGCGTTCAAGGGACAGCTCACGCACCCACTCACCCGACTCATTACACTGACTGAAGACACCCTCATGGGACAACCCACACGCCCGTCCATTTGTCTCGATACACTAGGTGAGAACACCTTCAAGGGAAGTTTCGCTTACTCTTCCACTCGTTAAGACATACCGAATAGGGATGTGTCGAGTAGATTCTTCATACTCCCACTCAACCCAGCATACCCGACAATTCTAATAAGATCAGCTCCACTCACCCACTCGGTCATATGCACCGAGCACGCTCGTGTCTATGCTTCAACTCCATCCACCTGGTATGGCGTACCGAATGATGCATCAAAAACTAAAACTATACTATCCGTTCCCAAGAACGGAGAAGCAACACATTCACAAGTTTAGCCAGTCGGTTACGAAGGTCAACCAAATACACCTCCACACAATGCCTACTCTCTAAGCTAAGCACCTATTAACTTAGAGAGTGGGGAGCAAACTGTTAGGGCAAAAAAATGTCCTCGGCCCAAATAGGCCCAAAGACGAAAACACCTCCAACAAAGCTGAAGGCTCAAGCCCAATTCCAATGGGGCCCATAACAGAGTTCTACAGATGAGGCTCGTTCGGTATGCTTTCAAAGTTCCTCACCATCTGGACCTAGGCTTTCTGATCCTAGAACACCTTTTGAACTTACGATCAACTTGGAGCCCCTAGTCGCCTACAAACTACAATACTGCTTGAACTCTACTAAGGATGTCAATCATTATCCTAATTTGTCTAAGATCCATATCCTAGGCACGCTGGGACTCCCTTTCCTATTGAGATAAGGGAGCCGAAGGCTCCAGTGTTTTCGGAAAACCACTATTGCAAGGACTCCCAGTCCCACCAGGACTCGAAACTACAATCACTATTTAAACAGGGGTCAGCCCTCTCACAAAGGACGAAGACATTACACCTTCAGACCTTGGAGTTCCCACTTGAGAACTTCACATTATAGCCATAGTCACAGTTCCCGACTAGATTCCGGTAACCTTTCATTTCCCTAAACCCTCACTAAACTAGCCTCATTCAGCCTTGCTGACTTGAGCGTCGGAGTGCCTACGACAAACATCACCCCGGTGTTTTCCATCTGTTTCACGCTTGTTTCCTTACGTGTGCAGGTGCAGCAGATCGCTAGTGGCCTCAACCTCATGGGATCAATCTCATTTTCCGTACAGGTAGATTTTTGCATCTACAATGATAATTGTTATTTAAAATATCTACAATTTTAATTTTTAAATAGTATAGAATACCCAAGAATCGAACCTATCAGGTAGGTTTCGATTCTGGTTCCTAAATCTTAGGAACCGGTATTGTGCAAGTAGGTTCCGGTCCCTAAATCTTAGGAACCGGTACTCTACAATTCCAATTTCAGTTCCTAAGATTTGAGCCAATCTCACCCGTAATAGACTTTTAACATAGTTACATCAATTTCCCTAAAACTAAAGAAAAAATATATATATATTCTTTTTATCCTAGTTCTAGGTCTAATTATCTTTCCTTTCGGATTATAAATTATTTTTCCAAGAGAACATATGAATATAATTCAGTCAAACAGTGTCGACATTTATAGAGTTATAAATTAAAGAAGTCCTTCATTTATTTATTTATTTTACTTGTTTCTTTGTTTGCATTTTGTAGGTTGACATCAGAAATCAGAATTCAGTGACCAGGAGCTTGGTTGGTGCCGTGAGTGAAGGCTTTTTTATTTGTTTAATATTATATAAATAATTTATTCAATAAAATTTCATCTATTATGAGTCAGTGTTTTCTTCAAAGATAATAATAGTGGATTCTCCTGCGTGTCACTATATTCTCAAATGACAAATAAGTCAATTTTGATTTATTCTTTATACTTTATTTGAAATCAATTTACCATTCAAAATGGAAACTCTTTCTATTGTTAAAGCAATTGATTCCCATTTCCCACGTTAAGAAGACTATGGATATCATACAATTATAAATTAAGATTCCAAATTGATAAACAACATTAATGTTGTTCTGGATATGTAAGAATAGGTTCTTAAGTTTGGTATTAGAATATCGTGAATAAGTTCTTTATCAAAATACGGGGAAAAAAACAATATATTCTTCTTCTATGTCGAAGTACTTGGTGGAAAAATAGGTCTAGAAATGTATATTCCGTAACTTTGAATTTCGAGAATATATTTTGAGGAACAAAAAATTTTACTTTTCAACTTTTCTTAAGAAACACGAATATTTAGTGTTTTGAACTATTTTTAACCATCTAGAAAGATTCATTTCTCAAAAACATAAAACACTTTTGAGTTGTTTAATATTTTTGCAAATAATTTTTTACCCAGTTTTTAAAAGAGTAATGTTGTTGGCCCCTCACATTTTATCTTTCAAGACACTACTTCTAAATTTATCCCATTAAAATGTTTTACTATATGCAAATATTTTTATAAACCCCATCTAATTCCAAAATTACTATTTTATTTATATTTTTATTATTTTTTATCCTTCTTGTTTTGAATATAATTGTCAGAGTTTGAAGAATAAAAAGAAGGCAAGAGAAGCGGAAAGACACTGTTAGAAATTGCCATGAAAGAGAAAGAATTACAAAAGTATTTTCTGTAATTTGTATTATGTTTTACACTTTGTACATAGCCCTATTTATACAAAATTGTAAATACAAGTAAGGAAATACAATTATGTGATTGAATGTGATTAGAAGGATTCTAGGAGTAATTTATGTAATTGAGATTGGATGTGATTAAGCCTTGATTGCTGCATTTCATCATGGCTTGATTCCAGCATTCCATGTTTCATCAATAATGTGTAGAGATGAAATCCATTAACATTGTTTTTGCTTCCAAATTGTAAGAATAACAATTAAGAATTTTGAATGCATCAAACTAACTTATAAATTTGAAGAATTGTAACCGAATAAAAAGTAAAGAAAAACTAACAAAACAACTTACAATTGCAAAGCATAAATTCCATCTCCATTCCACTTAAACATCTTGATCAAAGTCTTTCGATTGCATAAGTTTAGTTTTCATTGTTTGAAAATAGAATTAGAGTTTATTGAATTAGGGTTTGTTATCGAAAAAGGAAATAAAATCTATAGATATGTATAACTCTTTAATTTATGTCTTATTTAATAATTTTAATAAAGGATAAAATTGTAATAAAAAATGGGGTCTAAAGTGAAAAAATATATATAGGAGGCCAATAGCATCACTCTTTTTAAAACTATTAATATTAATACTAATATTGTAATAACTAAAAAATTATTTTTCAACTTTTCTTAAGAAAAAGGAATATAGTTTTGAATTATATACCTTTCATCATCTTGAAACATTCGTTTCTCGAAAACATAAAAAACTTCTGAGTTGTTTAATATTTTCATTATTTTGTTTAGCTAATAATTTTACTTGAATTTTAAATTTATGAAGAATATTACACTAGTATTCATAAATATTTTAGTTATTTACGGTAAACTCTACCACACACATTTTTCACAACATTATTTTCTGAATGTTGTTACAAATATTAAAGGTTTCGGTCATATAAAAAAAAAATCAACATTATTTGTTTCTCATAAAAATTTTAAAAAGGAAAAAAGAAAGAAAAGGGTAAATGTTTTCATTGAAGAGTAATACTACACATACAACATTTTTATACAATATGATGTGACAAAAAATGATTAAGTGAAAGTTTATTTTTAATTTAAAATCAGTCAATCATCTTTTGCCACATCATGTTGTATAAAAATGTTGTATGTTTAGTATTATGCTTGATTAAATTCATTTAATTTCAATACATAAATAAAAATCTTAATAAAAGTCAAATGTAAAACATCTAAACAATAAGCAGTCACTAGTTAGTTCTACTTCTGCCCAGTCCATCAAGAAAACTCATGGCATACTTGTGAACTTAACAAATTGAGAGGATTTGATTTGGGGATTTAAACATGAAAGGAAGATTCTCTATGATTGAATTGAATAGCGAAAATACAGAGAACCTTTTCTTTATATACAGTTTTCGTTTAGCTGCAATTTGGTAAAGTAAAACAGTAGCTGCTGCTTAAAGTAAAATAAGGAAACTACTTGAGTCTTCAAAAGGACATCACTTTGATCAAAATGAAAGCAGCTCTTCATACTCTAATTTCTGACTCTTTGGTCCATATGCCCACTCAAGCTGAACTTTCCAGAGTTATTCTAGTCTCTGAATCTGGTCTTCTTTATTCTGGTCCCTGATTCTTTGGTTCACATGCCCACTCAAACTAAACTTTCCAGAGTTATTTCACCTTGCAGAGATCACACCCTTACTAGCTAACCTGTTATTCTTACAACAAATATCTCCAGTAACAAAGAAGCATCAACAAACCAGCAAACCATAACCAATGAGTTAAACCAAATTCAGAACTAAATTATTACAAGAAATGCAACTTTGCACAACTGAATAATCATCTCAGCAGAAGTGTTCTCATAGCTGAACCATTTCAGAGAAAAATTAATGCAGTTTTCAGATACTGTAGATGCATTTCAACAGCAAAAGTTCTTAGCCAATAGAAGTGTTCACATAGCTGTGCCATTTCAGAGAGAAATCAATGCAGCTTAAATAATTCAACAGCCAAAATTTTTAGTCAGCAGAAGCAAAAATTTGCAGTCAGCAAAAGTGTTCTCCAGAAATTTGCACACAAAACCAAGAAATTCTGGATGCTCAAAACCTTCAGGTTGTTTCATAAAGACATCTTCGGTTACTATACCATTCAGAAATGCATTATTAATGTCTATTTGTCGAATATCCTAGCCATGAGTTATGGCTAAGGTAAGAACAATTCTGATGGTCGAAGGTTTTATCACGGGGCTGAAGGTTTCAAAGTAGTCAAGACCGGGGGTTTGTTGAAACCCCTTTGCAACCAACCTTGCTTTGTATTTTTGGAGAGAACGATCTGAGTTATATTTGGTTCTAAAAATCCACTTATTTCCTACTATATTCATATCAACAGTAGGAAGGATTAAACACCAGGTGTTATTTTTAAGTAAAGCAGTGAACTCATGTTGCATGGCTGCTTGCCACTCAGAGGAACTCAATGCTTCTTTAACAGTCCAAGGTTCAAGAATAATAGGTGGAGAGGAGCTAGAGATAAGGAGAACAGCTTTGGATGGGGAAGGATTTTTGGATTTGGCTCTAATCACCATTGGATGGATGTTTTAAGTGACCTGTGGAACATTAAGTGCAAAAGTGGACTGTAATAAACCTGTAACAGCTTCAGGACAACAGGATGAATTGGAGCAGTTGGGTAGTGAGATCAACAATAAGAGGACAACCTGAAGAAAAATCAGATTGGCATGGAATAGAGTCTGTTTATGTAGTGAGATCAACTACTAAAAGGCAGGTGGGAGGAGAATTAGATGTGGTATGCATTGTGTTTGATTGAGAATGGTGCAAAGAATGTGTATCAGATTGTTGAGAGGCCAAATTTGGTAAGTCAAAAGTTGAAATTGAGTTAGCCTTACCAATTGCTGAGTAGGGACTAGGACTAACACAAGGGGCTGCAGCAGGATAGGATCCCCTAATAGGATTTGTATAAGAAGAAACCGAGTGTTTTATAGATACAAAAGGAAAATTAGCTACAAGATTAGTAAACTGAGGTGCAACTGAAGTTGTAGAAGCAGAAATGGATAGATTAAATTGGGAGGCAAAAAGGAATTCTGATTCATTAAACTTAACATTTGGAGTGATGTAAATTTTTCCATTTTGACTCAGGCACTTGAATCCTTTATGAACTAAGCTATATCCTAGAAAAACACATTTTTCAGAATGAAAATTGAACTTATGCTGATGATAGCCTCTTAAGTAGGGATAACAAGTGCAACAAAAAACTTTCAATGTAGAATAAAGAGGTAGACTGTGAAACAGGACTTGATAGGGTGAGACAAATTTTAAAACAGAAGAGGGCATTCTATTAATTAGAAAAACAATTGTATCAAAGGCATTCCACTAAAATTGTAAAGACATGGATGCATGTGCAAGCAAAGTCAAACCTATTTCTACAACATGTTTGTGCTTTCTCTCACTCTTACCATTTTGCTGATGCACATAGTCACAAGAGTGTCTAATTGAATTCCAGAATTAGAAAGATAAGAAATAAGTCCTCTATATTATCCTCCTTGATCAGACTGTAAACACTTAAGTTTTGTGTTAAATTGTCGTTCAACTAAATGATGAAACCTAATGAAAACTAACCTAACTTCACTCTTAGTTCTCAAAGGAAAAAGCCAGGTAAATCTACTGAAGTCATTAATAAATTAAACATAGTATCTAAACCCTTCAAATGACACAACAGGAACTGGTCTCTAAACATCACTATGAACCAGTTCTAAGGGTGAAGCAACCCTGGACTTAGAAATAGGAAAGTTATTCCTATGCATTTTACCTAGGTAACAAGCATCACAAAAAGAGAGTGGAGAGTAACCAATTTTGGGTAATGAGGATGACATCTTAGGCACATGAGCCATAATTTTGTTGAAGACTTCATTGTGAGGATGTCCTAACCTTTTGTGCCAAACTAAAGCAATAATGTCACTGGTTTTACTAGTTTGAGACACTAGGACTGCAGGTTGTGACATATGATCAAGTAAAGTATCATGCAAAGTATTAGCATGTATATGATCAGGATTAGAATCCATACGATTAGAATGTAATACAATAGGAAAGTTATCAATAGATAAATTAGCAGAACTAATATTAGGATGCATATGATCAGAATTAGAATCCATGTGATCAGAATGTAGTGCAATAGGAAAGTTATCAGCAGACAAATGAGTAGAACTATCACTACAATGCATATGATCAGAATTAGTAATAAGGTGTGTATAATCAGAATTTAAAGCAGTAAAAGTAGACAAATATTCAACTTTATTGATGAAAGAGGAGTTACAATTATTGATAATAGTCTCAACACTACTTGACTTAGCAACATTTTCAGTACATGACATAGATTTGGACTGAACAGAACTTGTTGGACTGTATCGCAATCAACATTAACAATGCTATTCTGAGTTTCATTAAGAGTCCTAAAATGAACAGAAGTTGTTGGGACTGTATTACAATCAACACTAACAATGTTATTCTGAGTTTTGTTAAGAGATCTAAAATGATCTGAATTGTTTAAGGCATGGGTTGACTTTATGGAATTATTAGAGCACAATTGAGCAGGAGACTTAGGACAAGCTAAAGAGACATTAACTAAAGGAATTTGTGAAGGGGAAACAGAGACAGGGGACAAGTTCAACTGATACAATCCAGCCTTAAGATCTCCCTACAGTAGCACTTGATTGGTAACCTTGTCCTTAACCACATACAAATGAGCAGAAAATTCAACAACAACGTTATTATCCTTAGTAAATTTACACTAAGCAAATTTTTAGTTATACGAGGAACATATAAAACATTTTTCAGATATAAAGACTTGGATTGCAATGTACTAAGCGAAAGGGAAAAACCAACATGAGAAATATTGAGAAACTCACTACTATCGACCTAAAGCTATTCAGTTTCATCATAGTTTCTGCTTACACTCAATTGGTTCAAGTCAGCGGTGACATGATTAGTTGCACCAGAGTCCATATACCATGCTAGATCTTGAATTGAGGTTGAAGGAAGATGAGTAGTGCTAGGAGAAACAAGGCTTAAATTTGTTAAAGGATGAGGAGCAGCAAAATAAGCTTCACTAAGGGCTAAGACAGGTGTTTGTTGACTAGGTATAGTGAAGGCTGAGGGTGTATGGTTAAAGTTTGGTACTAATTGCTGTTGTTGTTGATAACCACCACCACCACTAGTTTCGTACTTTTGATGTCCACCAAATAGAGAGTTAGATAGATAGGTGGAGGTAATAATGTGTTGGTTAACTGAAGAAAGACCAGTACCACCTTGATAACCTCCATGAACTTGACTACCAAAAGGTGGAGGAGAACCATTATAGTTAGAATTATATATGTGGTCACACTGCACTGCAGTGTGTCCAATCTTATTGTACACCTGGCAAATAGTTTCCCTTTTGGATTTCCTCCCTTTTGGATTTCCTCTTCCTCTTCCTCTTCCTCATCCAAAAGAAGAGAAACCAGATGGTCTAAAGTGTTGGTAAGGTACTCCATACTGCCTAATATTTGCTGAGGCATGAAACTGATCATGTAATGTAGAGATATTGGGTGAGGGAATTCCAATGTGCGAGGGATATTGGTGATGCATGGGATGGTTGGGAACATTTGAAACAGGTTGAGTATTTGAGTTTGGTGTGTGTTGATGTAGAGGAATAGATGATTGGGGTACTAATGTCGGTAAAACATTGCCTTGAACAGAGTGGGATCCTAGAGTGCTAATTGCAGCCAAATTGACAAAGCTATTAACTGAATTATTCAAAAAATCAGCTGAATTGAACCTTTCAATCCTCATTTCATACTTCTACAATAAGTATTGTGCTTCTTGCAAAGTGACTGAATCAAATTTAGACTCTATCTGTGATGTGAGATTGATGATTACAGCATCAAACTCAAGACCAAGGCCATCCAAAATAAATCCTAGTAAGTCTTCATTGGAAATAACTTGGCCACTGGCAGACAGACTCCCAGCTATTCCCTTCATTCTTTTAACATAATCACTAATACTCAGATTTCCTTTCTGAGTATTTTGAAGTAATGTTTTTAAGTGAAGAGCTTTGGATTTAGAATCATTTAGGAATTTGCTTTCAAGAGTTAACCAAATTACAGTAGAAGATTGGCATTTTGAGATAACTCCAAACATGCACTCAGAAATAGATGCTAACAACTAAGTTACTAAAAACTTATCAGTTCTTTTCCAAGAAATGTAAACAGGATTAATTTTCTCTTTTGACCTAACTTCACCTAATTCACTTGATTCTTCATGATCTAATGCAATTAAAGGTACGGGACAAGAAATCAGACGTGTCAAATGGTCTTCAAGTTCGTGAGCTCCCACCACTAAAAGGATTTGCGATTTCCAGAAGCTGTAATTATCTTTATAGTTGTCTCTAGTTAATTTTGGAGTGACAACTTGAAGATTCGTTGAAAAGGCTGAGCAAAAAGAGCTAGAGGAGTGAATCATTCTTTCAAAGCTGGTGCTGGAGTGATTAACATCTGAGATCTTTGCCATTGACATTAGTCGTTGCCTCTGATACCATGTGAACTTAACAAATTGAAAGGATTTGATTTGGGGTTTTAAACGTGAAAGGAAGATTCTCTATTGATTAAATTGAATAGAGAAAATACAGAGAACTTTTCTTTATATATAGTTTTCGTTTAGCTACAATTTGGTAAAGTAAAACAGTAGCTGCTGCTTAAAGTAAAATAAGGAAACTACTTGAGTCTTCAAAACAACATCACTTTGATCAAAATGCAAGCAGCTCTTCATACTTTAATTTCTGACTCTTTGGTCCATATGCCCACTCAAACTGAACTTCCAGAGTTATTCTAGTCTCTAAATCTGGTCTTCTTTATTCTGGTCTCTGATTCTTTGGTTCACTATACTTATCAAGTCTTAATCGCTAAATAATACCTTAAATAATTAAATTTTGTTTGGCTTGAGATATGTTTAGCTCTTATGGTTGTTAATAACTAACAGGGCTTTTCACCAGTCCTTTACAATCAATTTGCTCTTTCATGATATTCACAGTGTGAAGCTTAAAAGAAGAAAGGAGAATTCAAGGGAGAAAAACGAGAAGAAAATGTTCTTCTATTGATGTTTGTTAAGTGACGTATCTATAGAGACATTAGCTCATGTTTTATACTTCAATAAGCTAAAACAAATGACTGCTTTACAATAATGAACACAAGAGTAAAACGACACCGTATATAAGAAGACAGGGGACAAATTACAAGGAGATCCTTTACTCTTTATTTTATGACAAACACTTCCCCTTAAACTATATGACTCTCTTTAACACCAAGAGTGACTAACATTCACCTGTAGACCAAACCACTGGTTTGTTCCAATCAACTGCTTACTTATTGCTTGCTTCTTCTTCTCTTTCATTTCATATGACCTTTAGCTGATTTGAGCTGGATCTAAAGACAAAAACTTCTAAAACTTGAACAGACAAAACTCTGAAACTTGAACAAAGCTCTATTCTCTTATTCAGTTCCTACACTGATCTTAAGTATTAACCTGACAGTAGCAACAATCAAAATAGCATCAATAGTAAATAGACAAGTCTTTAGCACATCTTTTGAAGTGAATAAACCTGCTCTGTTCTCTATTCAGTTCCTACGCTGAGCTTAAATATTAACATAACAGTAGCAGCAGTCAAAGTAGTAACAACAGTATGCAGGTCTTTATCAAATCTTCTGAGTTGAATAAACCACTATTGAAACTAGAGAATTGAACTTGGAGACATCTCAACAAAGGATTGTGCCCTGAAATCAGTGAGCTAGAAACTGAGCTTAGTGTCATCTCAAACAGTGATTAAGTCTTTAAGTTTGCTACAACCACTGTGCGTTTTTGTTTTAGCTCCTAAAATTGAGAGATGGAGAGAACCTTTGTCAAAGCATTAGTTATTTGCAACTTGGATGAAACATATTGTACCAAGACCTTTTTGGCTAACACTTGATCTCTTATATAGTGTGCATCTATCTCTATATGCTTTGTTCTAGCATGAAAAACAGGGTTGGTTGCTAAAGCTCCTGCACTTATATTATCACACCAAATTATGGGAGTGGAGCTCAATTTCACATCTAATTTAGAGAATAGACTATTTAGCTATGCTAATTCAGTTGTTGTTTGAGCTAAGGCCCTGTATTCAACGTCAGTAGATGAAAGTGCAACCACTGTTTGCTTGCGGGAACTCCATTGCACTAGATTAGGACCAAGATACACATAATACCCGCTTATGGATCTTCTATCATCCAAATTACTACCCCAATTAGCATCGACATAACATTCAACACAAAGGGAGGTAGCTGGTTTGAAGATAAGACCATGAAATTGAGTGCATTTAATGTACCTCAACACACATTTGCAGGCCTACCATTGAAGCTCTGTTGGGGCTTGAAGGAATTGACTTATTTAATTGACTGTAAAGCTAATGTTAGGCCTTGTTAAGGTTAAGTATTGTAATGCTCTAATGGTGCTACAGTAGAGACTAGGCTTTTTAAATAACTCACTATCAGCAACAAAGAATTAAGTCCCAACAGCCATAGGAGTGGGACAAGGATGAGCATCTTGCATTTTTGTCTTAACAAGCAAATCAATGATATATTTGGACTGCCTTAAGTGAATTCCTTCATCAATTCTTGTAGCCTCCAAGCCCAAGAAATATGTGACTAATCCCAAAGTTTTTAGTGCAAATTAAATGTTTAAATCATAAACCAACTTACTAATAGAAGAGTTCTTGGATCCGGTGATCAAGATATCATCTATATAGATGAGCACATAAAGAACTTGACTTGTATCCTTGAGAATGAACAGACTAGAGTAAGAAACTGAATTTTGGAAACTTTTTTCCAGTAAGGCTTGCTTCAATCTGTCAAACCAGGCCCTTGGGGCTTGTTTAAGGCCATACAATGCTTTATTAAGCTTGCAAATATGTAAAGGGCAAGCTAAACTTTCAAACCCCGCAAGTTGTTGCATGTAAACAGTTTTACTCAATGTGCGATTCAAAAAGGCATTGTTTACATCAATTTGTTATATGTCCCAACCATAAGAAATAGCAACTGTAAAGATGATATGAATGGTGCAAGGTTTAATGACCGGGCTAAAAGTTTCAAAGTAATCTAGCCCGAGAGTTTGTTGAAACCCTTTCTCTACCAACCTAGTTTTATATTTTTTTAAAGTGCCATCAGCGTAAAACTTGGTTCTAAAAACCCACTTATTTCCAACAATGTTCATATCAGGAGTTTTAAGAATAAGAGTCCAAGTATTGTTCCTTAAAAGTGCATCAAATTCATTTTGCATAGCATTTTTCCTTTCAACACTAGCCAAAGCTTCAGGTATAGAATTAGGTTCTAGTTGTATGGCTGGTGATTTGGAGGAAATTAAGACTGTGGTTGTTTGCCCAACAGCCTTTGCACGAGTTAGCATGGGATGAATATTGGAAGGTTGGTTTTGATTCTGTTGATATTGTTGGGGGTAGGTTGTTGTGGTAGCAAAGTGATTAATTTTTGAAGGTGTCTGGTCTGGTTGGTATTGTTGATTAGAAACTGAAGTAGTCTGATCTGGTTGTTGGTTATGGACTGATGTGGTAAGAAAAGATGTAGATGTTGGATCTTGAAACTGTGTTGGTGCTAGATCAACCACAAGTGGACAAAAGGATGATGTCTCTAGGTTGGTTGGTTGGGATGTGGGAAAATTTTCTGGTTTGTAGCAGGTGAGATCAATTTCAATTGAACAATTTGTTGTTTGTTCAAGAACAGAACAATTGGGGGAGGACTCTAGTGTTTTACGATTGGAAGAGTTTTGGAATGTTTGCGATTTAGAGATAGGATAAGGAAGTGAAGAAATATGTGAAACACAATTAGTAGGCTGTAATGTGGGTGATTTATGTAGGGCAGATGGAGGAGGCTGTAATGTGGGTGATTTATGTAGGATAGATGGAGGAGGCTATGAAGTGGTTAAGTCGTGGGACTTGGAGTTTTGTGGAAAGGCAATGACATTATTTGGGATGACTAGTTTGTTGGAATCATCACTGCAAGGATCAGGTACAAGACAATCATCATGCAAAGGAGTTCTTCTGCTGGAGCTGTGTTCAGTTGCAGTTTGCATAAAGGTGAATAGAAAGTGTGTCACTAGAATGTCAAGACTGTCATGACTGACTTGTTTTAAGGGTGCCTTTGATGAAGACAGACCAGGAGAGTTGGATTCAAAACCTTTTAGAAATGGAAACTCTGACTCGTTAAAATCGACATTTGGAGTGATAAACATCTTGCCTTTAGAATTGATACATTTGTATCCTTTGTGGATAAGACTATAACCAACAAACACACATTTGGAAGAATGAAAACTAAGTTTATATTTGTTAAAATCTCTAAGATAAGGAAAACAAGCACAACCAAAGGTTTTAAGAGAAGAATATAGTGGTTTTGATGCAAATAAGATTTCATATGGTGAAAGAAAGTTCAACAGAGAAGTAAGCATTTTATTTATAAGAAACATTGCTGTATCAAATGCAAGCCACCAATAATGCAAAAGCATGGGTGCATGAGCTAATAGTGTAAGACCAGTTTCAGCAATGTGTCTATGTTTTCTCTCACTCCTCTCATTTTGTTGGTGAACATATGCACATGGATGCCTAAATTGTATTCCAGTAGTAGTAAGGTAAGAGATTAGGCCCTTATATTCTCATTTTTGGTCTGATTGAAAGCATTTGAGCTTGCAATTAAACTGCCTTTTGACCAAGTGATGAAATTTGACAAACATAGATTGAACTTCAGCTTTTGTTCTTAAGGAAAATAAACAAGTGAAATGACTATAATCATCAATAAAGTGAACAAAATACCTATATCCCTCTAAGGAAACAACTGGAGATGGACACCAAACATCACTATGAACAATGTCAAGAGGATGAATGGCTCTAGAGTGAGAAATTAGGAAGTTATTCTTGTGAAGTTTACCTAATTTACAGGCATCACAAAAGGGTAATTGAGACACATGACTAGTAGGATTTTTGTGCATATGAGACAAAATCTTATGTAATGATTCAGCATGTGGATGTCCTAGCCTATTATGCCAAAGAAACAGTTGATTTTCTTTGCTATTACTAACTTGAAAGATACATGGTGTATTATGTAATGAAGGATGACTGGTACTGTTAAAGTCGAATTGATTGTGATGCTCACAAGCATTATTGGTGTTTTCTTTCCATTTATCACAATGTGGAGACAACAATGAAGATAATTGCAATATTGTTTTATTTAGAGAAGACATATTACAAGATAAAGATGATTTACAAGGATTTGAGTCAATAGCCTCTGACTTACAACTACTATTAGAGGACTGTATTTCAATCATGATACAACCTTTGTTAACAAAACTAGTCTTATTTACTTCTTGTAAAGTAGATCCTAAGGATGTATTTGCAACAGCAGTGACATAGGATTGAGGAATTGAATCAGACTAACTACTAGACGCAACAGCAGATGATGGCAAGGGAGGAGGAGTGTGTGATGACAGGTTAATAGGTATTTGCAACTGATACAGCCCAGCCTTAAGTCCTCCCTACAACAGAACTGTTTTAGAAGCTTTATCCTGTACAGTGCAATAATCACAATCAAATTCAACAACTACATTATAATCTTTGGTAAGTTTTGAGATACTAAGCAAATTCTTTGTAATCCTAGGCACACAAAGCACATTCTTCAAGTAAACACACTTAGATTTCAAGGAGCTAGGAAGTAAAGCAAAACCAACATGGGAAATGTTTAGAGACTCAGTGTTGCCTACTTGTAGTTGATCATTACCATCATTATTGTGACTGGCAGTTAACTAATTTGGATCTTATGCAACATGATCAGTTGCACCAGAATCCATACACCAAGCTAGATCAGGAGGTGAGTTGGAGGTGATGGTGGTAGGATGAAATGAGTTCATGTTAAGGAAGAGTGTAGGCAAGTGAGCAGCAAAATAGGCTTGGTTTGAGGGTTGCATTTGTGGATTGAAAACCTTGAAGCCAGGCTGTTGGGTTGAGTAAGAAGATTGCTTTTGCTGATCAGCAAACTGATATTGTTGGGACTGTTGATTATGGCTTCTATCTTGTTTGTATGAGGACCATAAGAGCTATTGCTAGGGCCAAAAATGTTGCCAGATGGATTAGTACTAAAACTACCAGAACCAGCACCAAAACCTTGAGAGAAACCATTAAATTGCTATGGTGATGGTGAATTGAAGTGAGCTAAAGGAGTTGGGGCACCACCAATATAACTAGAGCTATTAAACTGAGGTGTGGAACCATTATAGCTGGAGTTGTAACAATGATAACATTGAATGGTTGTGTCACGTGTGGTCCATTTTGCCACAAACTTGACAAATTGGTTTGCCTCTTCCATTGTTTCTGCCTCTACCTCTGCCATTTCCAACATAGCCAAAGGGTCTATAGGCAAGTAAATTGTACTGACCAAGCTGACTTATGACTTTAGACAAGTAGTGAGAAGTGTTCTGATTCATCGGTAGTCCTTCAATAGTCAAGGGATAATTCTGTGAGGGTACATACAAAGCATTCTGCAGTGGGACCATATGATTAATTGACCCAAAATGTCCAGATCCAGGATTTCTAGGGGAACCTTTAGCAGAATTTAAAGGTACTGGTGCTGAGTTAGGATTAGGAGTCTAAGATTTATTTATGTTGGGACTGAGTGATGCCACATTGACTGAGCAATTTGGAAAGTCAAGAGAATTAAATTTCTCAAGTCTCAGTTCATACTTCTGCAGCAGGAATTGAGCCTCTTGTAAAGTGATTAAATCAAACTTGGATTCAATCCTAGAAGTCAGATTGACAACTACTACATCAAACTCTAGACCTAATCCATCTAAAACATACTGTAACAAACCTTCATCTGAGACAATCTGACCACTGGATGATAAGCTCTCAACAATCCCTTTCATTTTCTTAACATACTCACTGATATTCATGTTGTCTTTTTGTGTATTTTGGAGTAGGTTTTTCAAATTCAAAGCTCTAGCTTTAGAGTCAACCAAGAACTTGTTTTCAAGTGCAAACCAGATATCAGTAGCAAACTTGCATTTTGACACTTGACTGAACATACATTTAGAGATTGACGCTAAGAGCCATGTAACAAGAAACTTATCTGTCTTTTTCCAGGCTATGTACTCCGGATTAATCTTTTCTTTTCCTAGGGTTTCTTTAATTTCACTTGAGCTTAACTCTTTCAATTCATCATCAAAGACAATAAGAAGTTTGGGACATGTAATCAAACCTGTTAGGTGTTCTTCAAGGTCGTGAGCACCTACTGTAAAGAGAACTTGAGACCTCCAGAATCGATAATTATCTCGGTAATTGTCTCTAGTCAGTTTTGGAGTGATGACTTGAAGACCGAAACTGAAAATCGAAGAGTGAACACTGGTTGAGCCGTTAAGCATCTTCTCTATATTTTTGTTAGACAGATCATTACCAGGAATTCTCGAAATTGATGTTAGTCTTTTGGCTCTGATACCATATGAAGCTTAAAAAAAGAAAGGAGAGTTCAAGGGAGAAAAACGAGAAGAAAATGTTCTTCTATTGATGTTTGTTAAGTGAAGTATCTTCAGAGACATTAGCTCATATTTTATACTTCAATGAGCTGAAACAAATGACTGCTTTACAATAATGAACACGAGTAAAACAACACCGTATATAAGAAGACATGGGACAAATTACAAGGAGATCCTCTACTCTTCATTTTATGACAAACACTTCCCCTTAAATTATATAGCTCTCTTTAACACCAAGAGTGACTAACACATGGCAAATTAAAAAAAAAAAAAAAAAAAAAAAACAAATCCATCTTAATTGATTTTTTCATGTTATTTTATACTTTCAAGCCTTTTAATTTACCAAGTTTAGTTTCTATGTACTTAATTATTTGAAAAAGGACTATTATCCCTCACCTCCCATGAGGTTTCAGTTTAAGTCACTCATACCCAAAGGTAAGAAAAATTACCCTAACCTCCCCTCACGTTTGAAGAATTATCCAATTGCTCCCCCTTTAATTACTTTCCTTTCTATTGAAAAATATCATAAACTATCCTTGAGATTTCTGAATTTATCATTCGGATAATAACTTTTGCATTTTTTTTATCACATTAACTCTTAAAGTTTAAAATTTGTATCACTAATTCTCTTTTACCTTAACTTTGTTTATTGAAGTTAGTGTTAGATAAATAAAAAGAGTATTAATGTTATAAGAAAGTGTTAAAGTAAAATAGTAATTCTGATCTTATAAGAAAGTGTTTTATAAACCTAAAGGCAATGTAATAGAATGAGAGCAAGGGGTTATCAATGATAAAGTTTTTAAACTTTGAGAGTCCATTTAATAAGGCAAAAGAGTATCCATGATACATTTTCAAACTTCGAAGGTTTTTTCAAACTTCGAAGGTTATTTTGTTTAAACTTTGAGAGTCCATTTAATAAGGCAAAAGAGTACCCATGATACATTTTCAAACTTCAAAGGTTATTTTGTTTAAACTTTGAGAGTCCATTTAATAAGGCAAAAGAGTATCCATGATACATTTTCAAACTTTGAAGGTTATTTTGAAATTGTCATCCAAATGATAAATTTAAAAATCTTAAATCTAGCCTTTCTTTATTTCGAGCAATGCTATACTTACAACTAAGTCATATAAATAGACAAAAAAAAAAAAAGGACGGAGTAGTCATTTTACATAAATTTGGTGCAATTTTGTCTATTTGTATGACTCAATTGTAAACAAAACATTATTACTTTGTTTCATTGAAACAAATCCCATAGTTGGAATGCATCAAGGCTAATAAATTAGTCCTAACCTAGGTGGTTTGGCGCCTACCCTTAGTTTTTGCCATCAATAAAAGAAAACCCCTATTCTAGGTCAAAGGTGAAGTTAATTAAACATAAAAGGAGACACGTAAGTTGACTTTGCAGTCAATGTTGTTGCCATAACATTCTTCTGTAAGACACTAGATTTGTAGTGGTCTAAGCTACTGCATGGATGTGATGTCAGCTGCATGCTTCCAAAATGACACCTGGCAAACCCTATTTATAGGTATAAATGTCATAATGGCAATAATCAATCCAATTTCTGAAACTTGAGTAAGAAAATTCTCTCAATGCCTTTTAATAAATTTGTAGAAAATTCCTAAAAGAATTGAGTGATTATTAACTTCAATTCCAAGCTCTTGAAGCAAGTGCTAGATCCAAACTAGCTCAGTTGCAACTTGACTTAGAGACCTACACTCAGCCTCTTTTAAGATAAAGAAACAACTTTTTGTTTCCTAGAACTCCATTGTACTAAGTTCCCACCAAGAAGAATACTGTATCCACTAGCTGATTTTCTATCACTGACATCGCTAGCCCAGTTTGCATCAACATATTCTTCAAGAATAAAATTTTGATTTCCTCTAAATAAAGGACCATTTTGAATAGTACCCTTTATATACCTTAAGACCCTCTTGCAAGCAGTCCACTAAGCAACAGTGGGAGCTTGATGAAATTCGCTTAGCTTATTCACTACAAAAGCTAAATCAGGTCTGGACAAAGCAAGGTATTGCAATCCTTGAATAATTATATTATATAAAGAAGGCTAATCAAATGTTTCACTATCTTCTATTTCAAGTTTAACACTAGTTGCCATAGGACTATTACAAGGTTTGTGTTGATGCAAATTTCCTTACCTATTAAATCATCGAGGTGTAAACACTCGTCAATTAGAGATATTTGGTTGACTCATGGGAGAATCTAGTAAGATGGGTGTGTGATTCTTGGGAATCATTGTAAGGGACCCATGTTGCATGCAGCAGTTCTCAAGGTGGTGATGTGCCTCCTAATAGACGATGGATAAACTGGATGTTTTTAAAGTGGTTCGGCTGGGAAAGCAAATAAAGCTTATATCCACTGATATATTATTTCTTTGTGTGGTATTGGGGATACAAAGGATGAATTTTTTCGATGATCAAAAAAATCTTTCTAATTAGCCTTGAGGCCTAAGATAAGAGTGAGAGTGATTCTTTGGTACTTCTTTCTCTATGTTTTGTCTATGTGTATGTTTTTGTTTTTCTTCTAGTTGTTCATCCTTCACTCTTCTTCTATGGCTGCTACCATTTTGCATGGAGAGAGAGTTTTGGAATGTTATGATGGTGAATGCATTAGCCATGTTGTATGATGTCGCATGGTGGCCAGAAGCTCACATGCCTCTATGCCACGACTAATGATGGATATCCCTTCTAACAGTAGGTGCCTTTATATGTATTCTCTTCGTTGGGCTGCATGGAGAGCACGTGGAGCTTGTATGGTCATGTGTCATTCAACTGGAGTATGTAACTTATACATAGTGAGCTGATCTGTCCAAAGGGACAAATATTTTCCTGGTGTGTGCCCCTTTTTTTATCTTGTCACACCTTACATCCTCACTTTCATGTTAAAAGCTCCTAATGTGTCACACCTTTTTTACCTTCACTGAGTAGTCCTCCTTTCCGGGCTTGATGCTCACTCCCTGTTAAGAGGCGCTTCTTTCCTCAATCCAACTTGGGGATTTTTCCCACACAACAATTGCTCTTAGTTTTCTACGATCGAGGCGAGCTTGGAAAACTAAGTCTTCTACGTCAAATCCCATTAATGCTTTTCTGTCTGGTCTTGTCGCTTACAGTCTTTTCATCTGTCTTTAGCTTTTCAGCTACTCGGTGGATATCAATCATTGCCAGGTGTTGTATTTAATGGGATGCAATTGATATGTCATCCCATTTTTTGAAGCATCAGGGGTTGCACGTGTTTTGGGGATATCAAAGTGACACTGTAGCGTTTTTTATCCTTACAAATACAGGTGTTTGTGGGTTGGAGTTTCATCATCTGCTATCGGATCACTTGCTCTGAGTCTTGTGAGCAATTTTAGCTTTTTTGGGTCTTCTTCTATACTTTTTCTTACTTGCTCTAAAGATGTCGTCTATCAGTGGTCATGTGAATGAAAGCACGGGCTCTCCAGCTAATGATGTCCTTGATTCGTCATTGCAACCATCAAAAGGTGTCTAGACTTGTCCATTTCACTATGGCCTTTGTCGTGACAACAGTTCTAGTCCTTCAAATATGCCTCATGGGCGAAAAGGTCTTAGGAAAGTTCAATATTGTTATCGGACATCACTCGCATCCTCAAAGGACATAGGCAGTGACGCTAGTAGTCAGGGGGGACTTCTGTTTACTGCTCTTTTATCTAATAGGAGGAGTAATAGGGTCTCAAGCGTGCTCAACAGCCATTCCCTCTGTTGCCGAGTTTTTATGGTCTCTAGGAGTTGCTACAAAGGCTAGAGATGATACAAAGGGACAAGAGTCAGTCCCCCTGTTGCATAAGGCAATAGCAGATCCACTTAAGGTTTGGATCTACTTCCCTGTTATTTTTAGTCTATATTTTCTGCCTATGGCACTTATACAATTTTATGTTTGTTGAGCAACTCTATTCCTTAATGACGATGTTTGTTTAACAAGTTTACTTGAGGTTGCAATCTTCGTCGAAAACCTTGGAACACCTTCGGAGGGACGAAGAGGAACCTGAGAAGCCAAAGGCGTGCATGGAACTGGTCTCCGAAGGTTTCAAGGAGGAAAGGTTGGTACCGGCTCGATGATCTATTAGATGAGAATGTAGGGTGCGCGAGCAGACACAACGATTGGAGGCCATTATTGATGCTCTTAAGGATGAGAGAATGCGACTTGAACATCATTTGGCATCACTTAAGGGTACAAGCTCCAAGGGCTCGTCATTTCTAGGCAAAGACTATGATTTTTTTTTTTTTTTTATGTACTCCACAGATGTAATTGCCTTGATAAATAAAGAGACTTTCCTTTTTATACTTGCTCGTTCCACTTTTGTTGTGTTGTCTTGCTTGTATATGTTTCCCTATTTCCTTTTATAAATCCTTGTGCTTGATCTACGTCAGACTTGTGCTATTTTCTTGAAAGAGATGTTGCTTCAAGGGATCTTCTGGCGAGCTTACTTGCTTGAGAGTTGTAGCAAGCTTTGACCTCAAATTACCAAGGTGGTGCAGCTCGTCTAACCTCATAGCTTGATGGGACGTTGCTTTATAGGAAAGAGAACATATGGGGTGTGATCCAGGTACAAATTGTAAGCACTTGAGCAGTCTTATCCCATCATTTAATGAGCAGCCAAGAAAACCTTCATGACGATATGATTGATAGGCTTTTGTCGCTTCATCTAACATGGTAATGCCTCGATTACTAAAATGATAGTTATTCTTCTCTTCTCGGATGATGATGCATGGATTGGATGGAAGGTCGCGATTGGTCCTAGTTCGAGCTCTTTATAAAGGGCATGCCACAATCAGGTTTTCTACATTTTCGAGATTTGAAAGCTTCCTTCCCAAACTATGTCTTTCTTCCTACTTTGAAGGTGCGGCAGCTTTGCTAGGATCTCGATGACATTTTTCCAAGTGTTTGTTCTACTAAGTTGCTTTCTTCCCTTCTTCTTTTTCGCCTTTGCTTTACTCATCGGCATCTCTTGGTCGGAGTCTGTCATCGATGCTAAGGGGTGGGCTCATACATATAGGGAAGTGACATGTGGTTTTTAGAAGAATAATTTTGTTGCCGGCCTAAGTTTGTCGTTGAATCTGTTAGGTTACCTAGACGTGACTATCAAGTGGCTAGTAGTAGCAACTAAGTCATTATCGCGAGTTCTACAAGTAGCTCCAAGAAGGTGGCCATCCTTAAGACCAGGGGGTTGAAATGGATCCTCTTCGTGGCATCAGGGTACCACGGCAGGGGCAGAAGGCGGTGACTCCAATGAAAGAGTCGTTCCAACAATGACAAAAGCGTTGGTTGGTCGTCTTTCTTCCTTTCTGCCTAAAGGCGAGCTAGCTCGAATTCACAAAGACTATGGCTTGTTTGTCGGGCTGCAAATGATAGACAACTGTCCACCAGATAGTCTACCTGATAGTTTGACGACGATGTCAGAAGTTTTATTGCAATAGGGGTATCGATTCCACCTCACCCTTTTCATTTCTATGGTCTTGCAGCAGTTTTAGATCACTTTGCTGCAAATGACAGTCAATTCTTACCTGTACCTAGTAGGCATGTACATTGATTTCCAGAAGGCTAGTATGGGCGAACTCTACGTATCCGAGCTCGTCTATACCTGTAGTTTGAAGAAGAGCAAAGATGGGCCTTATTACCTTTCCAAGATGAATTGGCCTGATCTATAGGGATTGTCGGGGCTTCCCAACAAGGTTGACAACTAGGGCTCCAACTATTTCTTCTGCCCCTGGAGTGGGCATTGTTCCTTCAAGGATGCCAACGAGTGACCATCTTCTTTATTTGATGTTTGCTGGGCGTAATGGCTCTTGTTGATATTTTGCTTTTCATTTACATTTAGTCGCAAACAGCTTGAGATTTTTTAAGGTTCTTTGTAGTGGCTTTATAAGTTTTCAACGCTTCCGTCATTGGAGCGCAAGTTGGATAGTTTGTGACTCGAGATAACTTAACCCTATTTGGTTTGTGTCCCGTGACACGAAGTATCGAACCATCATTTCCAAGTCTCACAAGACTAGTAAGTGTGGATAGCCCAACCTATTTCATCATTCAAAAATAGGCGTGCTAAACTTTTGCGTTTTACTTGTGTAAGGATATATTCTTGGAGAGTAGATCAATCTCCTGTTCCTGGGAGGCTAAACTTGGGCCTTGTGGAGTCTAGCGAGCCAAGGAAGAGAAATGTCTCCTAAGTGGTGAAGGGGGGCAAACATGTCGCTAGGGAGTTGGTCCCAGCATTGGCTCTTCAGAAGAGAACCAGAATGGATGCTATGGAGAACCCTTCCCTAATGGTTGGGGATTTCAAGGAACAGAGTGCTTTGACGGTTCTTATGCATGTTTCTCTCGGGGTGGCCATGTTGCAGGAATTGGTTAGCCTGAAGATGTTTGAGGAGGATAGAAAGATGTCAATACTTGATATGTTGCTCACATTTTCCTAAGCATTTTCCAAGGTGAGTTCCCTTCTTTATTTGCAACCTTGTCTCTTGTGCCCTTACCATTTATTGAAGTCTTTGGGTGTATGTAATGCATAGGGTGTGAACATCCTTGGAATGTTTCACCAGGAAAATTTTGGCATTTACGTCGAGTTGGAAAGGTTAAAAAAACCTCATCAACGTAGGTTGATGAGATGGAGGTCGAGCTAGTTGAGAGAACTGAGGCCATGGTGGCCAAGGTGAAAGAGTTTGAGGATATCCGAGAGGAGCTCGAGGCAGAAAAGAGCACGTTCTAATCTCAGCAGGTCAGCCCTTATGAGAGGATAGCAAACCTTCAATTTAGCTAGAAGGAATCCTAGGCTAGGGTCTTCGAGCTTAAAAGAGAGGTCGATCGATTGAACATGACTGTGGAAAAAGAGAGGAATGTCAAACAGAGTGCTGCATTAGAGGGAATGATGTCTCTCATGACGTCCTTCTAGGAGTGAAACCTTGGTGTTGACTTCTCCTTTCTCTTTGATAATTACTAGGTAGAGTTGGTAAATTACAAGGCATAAGCTTCCAAAGGTGGTGCCCCTGCCAAGAAGGATGTTGAGGTTACCCCCAACCCTAAGGACACTCCTACTCCTTTTCCTCGATTATAGCAGGATTTTCCCTTCTGTTTTTTGTTGCTCTCGCCTCTGCTGTAAATATGTAAACAACTTTTTGTGTAAATAAGAATACCTTACTTTCGAGTTGATCTTTTGCTTGCTTGTGTGGCTATATGGCAGGCTGATCACGTGTGTGTTCGAGGTTCGCATTTACCCCAATATTGGGCAATGTAGATAGTTTTTTTCTCAAGGTCTTTCATTTGTCGTTTCATCCCAGTGTCATTAACGAGCCTGGTATGATGACCATTTGTGAGCATTCTCTTAAGTTGTGATGGTGGACATCTCTCAAAATGGCTACTATCAAATGGTCTTCACATATCCACCTCAAGGCTTCTTTGAGGTTTGGGCATTCACCTCTTCTTAGTATGTTTTGGCTGAGGTATAAATGGATCTGCCTTAGTGTCACGATGTCGGGTTGAGGCTAGCGGATGACGTTTTTTCAAGTCGTTCATAGCCAAGTTGTGGGAGTTGGGGCCCCTCTGAGCTTAAGTTTTGGTGATGTTGCCCTCTTGGGAGTCTTAGCTCCTAAGTTACATCTGTATCACCGTCTTAAACAGTAGACCTCAAGTTAGGACAAATATTCCTGCAAACCAGCACGTTGTCGTTCAGTGGGCTCACTCTCGTGTGGGGTCGAGCCTACTACTGATAATACTTTCGGAGATGCTCGACATTCCAGACTCTAGGGATTCTTGAGCCATCAGGTGGCTCTAAGTGGATGGTTCCTGAGACAAGTTTCTCTAATATTTGATAAGGGCCTTCCCAGTTTGGTCCAAGCACTCAGACATTTGTCTCTTTTGTATTCGAGAGGACCTTCCGTAGAACGAGGTCACCTATCATAAAATTCAGATTCTTGACTTTTGATTCGAAGTACTTCTTGGCTTGCTACTGGTATGAAGCCACACATAGTTGGGCCTTACGGCGATGTTCTTCAATAAAGTCTAACCTTAGGCGCATGGGCATGTCGTTGTTTTCTTGGCTGAATGCTTTGTATCAAAACGTGTCAATCTTGACCTCCATTAGAGCTATGGCTTCACAACCATACGCGAGGGAGAAAGGGGTTTCTCCTGTGGCAATTCTCGCAATTGTTTGGTATGCGCACAATACTTCCAAGAGCTCATCTACCTAATTTTCTTTAGATTTGCCAAGTTTTACTTTCAGGGTGTGCTTAATGACTTTGTTCACGGCCTTGACCTACCTATTAGACTGGGAACGGTAAACCATTGAAAACATTTTCTTTATGCCGATCTCATCACAAAAAGTTTGGAACTCCCCATTATCAAATTGCTTCTCGTTATCTGTGATAATTGTGTGTGGTATACCAAAACAATAGATGACATTCTTATGTACAAAGCTTTTGATCTTACAGGTGGTAATCGTCGCCAATGGTTCGGCCTCTACCCATTTGGTGAAATAGTCGACGATAACTACCACGAACTTGACTCTGCCTTTTCCTTGGCGAAAGGTCATGGGCTTGACAGCATAACAAGCTCCTACGGAGGGGCTCAAGGTATTATAGCAAATCATTGACACTTGTCACATATGCATGTAAAGCTCGCAATGTCTTCGTAGACAGTTGGCCAATAATACCCTCGTCTTAGGATTTTGTAGGCCAAGGAATGTCCTTTGGCGTGGTTTTCACTCACACCTTCGTGGATTTTCATCATGATATAATCTGTTTCATCCTTATTTACGCATTGTAGTAAGGGTGTGTTGTATCCTTGCTTGTACAACTTGTCGTTGATCAAAGCAAGAATGCTGATTTGGCACATAAGGTCCTGGCCTCTGATTTATCTTCCGTTTGGGTCCCATCCTTCAAGTAAACGATGATAGGCTCCATCCATGAGGTCCCTTGCTTGACTATCATCACTGTTTGATTTGGTGTGTCGATGTTAGGGGATGACGCCAATGCTAGGTGAGCCAAAGCGTCAAACACGAAATTCTGTTCTATGGGGATCTGTCGGATTGAGTATCGCTTGAAGGTTTTGAGTTTGCTCATTACCTTCTGCAAGTAGGGTATCATCTTTTCTCTTTTTGCCTAATACTTGCCAAGGATCTAGTGCACCACAAGTTCAAAATCGCTAAAGATGTTGATCAATTTTGCTCCTATTTCTCTGGCTAGCCTTATGTTGTCAAGCACAGCTTCGTACTCTGCTTCATTTTTTGAGGTTTTGAATCCGAATCTCACCACATCTACAAGCATTAGTCCTGCGCCTTAACCTTTCTCGTTCAACTAGTCATCGATTTTCTAACTCCTTCAACCAAGTCTTCCAATGTTTGCTCGGTGGGTAGAGTGCTGCTTTCATTGGTTGATTCAGACAATCCTAATTTCTCTTCGAGTTGGTAAGAGAACTTTGAGAAGAAATTCACCAGCGCTTAGCCTTTGATGATGGTCTGCGGGTTATACTTAAGGTTAAATTGGCTTAACTCCATAGCCCATTGAATTAATCTTCTTGAGAACTCTGGCTTCTAGAAGATCTTGTAAAGCAAATAGTTCGTAAAGATCAAGATTGTGTGAGCTTGAAAGTAAGGTCGCAGTTTTTGGGATGCAATTAAGAGAGCTAAAGCCAACTTCTCCTACTCGGGGTAGCATATCTCTAGGTCAAGCAGACGCTTGCTCATGTAGTGCACTGGCCACTATACCTTTTCTTTTTCTTAGACCAGGGCTGCACTGAAGGCATACAATGAAACAGATAGATATGATAAGAGTGGTTCACTTGGGATCGATTTGGATAAGAGAGGAGGTTGCCTGAGGTGGCTCTTTAGCTCTTGGAAAGCACATTGCATTCCTCTGTCCACTTGAACTTTTTGTTTCGCTTCAGCACTTCGAAAAAAGGTAGGCATCTATCCGTGGCTCGGGAGATGAATCTATTGATTGTCGCGATTCGTCCAGTTAGGCTTTGCACATGCTTTGATTTTATCGGGCTTTTCATATTCAACAGCATGTGGATCTTTTCTGGTTGGCTTCGATCTTGCACTGGTTCACCATGTAATCGAGGAACTTTCACGAGCCCACCGAAGGCACACTTCAGGGAGTTGAGCTTCATCCGATACTTCCTCAAAATATGGAACATCTCTTCGGGGTGCTCAACATGGTCTTCCTCCTTTGGCAATTTCACTAACATGTTATTAATATAGACCTCCATCGTTTTTCTAATGAGATTGGCGAACATTTTATTTACTAGTCATTAGTATGTTGCCCCAACTTTTTTTAGGCCGAAAGGCATGACTTTATAGCAATAGAGACTTTGATTTATAATGAACGAGGTGTGCAGCTCATCGGACCCATACATCAGTATTTGATTGCATCCCAAGTAGGCATCCATGAAACTGAGTAAGGCATTCCCTATGGTAGCATCCACCAACTGGTCGACTTGCGGGAGAGGAAGTTGTCTTTGGGACAAGCTTTGTTTATATCCGTGAAGTTGATGCATGTTCTCTATTTGTTGCTCGGCTTTTGATAAGAACAGGGTTGGCGAGCCATTTGAGGTATCTGACTTCTCTGATAAATTTGTTGTCAAGGAGTTTGTCGACCTCCTCATTGAATGCCTAAGACCGTTCCATGTCCATAGCTCGTCTCTTCTGACGGATTGGATGGGAGCTAAGGGTGATATTAAGGTGATAACACATGATCTCGGGATCTATCATAGTCATGTCAGCATGCTCCTAGTCGAAAACGTCTAGGTTTTCTTATAAGAAGGCAATCAAGCGATCTTGCATCCTTCCTTCAAGGTTGCCCCCTATTCTGAGGGTGCGTGAGGGGAAGAATCGATCCACAACGATATCACGCAATTCCTCAACTAGACTAGTAGGTGGCTCATCCTTATGCATGCGTGGGTTGAGAGTGTCTCTAATTGGATTGAGTTGCTATGTAGAGTCAATAGCCATTGCAATATCAAGGCAATTACTTTCGCTGAAAGGACAAAGTGCCTATAGTGGCGATGATCAATAGTGAAATAGGCTTACATTAAGGCATTCAAGGGCGAAGGCCCCTCCTTCTAGTGCCAAAACATTAGTGCGAATTTTCATACCGACTTGATCACTTAGACGTAGACACGTGCCAACTAGAGATACTCGGTTGGCTCTTGGAAGAACCAAGTAAGATGGGTGCGTGATTCTTGGGAATCAGCGTAAGGGACCATGTCGCATGTGGCAGTGCTCAAGGTGGTGATGTGCCTCCCAATAGACGATCAGAAAACTAGACGTTTTTAAAGTGGTTCGGCCGAGAAAATGAATAATGCCTACATCCACTAATATATTATTTCTCTGTGTTGTGTTGGGGATACAAATAATAGATTTTTCCAATGATAAAAAAAAAAAAAAAATCCTTCGAATTGGCCTTGAGGTCTAAGATAAGAGAAAGAGTGACTTTCTCTGTGTTTTGCCTATGTGTATTTTTTTGTTTTTCTTCTTGTTGTGCATCCCTCCTTCTTCTCCTATGGTTGCTACCCTTTTATATGGAGAAAGAGTTTTGGAATGTCATGATGGCAAATGTGTCAACCACATTGTCCGATGTCGCACGATGGCCGGAAGCTCACATGCCCCTATGCCATAGCTAATGATGGATGTTCCCTCTGACAGTAGGTGCCTTTATAGGTATCCTCTTGGTTAGGCTACATAGGGAGCACGTGGAGCTTGTATGGTCGCATGTCGTTCAATTATAGTATGCAGCTCATACGTTGTGAGTTGATCTGTCCAAGAGGATATATATTTTCCTAGTGTGGGCCTTTTTTCTTTTTTTTAATCTCGTCACACCTTATGTATGCTCTTTCATGTTGAGTGCTCACGTTTATTCACCGAACAACCCTCCTTTCCAAGCTTGATGCTTACTTCACGCTAAAAGGTGTCCCAAGCTCCTCTACTCAGTTTGGGCTTCTTTGCTCAATCCAAGCTAGGGATTTTTCCCGCATAACAGTTTGGATTATGACATTCCAACCCTATGAAGTAATTGTTGAGCATACTTGGTTTGAGTAAGATATAAACCTGATGCATCTCTATGGACTTCAAAGCCAAGAAAATAGTGAAGTGCTCCTAAGGTTTTCTGAGCAAATTTTTTGTTCAAATCTACAACAATCTAAGAAATGAGTTGAGAATCATTACTTGTAAGTAGAATATCATCTACATACACCTGAAGATATATCACTTGAACTCATTTCTTGAAGAAGAATTAGCTAACATCAGAAGTTGAGTTAACAAAACCCCATTCGTGTAAGACACTTCTAAGTTTATCAAAACAAGCTTTAGGAGTTTGTTTTAGGTCATATAGTGCCTTATGTAGCTTGCACAAATGCTTACATTGAGACAAATAAGAAAAACCTTCAAGTTGTACCATAAACACATTATATGTCAACTCTCCACTTAGAAAAGCATTGTTAATATCAATATGTTGAATGTAACAATTGTGATGAACTGAAGAGACAACATGATTCTTATAGTAGCGGCTTTAATTATAGATGAAAAAGTATCAAAATAATCTAGACTTGGTGTTTGTTGAAATTGTTTAGCCATCAATCTAGCTTTATATTTCTGAAGAGAACCATCATGATTGAGCTTTGTCTTAAACACCCTTTTTTTTTTCATCATTTTAGCATTAAACATTAGCATTCCATAATAGATTAATTGACCACTCAAATCTGGTTTGGCAGAATACTGAGATAATTGTGATCCTAAATCAGGCCTTGGACCTCCTTGATTCATGCTATTACCAACAAATTGAGGGAACACAGTAGCCAATTGTTCAGTTGGAAGTTAACTATACTAAGGAAGAGTACCAAAATTCTGAGAACCAAGTAATCCAGAATGAGAACCAACTGATGTTTTCTAACCATTAGTCCCTGGAAGAGAATGATTATGCATCTAAAGATTAGCAGGTGGCTCACTTAACCCTTGCTTAAAGCTAATTGCTCATGAAAACTGTAGAGTGCACCATGTTGTCTTTCCAACCTCATTTTACGTTTGTGAAGCAAAAATTGTGCTTCTTGAAATGTAGTTTGACCACTATTTGAGGTCAAATTTGCTACAAAAACATCATGTTCTGGTCCTAGACCATCTAATATGTATAATCGTAACTCCTCAGCTCTTATATGAACTCCACTAGCAATCTATCCATCAACAAGCTCTTTCATTTTTAACACAAATTCATTGATGCTTAGTAAATCCTTTTTAGTACTTTGTAACAGACTTATCAAATGTAGAGTTTAAGCCTTACAAACAGACTGAAAATGCAATTCTAAAGTATTTCATATATCATAACCACTGGTACACTTAGCAACATGTCTAAACATAGATTCAAAAATTTGCAAAGAACAGCCAACTAACCAGAAATTGATCGATTTGCTTCCAATTGAAGTACTCAGTTGCTCTCTTGCTTGATTGTTTAGATTTTTCTGATTCGTCAATCAGAAACATTGGAAGAACATTCATTCACTAGTGACATATCCTTCGAGCTCATGAGCTGCTAAAGTAGGAATAATCTGCGAACGCTAGTATGTGTAGTTCTTCTCTACTAATTTGACACTTATTGTAGGCAAGGAAGGAGGAGTAGCGGAATTTGTTGAATTTGTAGATTTAGTTTTCATTTTTGCAAACTTGGGAGTAGAAATTGAGGAACTGAAGCTCAGAGTCACCATAGACATGTGTCTAGGGCTTTGATTCCATAAAAGAGTGTCAAAGAAACTTCCAGAATCGAAGGAAAATGAGGAAAGCCTGAGCAAATTAAAGTTTATCAATCCCTTTTACCTAGTTTTGATGAAAAAAATTTCACTAACTAATTTTTTTATTACAAGGCGTGCTGTTTTATAATTGCAATATATCCGTAGTAAAACACACCGCATCACTTATTCTCATAATAAAACATAAAACACCCCATATTGCTTAAACTTTCATTTTTAACACTTTAACCCTCTAAACTGATTTAACAGAAAAACTGAAACTGAAAATCTTGAAACTTGACTTTGGACTTCCTCCGGACTTCTGCTCAACAAATTGAAAGAGTTTGATCAAAAGATCATGGAAATAAAGACACATGTGAATGGAAATAAGTTCAATAGAGATGAAATTTATACTTTGCCATTGTAAGTTGCTTTGTTAATTTTTCTTTACTTTTTTCTTCTACTTCACTTCTCCAAAATTTATGAGTTAGTTTGATTTATTCAGATTTTTTAATTATTACATTATAATGGTGGAAATAAAGACACATGTGAATGAATTTTATCTTTGAACATTACATTAAGAAAAAGAAGCATAAAAAATACTAAAAATATGAATAAAAGGATTTTTTTGGTAGTAGGTGTGCTTTATGAAGAATTTGCATATGCTAAAACATTTTAATGGGATGAACTTAGAATTGGCGTCTTTGAAAGATAATGTGAGGGACCAATAGAACCACTCCAAAAATTTAGTTTTTAAGTTAAGTTTTTCCATGTATATATATATATAATATATGTATATATTATGTCTGTGTGTGTGTAAATTAGTCATTTTTTATCCATTTTTCTATATTTTAGGAAAAAAAAAACAATTATATAATATTTCGTTCACAATTTTATTTCAGTTCATTTGGTTTTCTTAAATTTCAATTATCATGTACAACATTATGTAAATTTAATTTATTTAGTTACATGTTTTTATTCCAAATTTTATACATTTAATTTCTATTTATTTATTCGAATTAGTTTTGAATTATAGTGTTTCTTGAAATTTTATTAGTTAATTAAATACAATTGTTGATTTTGTAATAAATATATATTAATTATCAAGACAATTCTCATTATATCATTGACCGTTAACTGTTAGTTCTAATTATTTTTTTAATAATAATTATCTTATAACATTGAGGTTTAACCAAAAAAAATTCTTCGTGTTATTTTTTTAAAAAATTTCTATTGAAAAGAAAAAAAGATAAAAATCTAGCCCAATCTAAGGAAATTTTCTGGCTACCACCCCGATTGGAATGTAATAAATTTTTTTTTTTTTTTATTGTGTCAAAAATTTAGGACAAAATTTTAAGTTGATTTAGCTTAACCAATAACAATATTATTTTTACATAAAGGTGAATAACATAAATAACTTACATGATCTGCTGCTTCTAAATATTATTCCCTTAAATTCCTTTAAACCCTTTTTTTTTTTTTTTTTTTTTTTAATGCTCGGCTGGGCTTCAAAATTGAAGTCCCCGCTAAACCATATATTCTTTGGGAAAGAGGAAATAGTGGTCTATAGCAATGCAATTGCTCATGAGAGAGTTTGAATCCTAAATCTTGTGGGAGAAAATCACAAACCTGATCATCCAGCTAAGCCCTTTTTTTTTTCATTATTTTCGTAATTAAAGTATCCAAGTCAGTTTGCACGCACCTCAACTAATCCCCAGTGTCCATTGAATACCCTACAAATCAAAGGACCAGATAAGTCACAATATTATTGTGGTAGGTGACCCTAAGGTTTGAACTCAGAAACTTAAGGAATATAACAAACTTCCTCAACTGTCAGGCCAACCTCTTAGAATTCATCCAGCTAAGCCTTACAAGCATATTTTTTTGAACTTTTTTGTCACAATTTTTACAAAGATCTTCAAAGATATTTTATAATGATTCATTATTTATCAACAGTGCAATGAATATATAGTACTATAAAATGGTAAGACGAAATGTGTGAATAGGAATTTAACATATTTATAATGCAAATAAATATAAGTATCTTTTACATCAGAAAATGAAAATATTTATAGTAGGACGAACGTATACGAGCAAATGAAATTACACACAACCTGCATGCATTAAATTAGTACGTTTGTTTTACTCTGTAGTACTATTTGTTCAATGGTTTGGAGTTATCGATGAAAAGCACATTTTTTTTAAAAAAAAAAGTGATTGATTTTGTGGTTGGGAAGTTAACGTAGTAATTTTATTTTATTTACTGTACAAAGCCCCGTGAAGTAGGGTTTTCAAGAGTTCTCTTTAATTTTCTGGGACCTCTGGTCACTGTTATCTCATTGATGTGGCAATACTCAAGCCCCATTTCTCCATGCAACTTCATTTTATCTTTTATTATTTATGTCCAACACATGGCATCTTATTCGTCTTCCAATACTGCTGATTCACCAATTTCATACGTGTCAGGATTATAGCCTTCCATGTGTCAAATAATGATAGCATACCTGTCAGAAAATCCAAATTGCGTACCTCAACTTTGTGTGTCCAAGCCAAACGCTTACAATTTTCTAATCAGCTTAATAATTATATAATTAAATATTGATTCATCACAATAATCTTATTGTATTTGATAAATATGTGACGATAACATGTATTTTAATTTAGGCATAATGTACATTATGAAACATATTTAAAATATTTACTGGAAATTTCTCATTTCGATTTCATAATAATATATAAATGATAAGGTAATATAAAATTTACATCTACCATGACTTTTGATTTTGAAAATGAAATTTGGAATTAAGAAAAGTAAGGGGAATAGAAAAAGGAGAATATTATAGACTAAATTTCAAGGGGTCGGCAGCCAAGAAGATTTTTTTTTTTATTGATTTTTTTTTTTTTTTATTCTAACTTTGAGATCACCTATCATATTTGTGACTTACCTTGGAACATTAGTTTTATATGGTATTTATTACGATTTACGAGATATTTTATTGTCATCTTACTTTATTGTTATTAGTAAACTTGCACAATTAGAGGGATTGTTACCATTATTAGTAGGATTTGATTTGATTTAATTGTAATAAGTAGGATTTAGACAGATATGTAAGTTGTATATATGAACTTTGTACTGAAGTTTTAAAAGCAAGTAAAAACAAAATATTCAGATTTTTCAGTATTCAATAAGCTTCAAAGATTAATCCAAGTGTGCGTAAACTAGCCCGAATATCCTGGTCATAAAAAAAATATATAGATTAGATTAAAGTTTTAAATTTTTAATTCACATGATAATTTTTGTTTTTTCCATCAAAATAATCTTCAAGGTTTGAAAATGTATTATAAATACTCTTTAGTCTTATTAAATAGACTCTCAAAGTAAAAATTTGATCACTGATATCTTTTTTTTTTTTTTTTCTTTTGGTGACGGGGGGTATCCGGGTCAGCTTATGTATACCTCAACTAATCCCACAGAGCCTTGAAGTTAACAATCGGATAATTCTCCTCAATGTTCACTCTTATTAGAAACTTAGGTAGATCAAACTTAAGACCTCTTAAGTAATACACTCAATAATCCTAGTTGATCGTTGGACCATCCAACGGTGGTTTTTTTATTAATAATATATCTCTACTCTTATTCTATTATATAACCGTTAAATTTACAAAATATTTTCTTATAAGATCAAAATTATTAATTTACTTTAACATTTTTTTTATAACATTAATATTATCTTTTTATTTATCTAATAGTAACTTCAGTATAATATAACGAAGTTAAAGTAAAAGAGAATAAGGATAGGAATTGATAAATTCAATAATGTTAAAGAATGGCTTATAATATTTACCAATAGAAAGGAAAGTAATTAAAAAGGTAGAGTTCCTTGAGAAAAACGCATCTAAATAGGTTTGGGTTGGGAGAGAGGTTCGGATGAAGACTTTTAAGGCCAAAGATAAGCACCTCCCACACGCCCATCTACCACCCACCACTACAAACAACCCCACATCTTTTTCCACTCTCTTTCTCTCAAACTTAATTCAACTTTTCCCATCAATATTTTCTCTCTCTTTCTCTAACAAAATCATGAATGATCAAGAACTACTCACAGTCAGAGAAATCAAACCCAAAAACAGAAGAATCATGGTCCTTTTCCCTTCATCATCTCTCTATATTCAGTTCCTGATTGTTGTGTTTGTTTTTTTTATAATGATTATTAATTGATTGTATTAGGGAGGAGGAGGTCCTGAAGATCATGAGGAAGATGAAGATGGTGAAAATATAAAGTGGCCAACATGGGTGCGTCCTCTTCTCCAAACGAGCTTCTTTGTTCAATGTAAACTTCACGCTGATGCCCACAAGAGTGAATGCAACATGTATTGCTTGGACTGTATGAATGGTGCTCTTTGTTCTCTTTGTCTGGCATTTCATAAAGACCACAGGGCAATTCAGGTATTCTGTTAATTTCATCTATCAAATAAATAAATATATTCTGCCCAAGATCATGGGGAGCCTCAAATTCATGTGATTGTTTCATATACAGTCCAAAATCACATGAAATTACATTGGTTTCACCAATGACATGTGCCCTTTTATTGGGGAATGAATTGGAGCTTCATCTTCCACACCGGATATCCCTTTTAGTGTGTCAATGGAGCATGATACAATATTCATATTGCCCGATCATTTTGTTAAATATTTTAGTCAACTAACTGTGCCGTAGTTACCATCTCTAGGAACAGCTACGGTAACGTTACCGGGGCTGATGTAAAATATGAATTGAATTTTGTGTAGATAAGGAGATCATCATACCATGATGTGATAAGAGTAGCTGAGATTCAGAAATACATGGATATAACAGGAGTTCAAACATACATAATCAACAGTGCCAGAATCGTATTCTTAAACGAGAGGCCTCAGCCAAGGCCTGGTAAAGGCGTCACCAATACCTGTCAAGTTTGTGACCGCAGCCTCCTTGATTCCTTCTCTTTCTGCTCTCTCGGTTGCAAGGTAAGATTTTAAATTAACCTGACCATATATGGGTATCTTTATAAATTAGGCAAATTATTGTGATTTTTTTTTTTATAATTAATTTATTTCTGAAAAAGTAGTGTCCTGATCAATGTGTTTCAGTTACCATAATAATTTGGAAACTTTTTTATCCGTAAAGTAAATATGGTAATGATATGATCTCTTCTTAAACGAAGGCCACAAATAATAGAAAAGAGGGAATAATATTAATATTAAGTAAATATAAAGGTGGAATTGGTGCATTAGGTACTGAAAAGACATATAAAAAAGTGGTTTAACAAATGTACTTCTTGATTGGTTACAATGGCTTATACATTGACTCCTTTTTCAGATTGCTGGGTCATCAAAGAATTTTCAGAAAAGAAAAATGTGCAATGAAATCAATGGCTTGGATGCCATTAGCCATGGAAATGCAAAGACGAAAATACAAAGTTTCACACCATCAACGCCACCACCAACCGCCATTAGTTTCAGAGCAGCCAAGAGAAGAAAGGGGATTCCACATAGAGCTCCATTGGGAGGTCTTATCATACAATACTGAGAAATACTTGGTCAATCTCTCAACAATACACCCAGAAACATGGTAAATTCTAGAATTCTGGCAGCGTTTTACATATTCTGTCAAAAAAAAAAAAAAATGTTACTTTATGTTGATAACATTATTGGTCGGTCGATAATATTCATTAGAGTGACTTAATCTGATGATTATTGTTGATTATTCTGATAATGTTATTGTATCAGTAGCCTATATGACCTAGTCTTTTCGGCATCAGAGCTTTTGTCAGTGTAAGCCGGTGTTGGAAACTAAACTAAAGTTATGTGTTGTATATAGATGAAAAGGAAGAGTAATAAAAATGGTAAGATATGTATCCAAACGAAAAAGGAAAAATAAAAAGATATGAAGATGATGGGTTGTAAAAATAGTTTTATGTGTAGGGTTTTTATGTCAATTAATTATAAAGTTTTATTATATATGTGGTTTAATTGTATATAAAAGTTTATTAACTAAAGACTATTGTATTGTGAAAATGAATCAATGGTGACAATATATTTTAAGAGCATTGGTGTAATTTTGAGAAAGTCTTGTTAATTATTAGCGCATTAACTCGTAGAATTAAAATTGCCTTGTTTTTGCTTTAATTTCCGAGACTTGAAACTTTTTTTCTAATTTACTATTTTTTGTGTTAACGATGATTTCTGAGTTTTAAAAAGTTTTACAGCATGTGATCCATTTCTTTATCGTGAACTAGTTTGTCCTCATGTATAATTGCACATCAAGAGGAAAATCAATTGTCTATGTCGGTTGTAAATTGGTTCATATGAATTTTATTAAAATTATTTTAAAACACTCACTATAAAGGAAGATTAATGAAGATGTATGTTTATATCTTTATTTTAAAACCCAGATCGGACCGATAGGTTGGACCGGTCTGATCAAGACTTGACAATCTCTCCAGTCGTTCAGGTTGTCCAGGGGTTTTTGTTATATTTTGAATTTGTAGGGATTAATTTGTAATTTTGAGGAGGCAAAATATTTCAAAACTTTAGGGAATAATTCGTAATTTTCTTGAGCATATTTAAAATAAATTAAAATTTGAAGGACTAATTTAAAATTTATTAGGGATATTTTATAATATACTAAAATTTAAGGAATTAATTTGTAATTTTTAAAAAATACTTTTGTTGTTGACGTCATCTATCCAATCGATTGGAACCAATCAACTTGTGACCTGGTTACTTTGCCAGGTCTCAGAACAAGTCAGGTTTTAAAATAATGGTTTATATTAGAGCTTCTTTAAGTGGAATTAACTTATCTACTTATCAAAAGAATTATTTAGTTATAAGCATTTTTTAAAATTTGCTAGGTTATTTGATTGCATTTCAAAAGTACTTATAGGGTTTTAAATAATGGCTTATGAGAGAGCAAATTTTGAGGTCGTTTTGAACTAAATGTTTGAAGTTTTTTTTTTAAAAAAAAAAAAAAAATCTCTATTCTGTTTTATATGTGTATTGACTTGATTTATTCTTGTATACTTGATTTATCCTTATATATTAAAATACTTTTTAGTAAATTAATACTAAAAATTCTTTTATATTTCCTACTACCAACATTAAAAAAATTTATAAAAACTATGTTTCATGAACTCTACTCTAATAAACTCTTTTTTTATAAGCTTTAATCATATCGTAGAAATGATGCTTAAAATTATATAGAGTTTTACTGAAACTTAATATTTAGTGTATGTTTGGGATGATTGTAACTTTAAAATTGATCACTTAATTGAAATTAGAATAAAAAAAATGATTGGTAAACAATTTTTTAATATCATTATATGATTCAAGCTCTTTCAACATAGTTAGATTTTCATCATTTATCTAGATAGGTTTTCAAAATTATTTTTTTTCGATTTTCTACATGTATATATCAAATAAATCCTTACATATAGATAAAAATTACTAAATTAATTATATTCAATTTAATGAATTATCAATTAATTTAATATATTAAAATCTAGTAATTTTTTTTAACAAAATTATGTTGCCATAGCTACTAGCAAAGGTCAAGGATGCTAATATCAATGGTCATCTTAGGGTGTAGTCAAACCGAGTACTCATAGCTACTTGGGCTCGACTTGACACGAGCAGACGCTTGATTCGCAAAATCTCTAGCAATCGCGAGTTCGGTCATGATCGAAGCTCGCAAAAGAATTGAGTAGTTCTCCACTCGACTCGATTAACTCACAACTGCAAAAAACTCATTCGTCATTCGAGCATAGTGAAGCTCAAAACTCGGCCGCTCGTTGAAACTTGCATAACAAATCAATTTTATGCAGTTTCCTTTATCTTGCTATACTTTTTTTTGGCTAATATATCTTGCTATACTTGCTTGTTCATATTGTCTGTATCCTCAAATTACACTAGAAAAGTCCTTAGTTAAAATTATTTAAGTCTCTTCCAAGAATCATACTTGAGAATTAGTGAAACCGCCTAAAGGCGAAAAGATTATAGGACACAATGGGTCTTTAAGAAAAAAGAAGGTCTCAAAGGTAAAAGCTGAAGGTTCAAAGCACGTGTGCTTGCAAAGGGAACATGATCAAAGAAAGGTGTGAACTGAATGAAGCACTCTCTCCACTTGTAAAACTAGGGGTGAGCGGGTCTGAGTACACCCAAATCCCATGGAATTTGAATCAAAACCAGAACCGAAACCGAAACCCAATCCCTAAATGGCTGGAATCGAAACCTGAACACAAGTTCCGGTTTCGGTTCTGGGTACTAGAAAAATTAAAACACACTACACTAGTTACAAAATTGACAAATAAATCCTATGAAAACTATAATACGCCCCCATCTGTTTACAGAAATTACAAATCACACTTATAGTGACTATCGTATGAGGCCAATCCAGCCCGATTTCGGTGTCTTCGGTCCTCACCACACCCCCCCCCCCCCCCCCCCCCCCCCCCCCCCCCTAAAACACCAATAACACACTCCACTCAACCCATATATTAAAAAAAAAAAAACCCTATCCCACCCCTCACTTGATTGTACCACCAATTGTTTACCATTGCCCAGTATTTGGTCCACGCGTTTCAGCTTTTTCGTTAATAATGGCACCAAAATTGGCTTCGACCCCCACCAATCGACTCACCCGCATACCCCCCCCCCCCCACAACCCCACCACCACCACCAAAACCCCCAACCTCGCCCACCACAATAGCCTATCAATCACCATCGTCGCCCGCTTAGGGTTTCATAGGATTTTCGCACCTTCCCAACCTAATTCCGATCGATCCCTACACCAGAATCACCTTTGACACCACCAACTGAAACCACTAGCATCCCCCCTCCAAACCCCAACTGCAAAGACCGTTGGTTCTAGTTCCGATTTTTGAAATGTGAAACCGGAACCAGATTTGCACAGTGTTGGTTTCAATTTTTTAGAATCGAAACCCCAGGTACTTGTCGATTCCAGTTCTACCCTAAATTCCTGCACACCCCTATGTAAAACATAGCTCTAGAAGTGTATGTCATGGTTGCATCCATTGACATGAAATTAGAACAATTAAACATATGCACTATTACCTTGAAGAACAAATTTATATGCATGAGCCAAACGAATTTTTTGTTCAGGATAAAATTGACCTAGTTTGTGTTAAGCAAATATCCTATTTGTGAATTTTCTGTAAATGTAAAACTATTATGAATAAAAATGTATTATTTACAAATCGTTTTGTGATTTAAGTATTATTTTTGCTTGAATAGGTGATTGTCTAAGATTTCAAGACTTGTTTCCATATTAAAAGTAAAAACTACTTATATGAGTAGTCATATAAGTATTAAACAAAGTTTGACACTTTATGGTACGATATACTTATTATATGTTGAAGGTTAATTGCAAGTTTCCTCCCAAGGTATATGAAATAATGATCTAAGTTTGACTTTATTGTTTTGCTAGGCTTTTTATCATTTGATTAACAGGTATTATCTTTTGTTCCTCCAATGAAGCATTGAATTCTTTATGGAACACTTACAACAAGGAGAAAGTTATTATTTCATATATAAAAGGGGTAAATTATTATTCAATCTATATGATTCTGCATCACTTACTCTACAGTCATGGCTCGTCCTAAATATATAGTTCCATTAATCTATCATTTTTCATTTGTATTGACGGTAAAGTAATTCTTGATATTAATTTATTTTACAAAATTTTAGGTCTGTGATTAAAATTATAAAATTAGAACTATTATATTTAATAAAAAAAAAAAAAAGATAAGATTTTTTAGCCTTAGGAAAATTGTTAATATTTTAAAAATGAATTACGGTTATTTTTGTTGATGTATGTTGGATCTAAACACATAATAAGTGGGTTGTCAGAGATAATTTTCTTTTTCAAACCCTAAGACCCTGCACAGTTTTGTCTTAAAAAGACTCATTCGGATGATGAGAGTGTCTTTGTGCTATATAAGCGATCATGGTCCCATCTCCTAACTGATATGATACTTTGACACCAACAATTATTATTATTATTATTTGCTCACACTTTCTATAAACGTTCTAAAAAAAACAAAAAATTTCAATATTGAAAGAATAGATGAATTAGAAACTTATTGATACATAGAACAAAAACTTATAATTTGAGTCTTTAAAACAAAAAAAAACAAAAAAAAGAACAAAAGTGAATTAAATTTATTATGAGTTTGAAAATTTTGTGTAAATATAGATTTAAATGATTTAATTTAGAGACCTTAAGAAATAATAAACATTCAATTAAATGATATGAAATAACACTTTAATTGAGAGACATTAATGCAAATAATAATATTCATTTCCATATTATTAATATGACATTAATTAAAGAGAAGCTTAAAAGAAATTGCAATTTAAATCTATTTGAGAATTTTCTAATTCTATTTTTGGTTTTTTATTTTAGGTATTTTGTGTGGTTTCGTATGACTAATTATATCTTTTACACGCGGAAGTACCTGAAAATTGCCGTCCTTATCAGGCTGCTTTAGTCAGCTTACGCAAGGCCACGTGTTCCATTATCTCCAATAATTGTACTTTGTTGTTTCTCAGCCGTCGATTTACATCATCATCAGAAGCACAATCATTCATCTTTAGCGCCGTATATTGTTGAACAAAGAGTTGAAAAATATTTAAAAAATAAATATAAAAAACGGTTATTTCTTTTTTGAAAATACTAAAACGACATAACTTTATTTGATAAAAGAATATATAAATAAAATAAAATAATTTATATTTGAAAAATACTATCCTTACAACGACCCATACAAAGAAGGTTACAAAGTACATCCTCAAGAAGACAAAAAAAAAAAAAAAAAAAAGAGAGGAAAAAAATCATGAAAATCAAGGATGGAGATTGTCTTTGTATACCCCGTTTTATGTGTCTTTTTAAACTAACATTACTCTTTATATTTTATAATGTGGGTTTATTGCCGCTATAATCTATATTTTTTTTAATAAAATGATTCACATAATGACATAAATATCTATAATTTAAAAAATATATAAAAACTCTACTCCAAGTAATCTATCATCTTATTATCATATTGTGAATTCAATTATTATTTCTTTCACATGTCAACATATATAACTTTCAATTATTAACTTTCGTTCCTCAAAATAGCTAATCTCATGCACCCCATGATTCTCAAAAAATATAAAAGCGTTCGGAAAATATTAAAGAAAAAACCTATAAAATATCAAACCCCCTTCAATATATATATACCCTATTGCATTTATATTTACTTTTAAAAAAATAACCTAAGCGAGAGTTTTTTTTTTTTTTTTTTTTTTTTTTTTTTGAACTTTCAGAATATTATTAGAGCCTTTGAGATTTAGCTATCTCTTTAAAGGAATGAAATTTGCCCAAGTTAACTGCCTCTAGATGACTGAGCAATTTGATAGGGACTCTTGCGTGTATTACTCAAGATATCTTGAATCTGAATCCCTCTTCAGGTGCTTATAGAAGTACCTACTAGAGCTTTTACCCAATCGGTAGTTCTAAGGTTTCGAAAAATTAGTTGAAGTGTGCATAAACTGACTCGAACACCCCGATCATCATAAATAAATAAATAAATAAATATTACCCAAGTTGCAAATACTAATCAAATTAGTTTGTTGGAATAGCCATATTGGCTGCTTAGTCCTCGTCAAAATAGGAAGCTTCGGCAAAGAAGAGAACACACCATTATCTAATGCTCAAAAAAAAAAAAACACTCTTGCTACCATTGATTTTCATTTCTAACTCTTCTTCAAGAAGCTTGTCCATTGAATCACACAATCACATGTAATTTCTTATAGTATATTGCAGAAGCAAGGCTGAAGAAAATGTTAAAAGAAATTACAAATATGCAAAATCATGCTTTTCTTTGTAAATAAATTGTTGAGTGTTGATGCGTGATTTTGACACCAACTAAATGCACGTGTGAAATGCTGAGCTGACTCAGAAAACACACGCAAATGGAGGTATTAGAATGGATAAGAGATGGGGAACGATGTTTAAAGTGGTTCGGATGCTTAAACAAGCGACTCCTACGTCCACTGATATTGTATTAATATATTGAGGTCAAGTCACATTTAGCGAGCTGATTTACAAGAGATTATAAGAGAGAGAATATATGTTATTCCAAAGTGAAATTAGCTAATCTCACAAACGGGAGAGGAGCTCTCTATTTATAGTGGGATGAATTGAGATAATGATTATTAAATCAGGGAGTGAATCAGATTGACTTCCAAATCCTTTCTTGTGCCCCGTTATTCACCTGCTCGAGTGATTTACTTGATTCTTGCAAGGATTGGACACGTGGATCACCTCCAGCCTTTCACCAACCTGACGCACACCTACTGCACTGACAAGAGCATGCCTCTTGCGTCAACGTGCGACGTGGGTGCATCTGAACGGCTCCTGGACTTACCTAAGCTATGTCTACTTGCGCTGACAGGGCTTTGCGTCAGCCCTACTTTTCTAGGCATAACATTGAGAGAGTGGAGGACAAAAATCTGCGAAACCGTATCAAATCAAAAAATCGAATTGTTCGAATTTTTAGTCAAAAAAAAAAATTGTTTCTTTTTTTATTTTTTTTTTCTTAATAAAAACCATATGTTAAGGAATTATTATCAGTGCTTGGTTTACTCATACCGAACCCAATCGTTTATTTTTTTAATCTTTTTTAAATACTCCTAGAATTACCGAAAAAAACTCTTAAAAATATCATAAACCATCCTAAAAAGATATTAAAAAAACCCTCCAGAAATATAAATAAATAAAAACCCACTAAAAAGCCGATAAGACCGAACTAATTTTTTCAAACTAATATAGTATGATACAAATTTTTCTTATATGGTAAAGATTGAGTTTAGCTGAAGGCATTGGTCCAACCCTTGGGAGTGGGGTGAGTGCTTTGCATTATTTATTTAAGAGGTAAATATGTCATGTCTATAATTTTGTATTTCTCTGTTTAAATAATCCATGAAACTAACTTTGATGTAACTTGCCTAACTCATGAGGTCACTTTCCTCACAATTCCAAATCATATCTTAATTAATTAATGCAATTAGAATTATAATATTATTTTAGGTTACCAACATCACCAACTTATTCATAATACAAATTTATTCTTTATTTTAACATTTTTTTCATCACTAATCACATTATAAAAGATACCCATAATCATATAAGAAAATATTTCGTTGACTTCAAATAATATGAAAAGGAATTCTTTAAATTCTGAAATTAACCCTAAAAATTGCTGCTATTATTATTATTATTTATTTAAATTTCTATGGGCAATGCAATACCACTTGAGTCCCACTGCAATTTAGTTAGGTCAATAGTTTGCCTTTATGATTGAAAATTGTTACATATTTGAGAGAGAAATTCAAAGAAGAAGAAGAGAAAATAATGCAAAATGTTGAGTTACTCAAATTTCTTGATTAAACTTAGACAAGACTTAATTTATGTTATCGATTTGGTGATGTTATTCAATTTGGAATAATCTTTGGATTAAATTAGACTATGTAGTTTAATTAAGTCAAATCAACAATGATTTATATTAATGTATTCGATTACTTTAATATTAAAATAGGGGATCCCCTTAAAACCTAAATTATATGTATTTGATGGAGATTAAAAGCAGTGCCATGTAGTCAACATCTTGGCCAAATAATTAAGCCAATTGCCCCACCCCTCACCACCCAACTCCATCGCACACCAAATTCATTAACGGTGGGTGGGGATGAGCGGTGGCAGGTCTGAAAATGAGAAAGAGAGAAAATGGTGGGAGAAGAAACCGAGGAAGAAAAAGGGAGGGGGAAGGAGAAGAAACGGAAAGGAAGAAGGAAACAAGGAGACAATAAAAAGACCATTTTACCCTCGTATATTTAACTGAGCTTAGGTAGTGTTAGGATTTTACTGGGTAATTGATTAGTTTCTGAAAGGGTTGGAGGTAACTTGATTAAATTGTAATAGTTATTCGAAAACCTTGCATTTCTCAAAGGATGTGGGGGTGATTGATTTTATTCATTTAAGGTATTTATGATACGTTTAACTTGTTTACGATACGTTTAAAGTATTATTTAACATGAATTTAACTTATTTAATTTGCTTAAATGTTAACTAAATTATAAAAAAAATCAACAAACATATAAACACAGAAAAATGACAACAACCATAGTAAATAATAATAAACTTGAGTTTAAAGTCCAAACTGCAAAATAAATAAACAAAGTACGAATTTTCAAAGTTATTTTATATTCTCCTAACAACAATATTCAAAGCAAAATATTCAATCTTGAAAAGGTCTTCTATTGAATCCAAATTTATCAAACATTAAATGTCTTATAAAAGAATGAGATCAAAATGACGAAAATTTTCTAGGCGATTAGGTGGGGCGATAAGGACTTTTGAGTGTATTACTCAAGAGGTTTTGAGTTTAATTCTCATCGATTACTAATAGGGGTGGTCATTGGAAGGTTTACCTGGTAGTTAATTTTAGAGCTCTGAAGGATTATCAAAGTGCACGCAAGCTGGCTCCGACACCCCCATTCACCAAAAATAATAATAATAATAATAATAAAAAGGTTAGTAGACTTAATATTCATTGATCAGAGCCTTAACATTCTTTTAGGTTACCAACATCACCAACTTACTCAAAATAGAAATTAATTCTTTTTTTTAAACAACTGCTTCATCACCAAATTTTCTTTTAATTAATGCTAAAAACATTATAAAAACACACATGACGATGATACCCGTAATTATATAAGAAAAGATTTCGTTGACTTGCAGTAAGATTTAATTAAAATGTAGGCACACAGAATTATTTTAAAAAAGAATTCTTGAATTTCTGAAATCAACCCTAAAATTGTTGCTATTATTATTATTATTTTATATGGACCGTTCAATAAGTTCCACTTGAGTCCAATTACAATTTAGTCAAGTCAATAGTTTGTAGTTATGCTGAAAATTCTTACAAATTTGAGAGAGAAAATCAATGAAGAAGAGCAGAAAATAAGACTGAATGTTGAATTAGTCAAATTTCTTAATTAAACTTTGTGCTATGGAACATAGACCAGGACCAAGGTTAATATTATATGCCCTTGAAAAATTGCTAAATCTTAAGCACTTCAGTGATTTTTTTTAAAGTATCAGATTTTTTCTGAAATTATCAAAAGCCCCGTAAAAATCTCATATATATATGTCAAATCAATAATGATTTATGTAAAAAAATGGTTTTTGAATAATTCACTTGTATATTCTTCCCCAATGTGGAGGCCGTATATATTGGTACAATGACTACATAAAATCTGGAAACAAATATCTTAAACTAAGGAAAAATAAATATTTCTATAGTAAATTACGTTTAAACAAAATATTATAGAATTAATTTCTAAATATTATAGGATTAATTACAAAATATCCCTAATATTTTATAGCTCATGTTGACAGTTTATATTAATGGACATGATAACTATAATATTAAAAAGGGAAATCCCCTTGAAACCTAAATATATGTACTCGATAGAGGTTATTTTCATTTTGACCAAATAATAAAGTCAATTGTCTCCCCAACTACCATTTGATTTTAATTGTACAATGGAGTTGGGAAGGTTTCAAATTTCAATGTAGTGATGGCTAAAGAAATACATTGATTTTTCATTTTATGAATGGGCTAAGGCTTAAGCCTAAGGCCCATTATACCAAAAAATAACCGTTTAGTCCTCGAGGTTTGGCTTTAGTACTTGGAAACAATACATTTGTTCTGGGGAGATCTTCTTCACTGATCACCCCTCTTGTTTAATTTGATATCAGGTGTTTGCCAGGTTTCATGAATTTAATCAATTATAACCTAATATTTTTAAAATCTCATCGTTAATACCCCTTTTAACCTAATATTGTTAAACTTTTGTTAATAGAAGAAGGTTAACATGGTCCTTTTATTAAAACCCTAATATAAATTTATAAACTAAAAAAAATTTAAAAATTATTATAGAAAATATAAAAGCCAACCCAATGATTGATGAATGTATAAGGGTACTCACTTAATTATGATCTCCCAATCAACTGTTTATTAAGTCAATAAATCAAAATACTAGTATTCGAAGCAAATGTCTTTAATGTAATAGACCAACACCATAGGAACGAAAATGTTATTCTCATAAGACATAATGTAAGTGTTTAACTAAATTATGTTAGAGGATCCAAGGCTTTTACGCCAAATCTCATATACGAAATTATGTTATTGGATCCAAGGCTTTTACGTCAAATCTCATATACGAAAATGTTATTTACCCTTTTTATACATATGCAAGGCACAAATGCACCACAAGCTTTTTACATGGACACCCCTAAGGTTTAGTGAAAGAATAGGAGACTTACAGGTTTCGGAATGAAACACTTATACCCTTATAATTAACTAACACTTTATGAAAAATTAATTCTGACATAGAATCTTGGTACAATAGTTAATATGCTCTTATTTCATGTTTTCTCCTATGATAAAAACAAGTTAATATCTAACATTTGTCATGTTATCAAAATATTAAATAGTTATTTTTCACAAACATTGTTCAGTTACAAGGGTGTAAGTGTTTCATTCTAAAACTACAAGGAATGTTCTATTATGAAATTTATGGGTCTCATATTTCTTTCATTAAGCCTTAAGGGTTATCCATGTAAAAGTAAAACCTCAGCAAAAGTTATTGATAGGTTTTAGGAGTATTTTTAGATAATTAAAAATGTATTTTATTTATAGTTGTATGTAATATTAGTTTAAACTAATATAATGAATATTATAAATCTAAAAATGCTATGCATTTTAATCAATATGATCTTTTAGTATTCCGTGCTTGACATTGTAAAAAAGGAGGAGAGAAAAGAGAGAGGAGGAGGAGGAGGAATTTGGGGGTGGAATATTCATATTCCTATTGATAGGGCAGGCACAGCTAAAAATTATAAGATTTCTTCTGATTTTCTCTTTTGACATAAGAGGCATCAAATTCTAATAAAAAAAGCCAAAATAAGATATTTTAAAGATATGAAGGTGGGGTATTTGGTTCGTTTTGTTAAGAAATATTATGAATTTTTTTTTTCAGAGTTTATACACAATAGAAATTTAGTTTAATGATATATTTTTTTGCACTATAAAATCCTCAATAATTAATGGGAATTTTAGAACTTTGATTTCGAGAATCTTATTGAAATCATGTATTTAATATTAAAACAATAATACTACACGTAAATAATCTCTTTACCGATATAATATGTTAAATCATCAGTCGCGTTGATTGAAATACAAAATTGGATCATTTTATATGTGCAACATTAGCCATATTATATACATACTAAAAACATGTTATTTTAATTTTTTTATCAAACACGTTTTAACGGGTTTCTAATTATAAACAAAAGATATAAAATTATAAAAAAAAATGTGATCTTCCAAATTCAATAAATATACAGATATATGCAAAATGAAGCTTCTTCCACAAATTCAATAAAAAATCTAGCATAGCATTGCTAGAATTGTCAAATTTTCAACCACTTTGCCAAAAATGTCAACATATTTTGCGTCTAAACTAAGAGAATTTTGCTTTGATAATTTTGTGTGTTTGATGTATTTTTCTTCTTTATGATTCATTTCCAACCCCACCTATGTTTTGATTACCCAAATTTTGATAAATTACTTCATTGAATAGCCTAACCATCGATATTAACGAGGCAAAACAAAAGACAAAAGGATTATTCAACATTTTGTAAAATTCTATTATATGAAAATAGAAGCCTTCTAACCAATAATGAATAAATAATATTGATCTCCCTTGAGTTTTAATTAAATAACAAAAATCTTTTTAAAATTTCTGAAATAAAAGAATTTCTCCACCATTAAGTGTTAAAGTAAATAATATATTTTTTTATTTTAAGTGTTTACCTATGGTAAGGAGAATTTTAAATACATAATAAATTTATATTTTAAGTGTTTACTTATGGTAAGAAGATTTTTATTATTATGCAAGCTTTCAGGTTTTTGATTTTTTGTTATTACATCTAACTTCAAGATTTTTATTATTACCCAAACTTTAAAGAGGATTTTTGCTATTACCCAAACCCAAAGAGGATTTTTGTTATTACTCAAGCCTCATGTCCATGTCTTGTAAGTTTTAACTCTATAAATTATGAATGCCTATTTCCAGAGAAATTATTGTTCATAGGGTAATTCCTGTGAAACATCATATTATAACCGTGAATGCCACCGATAATATTAGACGTACAAAGAAATCTAACAAAGATTTATGTACAAAGTGATGTGACAGAAAATTAATAAAAGAATGAATTTAATCTTTTGTATTCACTCTTCCATCTATTTTTTATCATATCACTTTATACAAAACTCTTTATATGATTTCTTTGTACGCTAAACTATAACTTCAAAATACAACCATTTTGATGACCATCAAAATAAATTACTAAGACCTGGCAAATTTTTAGCCGGTAATCAATGTATAATGATAATGTACACTGTTACTGAGCTATGAACAAATGAATACTGCCTACAAAATGAATTGAGCAATCAACTTGACGGGACCAGGGCTCCCCATTACAAGCTGGAAATGTGATCAGAACCAATATCTGATGTTACAGTGGAACCCTCAAGTTGGTATGCAAATGTCCCCGCTAGCTCACCCGCGTGACAGACGCTAAGTCGTGTTCCCTGTTGTCCTACAACTGTGGCTGCAATTCTAGCTGCTAATGCACCCATTCCTTTTAAGTCTGAAATGCCTCGTAATATTCCGTATAAAATACCAGATGCATATGCATCACCAGCACCACAAGTATCGACTGGAACACATGGTGAAGGAGGAATATATACAGCTTCTCCTTTCACACCAATGTAGGAGCCTCTAGGCCCATCAGTAACTGAGACTAAGGGAACAAAATGGCTTAGGTACCTGGTGGCCGAGTCAGGGCTTTCTTTCGATGAAAAATGACAGAAAGCTCTTGCCTCATCACTGTTTGCGAACACAATATCGGCATAGTTTCCAACTATTTCCCTGAGCCAAAAGGAGAAAAGAACTGAAGTTAGGTACTAATTTGAATAAAAGAAAAAGCAGCTTCACCATATGAACTAGAACCCTTCACGTTGGCACAAGTAATTAACACATTTATATCAAATGCACAAGTGTAACAAATTCTGGAAATAAATGCACCAGACTCCAAAATAAATGCGAGCACTTGGTATCATGAAATGCATTCCGTCGTCATGCAACTATCATATACAGGATGTGAACTTTTTTCTTTTTTTTGTTTCTTTAATGACCCTAAATTACTCCATATGTGCACCTGGTTAAGATCTGGGGACTACTGTTGAACCTATAACCTTTTGTAGGAGTTAACTTTTGGGACTAATATCCAAGGTCAGTCATCCCAAGAGATTTGATCCTCCAACCCCTAGGTCGGAAAACAAAGGGTCATAATATTCACTACAACTCCTTGATGTCAATCAACATATTTTCCACTTTGCAAAATATCAGAGGCATATACAAAATTTTAGGATCAAGGGCTTCTTTTTCTAAATTGCTTTTAGTAAATGGGATTGATCTCATATCTATCTGATAGCATGGTCAGAATAAATTATTATTTCCATTTCCACCTAAATATAAACTCCAAATTTATTCCCTAATGAATCTTGAAAAGTGAACAAACTGTCAAACACCATAAAAGACATACAGATAATTGACAAATGGTATAAAAGTCTAACCAGAAATCATCATAGTGTCTCTCAATGCAGGTCACATCTGATGCTGTTACTGCAACAAGAGCACCCATCCTGCGAGCCTCTTCACAAGCTCTTGTAATTGTTTTGATCGTATCATGAAGTTCAAATAAATAGCCTTCAACAACAAGTATATTTGTCTTGGAAATTAGGCTAGCCAAGGAAGGATCATAGTTAATAGTTGATGACGTACCCTGAAATTATATAGAGAGGGTAAAATATTAGGATTTTATTTTAATAACCAAATATGTTATAGCATAGCTAAATAAAACTGAGGCTATAGAAAATTTTCTCCAATGTAATTTACATGGAAAATTTAAGTGCACTAGCACAGGAACAAAATGAAACTTTCTCAAGCAGCCAAAATAAATCATTCCTTTTTTGGCAACGTGATTCCAATAATTAATAACTTGATGGAACAACAATTCATAAAGAGATTTTCACGGAATTTTCAAGTTAGATAATGCTTCCATTTCCAATTTGAACTTGGATCCTCAACTATTGAATAGTGGGCAGCCAATTAAGGATGAGTTATTTAATCACTGACTGATTGTTGTTTGCTATCCTCATAGGTAAGTAAAAATTCTCCAAGCTTGCTTGTCTTTTTTATTTAAATGCCCCCACAAATTTCAAACCAAATTTATCTTCACATTTCAAATAACTGAAATTTGGTAAAGTTCATCATATCCATACTGTTATTACCCTGAGTTGTTTCTAAGCAAAGGTTATGAGAAATTTATGAAATATTATCAATAAATATGTGGTCAATACAAACGAAAGCAGAAACTATGTGAGCTCTACACTTTCAAGTTAGACAAGAAACATCTCTGTCCAGATACTATTAGATTTCATTTTTGCTGCATAGTCTCTACGACCGATAATATGACAAAGGGAAGATGTTAGCTTACTAGACCACATGGAAACTCACTTAGACAAGAACTGTGATGTCAAAGAAAAAATATGTATTATGTATGCAAAAGTCATTAGAAATGACGGGAAGAAAAACCTTGAATAAATATATATAGTTTTACAAAATGTAACTACTATAAAAAATCAAAAGAATGATATGCATTAACCAAAAAGAAAATCCGGATAGAATAAAATATAATTTAAGATGTTGCACAAGCATCAAGCTGAGGAGTCTGCAACTTATAATCAAGCATATAATTACAAGTTCAAAGCTCAAAAGCTAAAGAGAAACTAAATTCAACCACTTTATTACTTGGTAAAAATAATTTTAAAATGTTATACCTTCAAGCATGAAATGAAATTTATAATTCATCCAGAAATACAATTAGATATCTGACCTGATATGCAAGCATTGTGCGTTGGGCATCTGGAGTGGTGAGAACTATCACTGTTCCTGTTGTCCCATCCTTGATGGGTGCAGAGCAAAAATTCACATTTGCCCGACGCAGTTTTGCCCTATAAAACATATTAAGATAGTGACTTAGTAACCATCAAAATATCATAAACGAACTCACTGAAACCAAATGAGCAATGAAAAATCCACAATCTATCTAGCAAGTAAAATTGGTCAACACAGTATTGAAAATAAGTTGAGAAAAGATTTAACTATTAAGTATAATCAAACCAAACCCAACCTGTAGAAGCCACCCAACGGATCACTTCCCACACTGCCTGCCATAGCTACATTCAAAACAGGGCCTCCAATGGGCTTCCCACCAAGCCTTGCCAAGGCCACCAGGCTGTTGGAAAGAGATCCACCAGCAGCGGCCTTATAGCTGCAACCATCCATTGCCTGCAAAACCCTACCTCTCTCTTCATGATTTATAACCTTCCTTGTTCCCTTCTCTAATCCCAATCTCTCCAAAAATTCATCATCAACCACACCGGAAAAATCTACCTAAAACACCAATATAGAGATGCAATGCTAGGATAGATCAGTTATTTTCTAAGGTACTGCATATATGAAAACTGAAGCTGAATTCCAAAATTGCAGCAATTCAATTCAAGAAATGGCTCTAAAAGCATTTAAAGACATCTTAGTCAACTAAAAAATCATAAATTTTGAATGACAAAACATGCTCTTTCCCTAAATTACATCTTCAACCAAGTCCTGGAATATCCCAATTTCTGAGCTAAAAAAAAATTCCTGAACATAATACAACTAATAGCTGTACAGAATTAAGCAAATTTACCCTTCTCACCTCTTTTCATACAGTATTTCAAAGCTCTTGCATCTAAATTTCTTAAAGGAATCAAACAGAAAAAATGATTACATCGGAAATAACAACATTAGAAAACAAGTTTTAAGATTTCTACTTTTTGTAGCCTTGTCCCCACAATTTCTCAAGAACCAAACATAACATAATATAAGAACACACAAACTCCCAAATGTAACCTCTAAACCCAAAGAGAGGTTACATGTGGAAGAGATCGAATTTTCTAATATTTTCAAACAATGCCTCAAAGTTTAAATTTTTATATGTTCTGTAGCTTTACTCCCTTCTTTTCTCAAGAATGAAACAGAAAATAACATATAAACACACAAACTCCAAAACGTAACCACTTAACCAAAAGAAAGAAGAGATCAAATTTCCTTATCTTTTGAAAAAACGCCTCAAAGTTTCAATTTTTCTACATTTTGTATCTTTTCTCCCTTATTTTCTAAAGAATCAAACAGAACACAAAAAACAAATGAAGGAAATGAAAATTACCATGGCTTGACCAAGGCCCAAAACATCCCATCTCTCAGGCAAAGAAGAAGATGACCCACTTGTCTCCTTCAACTCTTCTTCTTCTTCTTCTTCTTCTTCAGTTTCCGTATCAGTATCAGTCTCATCTTCTTCATCATCACACATACCAAAATCTCCTCTTTTGTCAGCTCTACACTTAGAAACAGACGAAGCCCACAAAAACCCACGTGCCCTTTTCCCCATATAAACAAGCTTTAACCTCTCTCCAACTCCAAAACCCAATAATTTAAGACTTGTACCACCATGACGAATTTGATGACGAAGATATAAAGAAGAGTAAGGATAAAGAGAAAAAGTAGGAGAGGAAATAGGAGAAGTAGAAGAAGAGAGAAAAGGGAGAGACATTGAATGATTGGTTAATGGATTGTAGTAAAATTAATTTAATGAAAGCTTCTCTCGTAGGATGGAGAAGCGCGCATATCCATTCACAAAGGCTGAGCTTCTTTGAACGCACGGCCCCCTCTTATTTTATCTACAATCTTCTCGCCGGCCCTGTCTTTGTGTATTTACTCTTATTAATTTATTTCTTTTTATAAACTCATTTTTTTTTCTAATAATAATAAGAGCGAAAATTAAAATGAATATTCGGTTTGTAAAAACAATTAAAAAAGAATATAAGTTTATTAAAAAATAAAAATAAAATATTTAAAGGTATAAAATAATTTAAATTAATTTTATAAAAGGTATAAATGTAAATCAATTTTATTATATAATGAAAAAATAAAAATAGATATTAAAATAATGTTACATGTGTTGGAAACCCGAAACACACTAGGAAAGAACAAAATAGGTAAAAAATAAAAATAATAAAGAGATAAAAAAAGCAAAAACCCAAGTCTGGCCTTTTCTATTTGCCTAATTTTTTCCATATTCTTTTTTTTAGACTTTGATAATCGGTCTAAAAAGATGAAAAAAGAAAAAATATATGATTGATTTAGACTCACTCATGTATGTAAAAAACTAGTCAAATTTCTTGTTAGAAAGACTTTAATAATTTTCGCTAAAAAATAATATTTGGTATATGCGTCATGTGTGCGTAAATTGGTTTGAATACCTTAATTAAAAAAAAAAAATGATATATGTATTACATTTCATTCTTAATGAACTAATAAAATATAAAATCTCAAAATCTGTATAAAAGAGATTATATTAATTATATAATGTCTTATAAAAAAAAAAAAGTCATTAGACATACTAAAATACAAATCAAAATAAAATCAATTAATTTTAATAGATTTTAATTTTAATTTTGGAAATTTTATCAATTAAAAAGGATTTTGAATAGTTATGAGTAATGTTACATTTACACCACTCTTTTACACAATTTTCATTACATCATGATGTGGCATATACCACAATCACACAAAATTTTAATTATTTTGAATTTTTAATATTATAATAAAATTTGTGTAGTTGTGGCATATACCACATCATGATGTAATGAAAATAGTGTAAAAGAGTGATATAAATATAGTATTATTCAATAGTTATTTTGTTTACCGTGAAAGCGAAACCATATCATAATAGTCAATAGCAAAAAAAATAATCAACAAGGGTATAATTAACTTTTTTATATTATTACTCATTTTTTTGATAGATTAAATGGTCTTATATAATTAAGTATCATTTTTTTTTTTTTTAAATTTATGTCTTCCTTTTATTACTTTTATAAACTTGTGTCCTTATTTTGATTTTCTTCTGTGATAATAATTATAAGATGTAAAATATTTCTATATTGATAATAGAAATTTTATAGTTATAATCAAAACACAAAACAAAAAAGTTAGATTTCATATTGACTTGGGATAATGAATAAATAAAGTTTTAGGTCAAATTAAGTTAAACTACCTCTTACTCATTCTATAACATATTACAGTAAAATATGCAACAGTGATATTAATTTAATAACATTAAAATTATTTATAAACGAAAGATCCGAGTAGAAATCCACGTGTAGCATTGTAAACTCCAGTATAAATTGTTGAAGTATTTTTTATTTAAAAAAAAAATGGAAGAGAAAAAGAAGAGGGATATTAAGAATGGGGTAATGGTAGTGCAACATGGAAGCACCCAGACCACAAATTTATGTATGTAATTTTTTTTTTTTTTTTAAAGATGATAAATATTCAAAACACTGATTCTTTATTTGATATAAAAATTTATTTATTTCTCATCCTCTTTCTAATACTTTTTCTTTATAAATACTTTTGTTAACATTTTATTATTTTTCTTTTCAGAATATAATTCATAAAATATCAATTAAAAAGTCAATTTCATTCTTTAAGGCTGTTAAATTAATTGTATTAAAAATAATTAAACAACATTAAATACAATTTAATATTTATTTTCAAATTATAAAATACTCTCTAACATGTTAAATTAATAAAAAAATTGTATATTAGATAATTACTTATAATTATATATATTCAATGAAAAAATTATCACACAATTAGAAATATTTAAATATCATTAAGAACTAAAATTAAAAAATTTTTTACACAATTATTTTAATTTAAATAATAAATATCTTGAAATTTTTATTTTAATTATTGTAATATATAATAATTAATTAATTGTGATAAGCCTGAATCAAAAACACATTAATTATCAAAACATCGATTTTAATTAATATTTTAAATAATTCATTTTATGTCATTAAAAGAACATTTATTATAATTTAATATATTATTTTTAATGTCAATTAATAAATTGAATGAAGTATTGGCTAATCAAATAAATTATAAATTCAAAATATTAATTAAATTATTATCTTAAATATATAGATTAATTAGTAAATAGATAATTTTATATAATATTCATAATATTAAATTTAAATTATTATTAATCAAATATAAATAATGAATCATATAAAAAAGAAGAAAAAAACATGGGACAAAAATCCATGTGTAAGACAATTCTCAATAATCATGCAAGAGAATTCTTCATAATTATGCAAATATAAACTCTAATTTTGCATGAACATCATCATCCCTAAGATTTTTGAACAATATGATTTTCACCTTGAGGCTTGATCCATTATAAACCCTTTAGACTGTTTCTTCATGGAGAGGAAACTGTCAATGTTGATTGGGTAAAGAGAGGACCTCGTTCCTTGGTCTATTAATTTAACATAATCACACGTTCCATCAAAATGTGCTTTAATTAAAAATCACCCCTCTGTTGACCAATAGGATTTTAGCACATAAATAACAATTAAACCTTAATAATATTTTATATAAATAAAATATTAATCTGAATATTCTAACATTCTCCCACTTGGTCATCTCGCATTATTCATCCTCATGGTTTGATTGTAAAACATGATGCGCAAAATACAAGCTAAAACCTTTTCTTAAATTTGGTCAAATCATAAATCATCATTAAGCAAAAAACTGATATCATGGCGATTGTATGTCATTAGTTTGACACAGTCTCTTCCATGTATAACATTATAAGTTCTATACTCCACATGATCTGTAACGAGAGATATCATAATGGTCCAACAATTATGTCTTTGTCAGAGACAAATCCTGTTAACATTTTCATAATTCATTCATGTACATATACTAGCATAAGGTAATAGAATGCATAAACATATATCATAAACAATACATAAAAGAGCTTAGACTGTCAAATACCTTTAACCTAATGTCAATAATGGTCTTCAATGATACCCATTCTTTCAACATGTTCATTAAATGTCTTGGGTGGCAACCCCTTAGTCAACAGAACCGCAACCATAAAATTGGTGCTAATATGTCAATTGGAACTCTTTGTTTTTGAACTTCTTCTTTAGCGGCAAATATTTCAATTCCATGTGTTTAACACATTTCGTTACTTGTCGTTTTTAGAGAAGAAGATTGCATAGCATTATCATAGAAATTTTCAATGGCTTGGCAATACTGTCAACGATACCAGTCTTAAAATAAAGTTATAACCTAAGTCATGGACTATGGCTCAAAGCATGCCACAAACTCAACCTCATATAGTAGATGCAGCAATGATAGACTGCTTCTACTCTTCCACGAGATCGCTCCTCCAGCTAAAGGAACAAATACTTAATTGTGGGTTTTTTGGTATCTACACACCCAGCAAAATTTGAATCTAATATCCTATCACCTCGAGATGATCGAACCACCTATAGTGAGCATATGATCTTCATTCCTTATAGATATCAACACTTTCTTTGTGGCTTTTCAATGATCCAATTGAGATTACTTTGATACCTGCCCAACATCCGACAGTAAAACTAATGTCTAGTCTGTACAAATTTGAGCATACATCAAGCTCCCAACGATGTATGCATAAGGAATTTGTTCCATTTGTTTGCATTCCAATCATTCTTTGGGCATTGCATAAGGCTTAATATATCTTCCTTCTGATATGGAAAACACTTGCAGAGCACTTTTCCATCTTAAACTCCTAGAACTTTATTGATATATGATTTTGAGACAACTTAACAATCCTGTGATATGTCACAAAATTTCAATTCCAATCACATAGGATACCTTCCTATATCTTTCCTTTCAAAGTTCTTTGAGAGAAACTTCTTGTCTCATAATAAGCCAAAATCATTAGTAGCAAGCAAATATATCATCAGTATACAGAATCCGAAATATAAACTTTCTCCCACTAACCTCAAATATATACACCAATCAACGGTATTTTCCCTAAATCCAAAGAAGGCATAGCATCATTGAACTTAAGATACTGTTGTTAGAAGCTTGTTTAAGTCATCTATTGACTTCTTATGTTTACGTTCTTTTCTTCAACTGGAAATGAGGGTTGTTCGTGTAAACTTCTTTCTTAAATTCCATTCATAAAAGCGATTTTCACATCCATTTGTGTAGCTCTAGATCATAATGACCACCATTACCATAATAATTCTAAATAGTCCTTTTTGAATCCGGAGAAAAGGTCTCTTTGTAGTCAATGCCATTTTATGAGTTTAACCTTTGGCAACAAGTCTACCCTTGTATCATAATATTTCCATTAGAGTCCACTTGGTCTTAAGACCCATTTACACCCAACTCTTTTACAGTTTCAGACAATGCAACAAGGTCATAGACTTCATTGTAATCCATGATTTACTCTTCTTTCATGGCATCTAACCATTATAGTAGAATTAGCACTTTCCAGACTTATGAAAACGAAACTAGATCTTCATCAATTCCTACGTCAAATTCAGACTCTTGTAGATAAACTACATATTCATCAAAAATATCAGATCTCATTGCCTTTGAGATCTTCTTAATGCCACCCATGTGGTTCACCAATATAGATCATTTGGTGGTAACCTCATGACGGAGTGTTTGGTCATTTATTTGTGTTCTTGTATGTTGTTAGACCATTCAACAACTATAGGACAACAACATGAGTAGAGTTGTAGGTAAAGGAATTTGTACCCTAAGTTCTTCAATTTTCACTTTACGTTGTTCCATTGTAGGAACCTAAATATTTCAACTAGAACAAACTCAACACACACAGAGAACAAGCTTAAACAATAAATAATTCACTAATATTTGTATTAATAATCTACAGTAATTATATTCCAGAACTAAGAACAATAATGGAAAAATTAAGAAGGACATAATGAAAGAAGAATGAAGAATAAGAAAGAAAAAAGATAGCACTAGCACTTTTGAGGAGCTAGGGGCCCCCCAATTCAACTCTATGAATTCCACGATACCCTGTACACATTATTCCCTCTTATACCCAACTACCATAACAAACTATTCTGCTAATCTGGTGTCATAACAAACTATTCTGCTTATCGGGTGCCACGTAGTATTCTTTTTAAACAACTCACATCCAGCCTACTAATCCACTTTATTCTTCTTCTGTACACTCTGGGTGCTAGGTGTGTAATTCCCCTAATACCCTCCTTTGAACCTCATGGGTTGTTTAGTGTCCTATCATCCATACTCCCACTAATTTCATCATTTTCAATGAGTCTAGTATTCCTAGTTTCAACAATTCTTGTAATATGGCTAGGACAGTCAAATCTATACCCTTTAGATTTTTCTAGATAACCAAGAAGAACCCACAGTGGTTTGAGTCTAGTTTCTTTTTGTGTGGATTATAATTTTATTTCCGCTAGGCAACCCCAAACACTCTTGGAAGCTCTAACCACCACCGACTATAAATATCGAGGTCGATTCTTTTAGAAGGACCTCGAAACATACTTTTGACTCACTTTTACACTACAAAGTTCATTCCTCTCACTCTCAATCTCTCGTACTACCGTCATTTATCACCATAAGCCGAGTTTTGACCACTTATGACTATTGTTGTGCCACCGCTCCACAGTCGCAGTGACTTTTACCATCTCATTTGTTCTTGCTAACTCAACTGTCTTACATTGTGCTAACTAGACCACTAGAGTCCCTTAGGCCGGCATACCCATGTGTAAATGACTTGACATTCATCTTCTTTTTTTCGGTCATTGCTTATAGGTCTAACAGATTATCGGTGGCCACATCCTCAGAGGATCAACTATAGAATTCCATGTCTACAATAAGGGACTTGGAAAATTTCAAGGATGCATTAAATAATGAAAACTAGTATGGGTGGTAAGATTAATTGGATAACAGTTGTAAGCTTGAAACAATGTCGTTTTAATAAAAATTAGAATGACATCGTTTTGTTTTGATCTAAAGAGGATGGGATAAATTCCTAACTCATTCAACTATCTCATTCACGTTTATAAACCATTTTAATGTGGTGGTGGTTCAATGTACCAACGTTTTGGGTTGCATATCCTTCGAGGTTTGTTCAAAGCAAACCATTAGGATTACAACACCAACAACTTCTCTTTGAACATTCCAACAGGTATGTTTTTAATTTCTAATTACTACACAAGCTACTCAAGTCTTCACTTACAGATCTAATATAAAATTTATTTGTTAATATAAAAATATTTTTTAACATTAAATGTTTTAAATTTCTAATTATTTTATTTTATTTTCTTTAAATTTTAGGTAAACGCCAATCTAGCTAAGACATTTGTATCCAAAACAATCTTGGCTTTAATAAGGGCTATCATCATTTAGAGGATATTTATTTTTTAAAACTACAAGAACAATGACACAAGTTACATTTGTATAAAAAAAAACATATTTTTTTATCACTCAAATGACACTTTATAATAGTTTTTGGCAAATTGTCCGTTACTGATAAAAAAGTGTCAATATTTGATAGAAAGTGTTCATTGATTACTAAAGGTGTCGTTTTATTGATATACAATGAAACTTGCATCCTTTTTTTTTTTTTTTTTTTTTGTTTTTAAAAATATGTTATACAATTGATAATAACTCTTTTAATAAATAAAAATCATACAAAATAAAATTTAAAGAAATAAAATGCGAATTTTGAAACTGTGGCATTGGAGGATTTTTAATGATTCTAAAAACTAAGAAATCATGAAAAATCTTATTTTGAATTTAAATATACTCTAACGATGTAAGATAAAATATATGTGACCTATTAATATGTAAATAATATTATGGTTTATATATAAATTGAACATTATTTAATTACTATTTCAATAGTTATAACATTGATGAAACGTGTATTTGAGGGAAATTTATTCCTAGAAACTTGGTCCTCTCTTTGCCTATAAAGAAAGTCGAACCGTATTTCTCCATCAATTAAAAGGTCAAAAGTGGTGGAAAATTAAATAGAGGAAAGGAGGGAAAGGAGAGAAACCAATATTCTTCATCACAGAATCATCATTAACTATTATCAATGTCAAGGTATGTCTTTTCTGATTAACTGTCTATATTGTTTTATAGCATATAAAGGTCTGTTGGGTCATTATTCTGATAGTTTTTAGAATAATCTTTTGAAAAAAAATTAAATTGGGCGGGTATTAGATGTAGGATTTGGAAATTAACAAAAATATCCCCTATGTTTGTTTATTTACTAAACACCACTATAATAAATATTAAAAGTTAACAAAAACACCCCAACCCCACATTAAATACAGACAGCCGGCCACCACTACCGGAGGGTGGTTGGAGTGTTTTTGCAATTTCTAAAAAAAATATTTGGGGGTGTTTATTTAAATTAACAAATTAGGAGGTTTAAAAAAATAAAAAAATAGATAATATTTGGGAATAATGACATTTTACTGTTTAACTTTTTTGGGAATACTAATAATAGTATTCCCAAAAGCGAAACAAACGAAGCCTAAAATTCTTGAAATTCAAGATCCTGCAAATTATGTTTCATGTAAACTATTTACATGTGGTATCAGAGCAAGAATTTAGAATTCATGAATTTTCTTATTAAAACAAGTAATGAGAATTAATTAATAATATAGCATTCAAGTTTAATTGCCACATGATAAATATGGTTTTTCGCATGTTTTTTATGATATAATTGATGATTATATATATATATATATATATATATATATATATATATAATATATATATGTATGTATGTATGTATGTATTTGTTAAGGCCTACAATAATGATTGAATGGTTAAGATATTATTGTACCTCATTGTTAAAAATTTCCAAATGGAGTTCAGGAAGGAAAACTTGGTCATCTTGCTTCAACTTGTCTTTCATGGTTGCATGACAAGAATCTTCCTTGAGTGCTTTGGGCAGAAGCTATTCAGTGTGCATACCATGTGATAAACAGGTTACCTACGTGGTCAGGTACACAAAAATCTCCTTTTGAGATTTTATATGGTGAAAAGCCGAATGTGAATTATCTTCGAGTATTTGGTTGTATTTGTTATGTTCATGTTCCTAAATCTAATGGATCCAAACTTGACTCGAAAGCAAAGAAATGTGTATTTGTTGGCTACAATTCTTATAGGAAGGGTTGGAGGTGTGTGGATCCAGGAACAAATAAACTTGTTACTTCTAGAGATGTGTTTGATGAAGTATCATCTTGATATTCTACTCAAAAGCTTGTGGTTTGATGATGATAAAGACAATTTGGAGCCTTTATCTCCTGAAATTAATCTGCAAGCACCTAGCAATGATGAAACAGAAAATAAATCTCTAAGGCTAAATATTCAAAGACCAGAAGATGGTGAGCAACAAGTAGTGAGAAGATCAACAAGGGCGACAATGCAGCCAGATTATCTCAAAGATTATGAGGTACAACTTAACCATTGCGCAATAATCTCATGTTTCTTTACAGGAGCTTTAAGTGCAGAAGAACCAGCAAGCTATGAGGAAGCCAAGGATTGTCTAAAATGGGAAAGAGCAACGCAAGAAGAAATTGAAGCATTAGAAAAAAATGAGACGTGGGAGACCCAAACCAAAAAATTGTAAGCTAGTCACTTGCAAAAGGGTTTATCGGTTGAAGAAAAATCAGATGAGATGATTAACAGGTTTAAAGCTTGTTTAGTTGCCTGTGGTTTTTCTTAAAGCTATGGATTAGACTACGAGGAGACTTTTAGTCTAGTAGCAAAGATGGTGACAGTGAGATCAATTTTTTCGCTTGTTGCTTTTAAAGATTGGAAGTTGTGGCAACTTGATGTAAAGAATGCATTTCTTTATAGAGAGTTGGATCATGAAGTATTTATGGAGCAACCCCAAGGTTTTGTCTCTAAGCAATTTCCACATCATGTATGCCATTTAAAGAAAGCACTTTATGGCCTAAAACAAGCACTGAATGCTTGGTATGGTAAAGTTGCTCACTATCTCATCTTTTGTGGCTTTAAAGTTTTTAATTCAAATTCTAGTTTGTTCATAAAATTAGAATCAAATATGCATCTACTGGTATCATTATATCTCAATCTTCACTTACAGATCTATATAAAATTATTTGTTTAATATAAAAATATTTTTTAACATTAAATGTTTTAAATTTCTAATTATTTTATTTTATTTTCTTTAAATTTTAGGTAAACGCCAATCTAGCTAAGACATTTGTACCAAAACAATCTTGGCTTTAATAAGGGCTATCATCATTTAGAGATATTTATTTTTTAAAACTACAAGAACAATGACACAAGTACATTTGTATAAAAAAAACATATTTTTTTATCACCAAATGACACTTATATATGTTTTTGGCAAATTGTCCGTTTTATAAAAAAGTGGTCAATATTTGATAGAAAGTGTTCATTGATTACTAAAGTGTCTGTTATTGATATACAAATGAAACTTGCATCCCTTTTTTTTTTTTTTTTTTTAGTTTTTAAAAAATTTTCATCAATTGATAATAACTCTTTTAATAAATAAATCATACAAAATAAATTTAAAGAATAAAAATGCGAATTTTGAAACTGTGGCATTGGAGGATTTTTAATGATTCTAAAAACTAAGAAATCATGAAAATCTTATTTTTGATTCAAATATATCTTAACGATGTAAGATAAAATTAATGTGACCTATTAAATGTAAATATATTATGGTTTATATATAAATTGAACATTTTTTAATTACTATTTCAATAGTTATAACATTGATGAACGTGTATTTGAGGATTTATTTCCTAGAACTTGGTCCTCTCTTGCCTATTAAAGAAGTCGAACCGTATTTCTCCATCAATTAAAAGGTCAAAAGTGGTGGAAAATTAAATAGAGGAAAGGAGGGAAAGGAGAGAAACCAATATTCTTCCCACAGAAATCATCATTAACTATATCAATGGCTCAGTATGTCTTTTCTGATTAACTGTCTATTATTGTTTTATAGCATATAAAGGTCTGTTTGGTTCATTATTCTGATAGTTTTTAGAATAATCTTTTGAAAAAAAATTAAATTGGGCGGGTATTACGATGTAGGATTTGGAAATTAAAAAAAATATCCCCTATGTTTGTTTATTTACTAAACACCACTATATAATATTAAAAGTTACAAAAACACCCCCAACCCACCCATTAAATACAACCCCGGCCACCACTACCGAGGGTGGTTGGAGTGTTTTTGCAATTTCTAAAAAAAATATTTGGGGGTGTTTATTTAAATTAACAAATTTAGGAGGTTTAAAAAAATTAAAAAAATAGAATAATATTTTGGGAATAATGACATTTTACTGTTTAACTTTTTTGGGAATACTAATAATAGTATCCCAAAAGCGAAACAAACGAAGCCTAAAATTCTTGAAATTCAAGATCCTGCAAATTAATGTTTCATGTAAACATATTTCATGTGGTATCAGAGCAAGATTAGAATTCATGAATTTCTCTATTAACACAGTAATGAGAATTTAATTAATAATTAAGCATTCAAGTTTAATTGCCACTATGATAATATGTTTTTTCGCATGATTTTTTATGATTATAATTGAGTATATATATATATATATATTAATATATATAATATATTATATATATGTATGTATGTATGTTTTATTTGTTAAGGCCCTACAATAATGATTGAATGGTTAAGATATTATTGTACCTCATTGTAAAAATTTCCCAATGGCCACTTGGTCTTAAAGACCCATTTACACCCAACTCTTTTACAATTTCAGACAATGCAACAAGGTCAGAGACTTCATTGTAATCCATTGATTTGACCTCTTCTTTCATGGCATCTAACCATTTAGTAGAATTAGCACTTTCCAGGACTTATGAAAACGAAACTAGATCTTCATCAATTCCTACGTCAAATTCAGACTCTTGTAGATAAACTACATATTCATCAGAAATATCATATCTCCTTTGCCTTTGAGATCTTCTTAATGCCACTTCATATGGTTCACCCAATATAGATTCATTGGTGGTAACCTCATGACGGAGTGTTTGGTCATTTATTTGTTGTTCTTGTATGTTGTTAGACCATTCAACAACTATAGGAACAACAACATGAGTAGAAGTTGTAGGTAAAGGAATTTGTACCCTAACTTCTTCAATTTTCACTTTACGTTGTTCCATTGATAGGAACCTAAATATTTCAACTAGAACAAACTCAACACACACGGAGAACAAGCTTAAACACTAAATAATTCACTGATATTTGTATTAATAATCTACAGTAATTGATATTCCAGAACTAAGAACAATAATGGAAAAATTAAGAAGGAACATAATGAAAGAAGAATGAAGAAAGAAAAAAAGATAGCACTAGCACTTCGAGGAGCTAGGGGCCTCCCAATACAACTCTATGAATTCCACGATACCCTGTACACATTTTATTCCCCTCTTATACCCAACTACCATAACAAACTATTCTGCTAATCTGGTGTCATAACAAACTATTCTGCTTATCAGGTGCCACGTAGATATTCTTTTTAAACAACTCGCATCCAGCCTACTAATCCACTTTATTCTTCTTCATGTACACTTTGGTGCTAGGCTGTGTAATTCCCCTGATACCCTCCTTTGAACCTCATGGGTTGTTTAGTGTCCTATCATCCATACTCCCACTAATTTCATCATTTTCAATGAGTCTAGTATTCCTAGTTTCAACAATTCTTGTAATATGGCTAGGACAGTCAAATCTATACCCTTTAGATTTTTCTAGATAACCAATGAAGAACCCACGGGTTGTTGTTGAGTCTAGTTTCTTTTTGTGTGGATTATAAATTTTTATTTCCGCTAGGCAACCCCAAACATACTCTTGGAAGCTCTAACCACCCCAACCGACTATAAATATCGAGGTCGATTCTTTTAGAAGGACCTCGAAACATACTTTTGACTTCACTTTTACACTACAAAGTTCATTCCTCTCACTCTCAATCTCTCGTACTACCGTCATTTATCACCGTAAAGCCGAGTTTTGACCACTTTATGACTATTGTTGTGCCACCGCTCCACAGTCGCAGTGACTTTTACCATCTCTATTTCATTATTTGCTCTACTCAACTGTCTTACACTTGTGCTAACTTGACCATTAGAGTCCCTTAGGTCGGCACTACCCATGTGTAAATAACTTGACATTCATCCTTCATTTCTCTGTGTCATTGCTTATAGGTCTAACAGATTGTCGATGGCCACATCCTCACAAGGATCAACTATAGAATTCCAATTATCTACAATAAGAGACTTGGAAAATATTTCATAGGATGCATTAAATAATGAAAACTAGTATGGGTGGTAAGATTAATTGGATAACAAGTTGTAAGCTTGAAACAATGTCGTTTTAATTAAAATTAGAATGACATCGTTTTGTTTTGATCTAAAGAGGATGGGATTAAATTCCTAACTCTATTCAACTATCTCATTCACGTTTATAAACCCATTTTTCGACATTTGAAAATCTTTTTCCACCATTTGTCCAAGCTTGATGACGAGGTTTTTAATGTGGTGGTGGTTCAATGTAGCAACGTTTTTGGGTTGCATATCCTTCGAGTGTTGTTCAAAGCAAACCATTAGGATTACAACACCAACAACTTCTCTTTGAACATTCCAACAGGTATGTTTTATAATTTCTAATTACTACACAAGCTACTTNGTCTAAATGAAATTTAAAAAATGAAATTTAAATTTCTTCTTAATATTTCTTATAGGAGTTGAAGAATTTATTTTCGAGAAATTTTACACAAAATATCTCACCATATCACCGTACGGACATGGTGAGATCATATAATTACAATTAGCTATATGTTAACATCTAAAGGTGAAAAAAAAAAAAAAGAATCTTATGTAAATTTTTTTCTCCATTCACTTGTCAATTTGTAAATATTTAAGGAGGGTCTTAAGAAGATGTTGGCCCAATAAAGGATGATAATGAGATATATAGTGTTAATAAGTGCTTTAAAACCCGACCCGACCCGACCCGACCCGAATGGTTCAACCGACTTTTATCAGGTCGGTTACCCATTTCACTATTCACCAAAAACCCTAAAAATGGGAATGATGGTCGACGAACAATTGAAGGCTAAAATATTAGGGATTTTGAAGAGAAAGTGACAGTGAGTGCAATGATGGTGATGGAGGTGATTTCCGATGAACGAATAAACCAGAAAAAAAAAAAAAAAAACCAACGACAGCAACAACCATCTTTTGCCGATGATTGGTGAGACGAACAAGGGTGGGGTGAAATTAGTTTTAGTCATGAGATTGAAGAGAGTATTTTCATAGTGATGGGGAGGGTTATTGACACTGCGGTTGTGAGAACTAGCCTGAAATGTCAACGTAGGCGTCGATGAGATCTGACTAAAATCGACAGATCTTCAATAGATTTGTTGAGAAATAGGCTCAAAGAATGATTGAGATTGCATTTAGTGTGTCGCCACCGCCAACCAATTAACCGCCGATTTGCATTTAGGATATGTTTGCTAAATTTTAAACTTGTAAGAACTTAACTAATTTTTAAGGGTGTATTTGCTAAAATTTAAACTTTTTATCACCCAGTTTAACCAACCAATCAAACCGGTTAATCCGATCAACCTAAAACCCAACAACTTTGCCAGGTTTCACCTCAAATTGGTTATTAAAACATTGGTGTTAATTATTGCCGCCTGATTAATGTTCAATGGGATTACAATAACACTGACCAACAGGAATCCACCATAACAAGCACTGGAGACTTGACGCGAATCAAGTTAAGTGTTAACAATGGTATTTATTCCAATATACAAGAGTTTTAAGTCGTATGATTCCACGAGGCTTAAGTTTAATTTCAGTGTTAAAGTGAGAAAAGATTATCACAATAAATATTAATATATAAATGAAATACATATTTTACCAATCTACATCCAGTGCACTTGAAAGAGGAGTTTGTGAAGATAAAATCCATGTTTTACCAATCTATACCCAACTCTCGTGAAATGAAGAGTTTGTCGACGTACACAATGACTGGAGCAGATGCAGTAATGTAATTCTGCATTTGAATCCTCGCTGACGCCTCTGAAGAAAAAAAAAATAAAAAAACATAACCAAAGTTGTACCATTAACATAACACAAAAAGATAAGCCCCTTCTTTTACCTTACTTTTTTTTTCTTTAAAGTAGGCATCTATGACTTGAGCAAAACTTGGTTGGCATTGTGCAATTTCAGACCCATCCAACGAAAACAAGGATTTAAAGGCATCGCCATGAACATCCCAATAAAACATTTCAAAGTCGCATGTTATTGGGAGAACCTAGTCCAGGACTGAAGATACCAATTCCTATTGTTGATAGATATTGTTTTGATGTCAATGGTAAAGACTTTTCATCTAAACAAGCCAGCTCTTACTAAAGCTCATCCCCAGTCAAAAGTTGAATTGTACAGGCAAAGCTTTAGCTTGAACCAACAAACCCCATGCCTATTGGGAGTGTATTATGTAAAATTGTGAACATGGCACGTCCAAAGCCACATTTTTTTTTTCTTTATTTTTTTTTCTCTTTAATAATTAAAGGAAAGGTTGATGAAAACCCTTGTATATCAAAGATATAATTATTAACAAAAGGAAAAAGAAAATTTTAAAAAGGGAAGGGGTTGGAATACAATATCAGCATTTCATTCTATATATATTTGACAACAGAAAGAAAGAAACTAATGGATCACAGGGGGAAGCACTCACCATCTTCATTGAGCTTTTTTAACAGTTGTGCTTTGGTTGGAAGGGCATACATCCCTGCAGCAACAGCTTTCCTTATAGCCCATCCATGATGGGGAGCAAATACTTGTGCATACGCTTTGGAAGCTGGATCTTTTAAGGAATTGCCCCTACATAAGGAAATCAAATAGTTTTAGCCAGTTAATACCAACTTCACATTCAAATGCTTACATTTGAAATAATACTTGTATAACTTGTAGCCATAAACAAATACTTATTTACATCCTGATACTTAACTATGACTTAGTTCGGGAGTTGAATAACTCATCAGGACAAACTAATTTATAAAGGTTAAGGCAATTTTGTAGCGCACATCGTTTGAACCACACCAAGCAGTTTTTTTTTCTTTTTTAAGAACTGGATCGAAAATTCATAATTGAAAAGATTTACAAAAAGTGAACAAGCTGTTCACAGATAGACTAGACAAAGCTATGTTAAAGAGGCTCAAAAGAATCAAAAGGCTTGAGACAACCCAGAAGGACATTTAACAGGGTCCTGAAGTCAACAAATATAAAACAAAATGTCTATCAAGTCATTCACCTCCCAAACAATGATGGAAGAGTAAAAAAGCCACATCTCGGGACTTAAAAAACACGTAACCCTATAAAGAGGTCCAGAACTTAATTTCGTCCCATAGAGACTAACATCCTCTATTCTTCTCTTCAAAAATACTTTTGCTTGTTTCTAGCCAAATAAACCAAAAAAATTTCCATAATAGCATGACCCCAATGAACTTTAGCTTTCTTACATCCCCTGTGAGAGCTTGAGATCTTTCCAAGAAAACAGAACAGCTAGAGGGAAAGGCTACCCAGCAGAGACTAAAAACAAAAAACAAATTCATTCACAACTGAAGAGTAACAGGACATTGCATAAAAAAAGTGGTCTAAACAAAGCCAGAATCTTCAATTTACAGAGGGCTTTGGCTTTCCAAATCAAAGTAGAAGCTTCAAAAGGGAAAATCTAGGAACTTCAGGAAAAAAAGAGACATAGCATTCAATGCTATGATGAGCCTTTTTCTCGTGTACCCTCAATTTATCTGCATTGAATCATATGCAGTTTTATCCTTCTTGATCACCACAATCATCCATCTCAATATCCACGTTAGATGATGCTCATTTCAAATATTAATGCTATATTTAGAATCCCCAGCAAACTAATAAAAGATTGCTCATCTTACAGTGCTATAGATAATTGCCAAATAGGCAACTTAATTTGATAATTAAATCCCACATAAAGTTACAATCTCAAAGTCAAACTCAACATTGACAAGCAACATAAACACAGGAAACTCATGACAAACCAACCTACCAGACACATCTGAAAAATCATCTTTAATTCTATTGAGGAAATCAAATACTACACCCACAAATTCCAACTCAATAGTTGTAAACCATATCCACAAATATAAGACAGTAGAACATCTCTGCCCTAGACTTGAACCTTAATGATAAAAATAGTTCTCACCAAATTCTATGTTATTAACAATTCCATAGAAAATGAAAGAGGCCTGCTTGGACTAACATCATCTTCCACAATGTTTCCTCTTTAGTAAACTACTTAAGGACCAACTAGTTTGATAAAAAAATCAACCACTAAGGCACACTACATCTAAGTAACATATATATGCATACCATAATTGATATGTTAGCACCCAAAGTTTGCTTTATTTTTCATTTCCTCCCCACTAGATTTGAGCAAATACCCAATCCCGTTGACAGCCTACTCCAGGTTATTTCTTGACAAACATTTTCAAACATTCCCTATTTTCTAATTAAAGGAATATAGGGCCACATTTGATTGTGTTTTTATAAATGATTTTCCACTTTTTGTCCTTGAAATCATGAAATACACGTTCATCATGCATTTCCATTTTGTCAAAAATGACAAATGAAAAATCTCAATCCAAGGGGACCTTTAAGGTTTAAATCACGTGGTTTATATTATTTTTCCACCAAGAATGATACCACCTTTTCGATAAGCAAAATGATTCTTTATTTAACTAGCAATTAACCTAGGATAGATAAACAGATTAGGCAATATGTTCTTTTTGGATAAAGCTATATGTCCCTTTTTGGATAAAGCTATAGGATCTTGTGTTAAGTCATATGTCCTTGTTGGATAACGCTGCTATATGTCCTCAGGTAAGTTATATCTTTTTTGGAAAAACTATATGTCCTAGAATCATTTTCCTTGATAGAAAAGCTAATCTTCTTCATAGACAAGTAATATGCTTCCATAGGTTCTTTTTCTATAAAGCTATACATCCCTTTTTGGATAAAGCTATATGTCATCTTCGGATAGAATCATATGACCTTGGTTAATGCTCTATGTACTTAGATAAGTCATATATCTTTTTTGGATAAAACTATGTCCTAGAATCATTTTCCTTGATAGAAAAGGAAAGGTTCTTACTGGTAGACAAGTAATATGTTTCCTTAATGAACAAGGAATACTTCTCCTTGATAGACATGAAAAATAAACCACGTTAAATAATTTTTGAAGATACCCCAGGACCATCTCTATGACCAAAATACATATTTCCCTTTTTTAACACAATGATTCTCTCCCTTTCTTGAATTTCTCTCTACTTTCTTTCTCTCTCACCCAAACCAATTCACCTTGTTATTTTATTTTCTCTTCACAATCTGTTCTTCATTATCTCTTCTCTTCATAGATTTTCTACATGATTTTTAACCATGAAAATCATTTTTACAAACAGGACCTAAAACTCTATATGTAGTGCACATAATGCCAAAACCTAACAGCTCTAAGCCACTCCCCTTCTCTAAAATGTATATTCTCTTTGATTATACCATCCAACATAAATGTTTCAGCTCTGTAACCATACAGATTTTATTTTTCTTCTTCGTCTACCTTATTTTCTCTTCTTCCCAAGAGTGGAAGATAGAGTTCATCCGAACCGAACGATAGTCACTTACCTATCAAAATTAGCATTTTCCAGATTGAATGTTAGTATCATCCAATTTACCTTCAAATGCATATAACTCCATTAATGGAACCCACAATGAAGTGGAAGCCCCACTCACGTTAGAGTTAAATTAGTCCAGAAGAGGAAATTCATGCATTTGAAGACTACATGCTATAAAGCAAAGATACTCAATTCAAATCCCGGCAAATAATTAAAAAAAGTACATATATATACAAAGAGGAAAAGAAGAATCCACAAAACCTATTAATTCCCAGGTCTAATATCAAAAGCCAAAAAACAACCTTGCTAGAGGAAGCATAAAGGTGGTTTAGATCACAAGTTCAAAAGAGCCTAAAGATAAAAAAACATTCTTGTAATGACTTAACTAAATTACCATTGTCCATGACACAGAAAGCAATGCATGCCTCTGCGTCCATCCAATATAAACTAAAAATCACCGAATCATAAAATGAAGAGGCAATTAAAGTAAACTAACCTGATCAAGAAATGGAAAAGTATAAACAATCAATAGATTTGATTTTGATATACATACTCTGTAGCTATGATTTGTTCAAAAAGAACCCTAACCATGTCGAGTCCACGCTTCACCCTCAAAAGATTTCTAGTGTGACTACCAGCTTTCCGCACACAGTTTCCCTTTATATCATGATCAAGCAAAGCTTGCAATGTCATTATCGACTTTGATGCCACTGCAAGATCATCAACCTGATATGTTGCTCAATCGATCAATCAAACCACTCAAACATAAGAATTGCATTAAATAATAATCATTGAACAAAATATGTTCCCAACAACACATTCAATAAGTAACCAAGGAAATAAAAAAATTAACAAAAACAATAATATAAATAAGCCGCACTAAAAATCCAATCCAGTAACACAATTTATACTCTTACACAACCGTACATGATACAAAATTCCAGTAAGGACAATGTCATATTTATGATTTACTTCACAATAATAACATTCAACTTCAAATTAACAACCAGATATGGTTACAGTAACAATACCGGCAAAAGAGTTAGGGTGTGGATTAACCTTGGCGACGTAATCCATTTCGGCGAACTTGAAGGCGATTCCTAGGCAGCCAAAGAGAGGAGAGACGAGAGAAGAGGCGTGAGAGAATGGCGCCACCTCGACATCGGCGGTCTGTGAATTGACGGTGGCGGCCAGTTCATTGAATGCTTCTGCTATTTTTCTGAGCGGTTTATCGGTGTTTGATTTCGCCATTGTCGACTTTAGATCTCCCTCTGTCTCTCGCTCTTTCCTTCCTCTTTTATTCTTTCTTCCTCTTTTCTACGCGTCCAATTTAATTTTGTGCTGGAATGTTCTTTCTTTGCTTCAGATTGACGCATATATTTTCTTATTTAAAAAATAACATAAAAAACTAGGGGTGTTCAAAAAAATCGATTGAAACCAGAATCAGTAGGTATTCAGGGTTTGGTTCTGATTTCTATTCAGAACTGATCGTCAATGGGTAGGTTCTGGTTCCAAATTTTTGGAACAGTTACTGTGCAGTTCCGATTCCTATAGTTAGGAACCGGAATCGGAACCAGGAACCGAGACTAATATAAAATAAAATTAAAGAGTAGGGAATTAATAAAAACCTTTGTAGAAAAAATAATGTGAATACATTTATATTTATATTTTATAATATTTAAATTAAGTTGGTTTGACTTTTAAGAATCTACCTTTACATAGTAATGGAATTTGTAATTTGTAATTTTATTTTTGTTAACAAGTACTACGGGGGAGGGGGATTTTTAAATTTTTAAGGGTTTTTTTACTATTTTAAAAACTTTTGGGGGTAAGTGTAATTTTACAGGGTACCCAGAACTGGAACCAGAACTGTTGTTACAGGTTCCGGTTCTGGGTACCTAGGAATCGAAACAGTTGGTTTAGGTTCTTTTAAAAAATGTAGGGTACCTGGAACCGAACACCCTTACTAAAAACTAGAGGTGTTCAAAAGAACCGATTGGAATCGGAATCGACGGGTACTCGAGGTTTGGTTCCGATTCTTACCCAAAACCAATCGTCAACGGGTAGGTTCCAGTTCCAATATTTAGGAACCAGAACCGGAACTGGGAATCGAGACTAATATAAAATAAATTTAAAGAGTATGGGTTAATAAAAACTTTTGTAGTAAAAGTAACGTGAATACATTTATATTTATAGTTCATAACATTTAAAGTGAGTTGGTTTGACTTTTGAGAATCTACCTTTACAAAGTAATGGAGTTTGTAATTTTGAATTTATAATTTGTAATTTTATTTTTGTTAACAAGTGCCAGGTGGGGGGTATTTGTAACCTTTTAAGGATTTTTTTGCTATTTTAAAAACTTTTGGGGGGTCATGTACTTTTATAGGATACCTAGAACCAGAACCGAAACCGTTGTTACAAGTTCTGGTTCTGAGTACCTAGGAACCGGAACCATCGGTTCTAGTTCTGGTTCCAAATTTCAAGGAACCATCGATTTCGGTTCTGGTTCCTTCAAAAAATGCAAGGTACCCGAAACCGAACACCCCTACTAAAAACAACAATCCAAAATGAGAAATTACATTTAGCCACCCAAAAGTTTGGGAAAGTAAAAGGGGGAGGGGTCTACTGCAGTTTTAGTCAAGTTACCCCCAAAGTTTTTGATAAAAATACCTCCCGAAACCAAAACGGCTTTGAAGCATCGATAGATTAAGAAGGTATAATTGTCTTTTCACATTTTTGTATTAAACTTAAACACAAAAGTCATCACTAACATCACTTAAGGTGTGTTTGGTTGGGGTAATCCCACATTACTGAGGTAATGTCATCTTATATTACTTAATCACTACCATTGGTTGTAAGTAATATAAAATTCTGATAATCTTCCAATTTTTTTTGGATAATAATGCCTTTATTTTGAAAACAGTTTATAAAACCTTGTCAACCATTAAAAAATTAAAAAGCAAAGAGACTACCAGCTTCCACCTTCATTATTGCCAAAAATACTCACCTTCTTCTTCAACATACTAACCCAAAACCTCATTTAAACACTAAAAATCCTTGGATTGGAATGAGAGTGGTTAAGCTTTCTATCATTGTGCTTCCGTTGAAGTTACTTCACGATTTTTTCAAGTGTTCATGCTTGGGTACGTTTATTGTACAAAGTTGACATTTTTCTTCATTAGTGATTTTGTTATTGTTGGAAAAACACATCGTAATATTATACTATTTTACTCTGTTGGAATGTGAACACTTTTTGGTAATTGATGAAGAAAAGGCAAACTAGAAGAAAAATAAATTTTAAGTTTTAGGCAAATTTCTAGTTTAGGAATTTGTAATTGAGAATATTTGTATTCTTTTTACTTGGAGTTTTATTAGGAAAGAAGAATTGGTTTCGAATTTTATTTAGAGTTAGAATAGGATAATGAATTAAATTAGAGGAGTCCTATAAGGATTAGAAATATGTATCCTAGTAAAAAAAGAATGTCCTATTTTACCTATAAATGGAGGGGTTATAGCTAATTCAAAGTTATGAGAGAGGGAATAAGAGAAAGAGAGAATGTGAGGATACAAGGGACGTAAGGGTACTACGGGTATCGAGTAAATACCAAGTGTTATTAAACACCATAGGAACAAGATGTCCGCCTAAGTAAAGGAACTAGGTTGATGATGTGATGAAACACTTGTATCGTATTCATATTATTATAATGAAAACCCTCTCATCCTTGGATGTAGGCGAGTTATGCCGAACCACGTAAAATATCATATGCATTTTTATGTTGTTATGTGTTCTTTTTATTTTATTGTTTTTTTTACTTATCCAATTTTCAACATGGTACCACGATAGATTTAGATTTCCAACATAGTATCAAAGCTTATTTTCTTAAGAGACTTACGAGAGAAGGGGCTTATGGAAGATGAAGCAAAAATTGCAAGGTGATGGTCTGCAAGAATGTCGGCAATAGGATCGACAAGAGAAAGCCATCAAGACTCCAACAAAGAGTGGAGAAAGAAGAGATGACTCTAACAGAAGATTGGAGAGAAGAAGTCAACACTAAGGGTATCGGAGAGAAGAAGCTAACACTGAGGGTGGTAGGCTGAGGAAGAAGAAGAAGACAATATTAAGGGTGGTAGGCTGAAGTTGTAGATGAAAGGAGGACTAAGAGAATGAAGAACAAGCTTAGAAGATGAATTGCCAAACAAGGTTCAAGGAGGAGTTGGAATGTGAACACCTTTTAGTAATTGATGAAGAAAAGGCAAGCAAGAAGAAAAAGAAATTTAAGTTCTAGGCAAATTTCTAGTTTAGAAATTTGTAATTGAGAATATTTGTTTTCCTTTTACTTTGAGTTTTATTAGGAAAGAAGAATTGGTTTCAGATTTTATTTAGAGTTAAAATAGGATAATGAATTAAATTAGAGGAGTCTTATTAGGATTAGAAATATGAATCCTAGTAAAAAAAAAGAATGTCCTATTTTACCTATAAATAGAGGGGTTAGAACCAATTCAAAGTTATGAGAGAGGGAATAAGAGAAACAGAGAATGTGGGGATACAAGGGGTTTTGATATAAGGGTACTACGGGTATCAAGTAAATTCTAAGGGGTATTAAACACCATACGAACAGGATGTCTGCCTAAATAAATGAACTAGGTTGATGGTGTGATGAAACACTTGTATCGTATTCATATTATTATAGTGAAAACCCTCTCATTTGTGGATGTAGGCGAGTTATGCCGAATCACGTAAAGTATCGTATGCCTTTTTATGTTGTTAAGTGTTGTTCTTATTTTAATGTTTTTTTTTTTTTTTCGATTTTCAACATGGTACCACAGCAAATTTAGATTTCCAACATACTCTTGCATGTTCTTTCTTGATTGTTAAATAAAACCCTAGTTTAGACAATATAATGAAAATGGGGTTTTTTATGGGCTTTCAAAAATTGTTATGAAATCATGTTTAATGTTAGAGAAGTAACGAATTTTACATTCATTGCTTAGTATTTTTCTTATTTTCTTTTGTCAAAGATGAAAACTTGAGATTGGTATTCTGATATCTACTAAAATCAAATGGTTGTGTAGAAGTATTGCAGTTATCTTACAGAATTTTTTTTTTTTTTTTTTTTGGATGATTGTAAATGCATGATGCATATGGTTATTAGCAAGGCCATGCATACAAATTTATTTACACATATATTGCTTTGTTCATGGTAATGTAGTAACTCCTCTATTCTTTTTTAGTGTTGTTTGTTATTGCGTAAAGTAGTTCATTGTTGAAATCTTGTTTATTTCGAACGTTGTGATTGCAAGGACAAGAGAAACACTTGTTCTCATTAATGAAAACAATTAGGGATATAACCTATTTATAGATAGTTTACAACAAATAGATAAATTATTTAATCCTAAACTTATGATAACAAATTTGATGCCTAATCTAATCCTATAATCTTATCTACACAATTTAATTTTTAATTATAAAACATTTGAACCTTTCAACACATTGTATTCTGGGAGCGCAGTGAAACATGAAAAGTATACAGTATATAAGTTAGAAGGGGTTAATTAGGTTTTACCTTATACGTTCATCACATATAAGAATGCAACAAAGTAAAGATTGACTCTTAGAATCATGAAAATGACTTTATTTAGGTGATAAAAGTACTCCATTTGTAATTAAAATGTAGTCATATTAAGACCATTAAAGAATTTATGAAATTATTCATAAAAAATCACATTCTATACTTTTCTTACAAATGTTGCATGTTTGGAATGAATTTTGAGATGGTGTAAGTTGATATTAGGGTGTGATTTATTGATTAGGGATGATTTTGTTTCTTTTATGATGTTTTGGGGTCAAATTGTCATTTACATTTGGGGCTAATTTTGTCATTTTTTATTTGTGCAGGGACTAAACTAACGTTGGCCATCCTCATTATAGAAGGATAGTGAGAGATCGTTCAAAATGAGCAACCGCTTACCCCCAAACCCTAGCTCCACCGTTGGCGACCTTGCATCTTACTTTTTAGGCGACTCTCTACCTTCCCTCATCATTGGTGACGTCATTTTCCCCTTCCTTAGCTTTGCAACATCTCATCTTCTCATTGTCGATGATGTTTTGCATTCCAGTGGCTTTCCTCTATTTTCCCGATGACAATCCACCTCCTTGGCTACTGATTTTTTCATCTCGTCATCTAGAGCCAAAGAAAAATTGGAATTGGTTCACTCAGATTTATGTGGACCGATAAAGACATCGTCTCTAAATGGGAGTTGATACTTCCTATTGTTTATTGATGATGCAACGAGGATGACATGGATATACTTCTTAAAGTTGAAATCAGATGTGGTTGGAGGTGTTCAAGAGTTTCAAGGCAATGGTTGAAACTCAAAATGGAATGTCATTAAAAGGTTTGAGGACTGACAATGGCAAAGAGTTTTCATCTGTCTAGTTTGATTTTTTGTGTGCAGATTTTGGAATATGGCATCAATATACGGTGAGCTACTCTCCACAACAAAATGGAGTAGTTGAGAGGAATAATAGAATCGTCATGGAGTTGACTAGGTGCTTACTAACCGAGAAGAAAATGCCTAAAGAATTTTGGACTGAAGCTGCTAATACAACAATATACTTGCTGAATAGATGGCCAACCAAAGCCATGAAGGAGATAACTCCTATTGAAGCTTGGAGGGGGTTGATATCATCACTTAAACATACTATAGTTTTTGGTTGTGTATGCTGCTTGCTACATAAGTATACCTAAAGTGAAGAGAAACAAGTTTAATGAGAAGGCAGAAAAAGTGGTGTTTGTATGATATAACAGCCAAGCAAAGGGTTATAGGGTGTACAACCTTGATTTTTGAAGAAAATCTCAGTCAGTAAGGATATTGTATTTGATGAAGAAGCATCCTGGAATTGGGAGACACAAATGGAGTTATAGTTGAAGCCTTCTTGAATGAAAAGGGCAACAAAAGTAAAAAAGTAGATTATGTGGCAGTGAGAGGTACGTGGTCTCTTGAAGAAATATATCAAAGGTGTAGTAGTGCCATGTTATAACCAACCTCTTATGATGAAGCATACATGAACAAAGGCTAAAGAAATATGATGGAAACTAAAATTGCCATGATTGAGAAAAACAAGACATGAGAGCTTGTTGATGCACCAAAAGGAAAGAAAGTGATAGGTGTGAAATGTATAGAAGTAAGTTGAATCCTAATGGGAAGATTCAAAAGTTGAAAGCTAGACTAGTGGTGAAGGGTTACTCTTATATGGCGGAAGTGGATTACATTGACACATTTGCACCAGTAGCTAGGTTAGACACCATAAGGTTACTAATTGCTTTTGTTGCTTAAAGGAAATGGGAGATACTTCACTTGGATGTCAAGTCAACGTTCTTAAATGGTTGGCTCGAGAAGGAGATTTATGTCACTTAACCTGAAGGTTTTGTGGTTCATGGGAGCCAAAAAAATGGTGTAGTTGCAAAAGGCCCTTTATGGGTTGAAACAAGCACCAAGGGCTTGGTATAGTAGGATAGATCTTGGTTTGAGACTCAAGGATTTAGGAGGATCCTAAACTGTATGCGAAAGAAAATGATGGAGGAACCATAATCGTTTCTGTTTACGTAGATGATTTACTGATTACAGGTAGTGAAAACAAGAAAATTGAAGACTTCAAGAGGAATTTGATGAAAGAGTTTGAAATGAGTGACTTGTGAAGGATGGACTATTTCCTATGTCTTGAAGTGAGCCAAGTAGAAGATGGCATTTTCATTTGCCAAAAGAAGTTTGCTCAAGAAATTCTAGAAAAGTTTAAAATGGAAAATTGCATACCTACAGCAACCCCCCTGACCTTGAATCTAAAACTTATGAAGAATGATGGAAAGAAAAAGGCTAATGCAAGAAGCTATAGGAGCTTGGTTGGAAGCTTGATGTACTTGATGGCAACAAAGCCAAATCTAATGTTTTCAATTAACGTTTTATCTAGAGATGTGTGGGAACCAAGTGAAAAACATTTCACAGCAAGGAAGAGAGTTCTGAGATATTTTAAGGGAACCAAGAACCAAAGAATTTGGTTTAAAAGAGTTGATGAGGAGAAGCTAAAAGGGTTTTTGGACAACGATTTGTAAGTAAGTGAACTAGATTTGCGCAGTGGAAAAAGACAGAATATAAAACAAAACGAATCTGATCATCACATTAACGACCCAAAATCCGAGCAAAGATTATAACGTTATAAACAAAACAGTGTAAACAAAATCTGTATAAATCAAAGTCTAACTCATACAAGGATTCGGAATAGATTACCAATGTTTGGAGGCTCCTTCCATATCTCTGATTTGATCTCTCTCCAGATTCTAAGTGTGTGACCCATAGGCTTCTCATCATATCAGCAGTGTATAGTATCGCGATTAACACCAATTAATCACCTCACTACACACAAACCCAGATTGGCCCTAGCAACGCATCATAGCCACCCCATAGATTCGGATTNTATTCATGGAATTTATGGCGAGTAGGAACAAATGGTGCAAGAATTGGAATTGAAATGAGGAAGTTATGATGCGTTGAAGATGAGACTTAAAACTTGGAAATTTTTCAAGATGGGCATGCTTTGATGTTTTGATCATAACTTGAGCTATAGAAATCAGAATTCGATGATTCTTGTGGCATTGGAAAGCTTATTCAAAGAGATACAATTTTTTTTTTTTAATTCTTTTCTAATTAAACTCCAAACCCTAGCATTATAAATAAGGGTCTTTATTTAGTTTTTAGAGAGATTAGAGAAGAAAAGCTACTATTTTAAAGATCGTAATTCTTACAGTTTTCGTTCACCAATTAGAGAAGTTTTTCTATTTTCTTTCTTGAACTCATGTTTGTTAATACAATGGTTGTTTTTATTACTACAATTATGAATTAAATTTCTTTTCTAGGGCTAAAGATGTAGTCTAATTCATTAATATGTGTTGACTTTATTGTTGTTAATTTTAGTTGAGCATTAATTATAAGTTTTATTATTGTGTGTAATGCTTTCAATTCTTAAGGGCCTGAGAGTTGAATGATTTTATGGGTTAGGTTAACATTGAGAGATGAAACTTGATTAGTATAAGGTAATAAAACTATAGACTGAACGAACGCTGGGGATAGGTTACCGTGATCTGTGAGGCTCTGGTAAATTCCATAAAACTTAATGATCTCTTAGCTTCTAAATCTGCTTTAGAGATGTTTTGAATTGTTGCTTAAGGGTTAATTTGCTAATTGTTCGAGAGAAAGTTAGTGAAATATTAGGGAGTTTGGCCTTTAGAATAAGCTTAATTAGGTTAGCAATAATTGTCGATGCATAAGATTAAATTGGTGTGAAATATGTGCCTTAAGTTTACTCATATTGATCTCTTTACCAGAGTATTAATAAAATTTTGCTTTTGTTTAGTTTTAGTTTGTTTTATTTTTCATTAAATTATTCATAAAATTTTGTTTTATCAAATAGTAATAAAATAGATTAGTAATAAAATTATGCTTTTGTTAAGTTATTTGGTTTATCTTTTGGCTTTATTGAGTAAACAAGGATCAAATCCACCTATAGAAGAAGTTCCATGGAGGACCAAATTGTCAGAAACTCATGCTACCCCAAAATTTAAATTGTATGAACAAAGGTTTATTTCCATAAAAAATGGTTTGCATGCTTGATTGAATTATGGCTTGCACAATCTTCTAGCTGTTCCATTCAACACTTTGACATCTTCTTAATTTTTACCAGACTCTTTGGCTCCAGTATTATGTGCTTGCTAATTGCACGAATTTATATTTGACCTTAATTTTTCATTCTCCTCGAAAGATCGCTGTAAATTCAGGTAATTAGTTTATACAAAAGCCTTTTTAAAAACAAATTAATAAAGAAATTAATATGAAGCAAGTTTTAAACATTTCTTAAATTGCTTGAAGAACCAATTAATGTCAGGAGTGAATATAATCTCTCTTGTTCCATTCTTGTGCTTAAATTATGAAAATTATAAGTTTTGAATTTGCCACTGATATGTTTATTTCAAGCCGTTTCATTGTCGTCTGGTGCACTTAACAGGAGATGATATAGCAAAGGTGATGTGATATCAAATAATTCAACAAAATGAACTGTTCTCATGGACATTGAAATCTTCAAATGGTTTGGCTGCAAGCAAGATAGTAAATCTTGATCAATTCAATAATAAGTTTAATATGTTACATTTAGGTGTAAAAAAATAAAAAATAAAAAAACTACTCTTTTTGTTGAATGATGAACCTGTTAAACTAATCATAGCTTTCTCTATTCTCCAGCACTGCTGCGACTTGCGAATATATAAATTGATAGCTCCATCACTGAAAGCGTACAAAAGCAAGTGGGGCTTTTTTGAAAGTATTGCCTCCTAAACATATGCAGCATTAAGTTTAAGATGGAACACTTTTATATTTACAGTAGATGGTAGAAGAAAGTCTTTGAAAGTGATAAAGTAACGCCTATGACCATTAAAATGTACTTGGGCTCAATACCAACCAATAATAAGTTGCTCAAACTCACTTGAGAATAATTTAATTCTTTATTTAAGAATCGTTTTAAGTACAATTTGGGAAGAAATTTATTTTGTAAATAGGTTAGACTCTTTGTAAAATTGTATGTGAGAGGTTGGTTTTTTTTTTTTTTTTTTTTTTCGAGAGTGCTGATATGTGTGACAAGAAAAGTTAGGTATTAAGGTGTCAAAATTGAGATGGGTCTC